>NW_011889020.1:918550-960971 GCF_000151845.1 Pteropus vampyrus
GCCCCGCCCCGCCCCGCCCGGGCCGGCACCTTTTCGCGCAGCCGCTCGCGCAGCGCCGCCAGGTGCGCCTCGCGAATCTCCTTGCTGAGCTCCATCTTGTAGTTGAGCTTCTCCTCCGCCAGGCGGCTGAAGTTGTTGTTCTCCTCCAGCGCCTTGTGCAGCACCTCGCGCTCGTGCTCGCGCCGCTCCGCCAGCTGCTTCAGCACCTGCGCCTCCTGCGTCTGCGCGAGCGGCGGGTGGGCGCGCGTGAGCGGCGGCCCGGGGTACTCGCCCTAGCCCCACAAACCCCCGCGTCCCCAGCCCGGCACCCCGCCACTCCGCGCTGCAGTTCCTGCGCCGCCCAGTGCCCGTCACCCTGCTCTCCTGCCCTCTGGACACATGACCTCGAGGAGCTCGGACCTACACTGTCGTGCGTCCGCGACGGTGATCTCGTCCAGGTTTGCGTGCACTTCCTTGGGCGTGAGCTTTGGAAGCTCTGCGTACCGCGAGACCCCTCAGCCCCGCACCCTGTCGTCCGTCATCAGCCCCCCAGCAGCCTGCTACCCGCTAGGCAAGAAAGCCCTTGTCCTCGGCTACCTGCTGTTCCCAGCCTGCGGCGCTGAGCACAATGCAGGTGCTTAGGACATGCCAAATACTGAGCTTTCTAAGGTGTTGGGGGACGTGGATGAGTCTCCAGGGCTGCTGGGGAAGGGACAAGTTGGAGCAGGGAGCCTTGGTCTTCTGGCGTCACACTATCGGCCTTGCAGACGGCGAGGCTGCCTGGTGGTCCCTGGAGGAGAGCCCAAGGCTCCCAGGGGTAATTAGCGCCCCGGGCCCCCCTCAGAAGGCTGCTGGGCCCCTCCCCTGTGCGGGTCACTGCTAACTAACTCTGCGAAGCCTGGGTCCTCAGGTCTCCCTGGGGCCTGCTCCAGCGGGGTGGAGCCACTGCCCCAGGCCTGTGGGCTCCGGCACCGGGACAGCACGCCGGAGCACACTTCTTTTTCTGTGTTTCAGTCTCAGAGGGGCCGGCGGGAGGGGAAGGGGCAGGGAGGGGTCCTGGGGCCCTCCCCACTTTTCCTGGGGTGTTCGTTCTCGGAGCTCCTAGCAGGTTTGCGTTTGCAGCCCTCAGCACGTGGAGGCCCTTCCTTCTCACTTTCTCGCCCGGGGGGAGGGGGGGGGGGAAGATGCCAGCCCAGCCTCTGACCCAAGGCCACGACCTGACCCCTCCTGGCCATGGCCAAGGGCACACCCCCACACCTGTGTCTGGTTCGTGGCTCCCTCCAGCTGGCTACCATTAAGGATGCTTCCTCCTCCCTGTCCCATCTGCTCCCTCGGGAGGAGGTCCAGGGAACCATGAGGCCTTCTTCACCCCAGGCCGGCAGCCAAGCAGGGGCCTGGAGCACCCCGCCCCTTGGGGACCAGGCCCATGGCCAGCAGGGCCTCCTGGCTGCCTTCCTGATGACAGATGGTGGGGGCCCTTACCTTCCTCCGCTCTTCAGCTGCCTCCAGCCGCTTCTGCAGCTCCTCCAGGGAGGCGTCCTTCCTTTTAGGGGGGGACGAGAGCACGGGGCTCTCCGGCGACAGGTCGGAAGGGGACTTCAGGATCACCTCAAAGCTCTGGCCAGAGGCCCTCTTGTCCAACTGCTTCACCTCCATGTCTGCAGGGCCAGATGAGATGGGGGCTTCAGGAGGGCCAGCCGTGGAGGGGGCAGCCGGGGGGCTGTTCCCATCACATATCACAACCAAGGGCTGATCAAGGGGCTGTGGCTGCTCAAGGAAGACCCCGGGCCTGAGCCCCAGACCGGCCCCTTCCCCCAAAGGCCCTCTCTCCAGAGGCCAGCCAAGCCAAGGGGTTGGAAGGGCCACCGGAGGGGAGCAAGGCACTGGCGCGCACTCACCCCCGTACTGGTAGATGGTGTTGGGGTGCGGCTGTGAGTAGAAGCAGGAGCAGATGAGTGACAGCACGGACAGCTCCTTCATCTTCTCCTTGTAGGCTGTGGGCAGAGGCAGCGTGAGCAGCCTGCGCGCCTCCGCCGTCTCCCTCCCCGGCACTCCATGTCTCTCTACGGCCCACATCCCTCCATCTCTTCCCTCCTTCCCCTCCCTCCCAGAGGCCGACTGCGCCTTTCCCTGGGCACCCCTCCCTGTGGGCCAGCTGCACCAGTCTCTCTGCTCCTGTCCCGTACTCCCCGTCCGTCTGCTTCTCTCCCCTCCTTCTTCTCGGGATTCGTCTGTCTCTTCTACATGGCCCCTTCGGTCTTTTATTCCTGCTGTATGTCTGTCTCTCCCTCACTCTGTCTGTGTTCATCCTTCTGTCTGTCTGTCTGTCTGTCACTCTCTTCGTATCTTTCTGTGTCTCTGATTCTTTGTCACTGTGCATCTTCCCGATTCCCATCTCCCCCTGCTCCTCTCCCTGGGTACAGTCCTCCCTCCTTCCTCCCTTTCTCTCTCTCAGACACTCGCCCCCTTGGTTAGACAAAATTAGTCACATGACTGGGACGGCAGGCATGGAGCGTCTGCGGGCAGCACTGTCTTGAGCTGTACACCTGGGTGAAGCCATCAAACCTTCTTATCTCTTCCTCCTCTGTTTACCCTGATAGCAGTGTGGTCACCCCATGAAACCTCAGCAAGTGGACTCACAACCACCACCCATCTAGAGCCCAAGGGAAGGGAGCTGTCCGTTCAGCACCACAGCCCTCCCTCTAGCTTTGCAGAGCAAGTTCCCACAGCCGGTGTCCTCACTGCCCAACCAGAAAAAGAGGTGAGCCTGGCCGACGAGGCCATGAGCCATGTCGGGGGAAAGGGAACTACACACTCTTAGAATAGAAATAATCGAGTTGTTCGTGGAATTCACAATGAGCCAGGCCCCAAAGTAGACACGTTGGTCCAGCGTCTCGCTAGTGCTCAACAATCTTGCAAGCCCAATACTGTCACTCAGCTGTGATGCCACTGGGCCCAGGCAGCTGGGGTGACTCTCCCAGAACTCCTTGAGCACAATTTCAGGTGGTCTGTGTTCTTTCCACCACTCTAGCAGTTCCCAGAGACTAGGAGGCTCAGAGACCCATGTGCTGCCTTTCTGGCTGGACAAGCTGTTATCAGTCTCCAGAGAGATGCTTCTGGGAGAAGGAATCTAGGGAATCTGGTTTCCAAGAAGCAGAAAGCACAGCTACCAACAGCATTCTTCCAAGGGGCATACAAGAATTTGGACAAGCACTTAGGTGGACAAGAAATTTTCTGATCAAATTTCACACAAGATAGTTTTTTAAGGAGAGCTAACGTGAAATTGCGTTGTGTAAAAACAGGACACAAGACAGAAATGATCAGACCTTGGTCTGAGGGGCAACTCCTGAGGGGCAGTGTCTTCCCACAACCAGTACAGAGAATAAGGTTATTTGATGTAAATATCCTGATGGTCCAGACTCTCCTGGAGAGAGCCCAAGAGGCCATGAAGGGAGCATGAAGAAACCCTGAGCAAACATCAGGGGGAGCCTTTAGGGTGCTTGGAGGGGAAGCGGGGCCAAAACACATCTTAGTCATCGGTTGCAGGAGGCTGGAAGGGGGGTCGAGGGAGGGCCGGGTCGGGGCATGCCTCCAAGAGGATTTCGGTCTGACTTGTCAACTTTATTTCTGTATGAGCAGAATCTATTCATGTATTACTTGTGTTGTAATTTCCAAAATGAGGCAGAGGGGTTCATCACAGCACACGTGCTGGAGTTAGAGGGCGTAGGAGCCGGCGGAGTCAGCTCACCAGGAGCAGCAGACCAGCAGACATTTGGGTGGGTGGGTGGGGCTGCAGAGGTAGCCAGCCCTCTTCTCAGAAGGGAAGGTGCAGAGGGAGCCACAGGAGGTCTGGACCAGAGGCCGTACTGGGTCCTGGGAGAGGCCAGGAAAGAGGGGGCTCTGTCTAACCCTGCCAGCACCTGCCACCCTGACAGCAGCCCCCATCCTGACGTTTCAGATGACGCTTCCTTATCACATGTCAAAGCCTCTAAGAGGGCATCCCTTACAGGCTGGGAACCGGGGCCTCACAGCTTCTCTCTTGAGCCTGACATTTTCCCAGGAGAAGGAGCTGCAGATTCATTACAGAGGAAGAACAAGTTTATGGAGAAATGCTGGTGGCTCCCTTCCGGGTGTCCCCTCAGCATGGGGTGAGGCTGGCAGTATTTCAGGAAGCACGATGGGGTGGGGGCTTGGGCAGGTGTGAGCACTGCAGGGTCAGGAGAGAGGGGAGAGCAGTGGGGGCTGGAGACTGAGGTCAGAGCTCTTGGAAGTCACGGCTGTGCCCCGGGGACAAATGTCCACCTGGGAAGTGAGGGACTGTGTCTTGCAGCTGCAAACAGGGATGCAGCTGAGCCTCTGATGGCCACAGAAGTTCCCCAGGTTGGTCTCTCAGGCGATGGCCTGTGAACAGCTTCCTTCCTTCCCAGAAGGCCTGTCCTCATGTAACCACGCAGGAGGGGGCTTGAGAGTGAGGCCTGTTCAGTGGTCTGGCTGCAGGTCGGGTGGGGGGGACTGGCCAGCAGGTGGGGCTCGGCAAACTTGGAGAGAGAGGGCAAGGAGAAGCCTGCACATGGGTCTGGAAAACAGGGCTGGACTCAGCCGCATGTAAAGCAGCTGTGTCTGTATTTTCAGAACTGGAGGGACTTAAAAGTCATGTCTCTTTGCAGAGGGGAGATATTGAGACTCAGACCCATCCAGGCCTCCCCCACAGACATAGCTCAAGCCAGGCGCGAGGCCTCACGGCCGACAGAAAGGCATAAGGTGCTGGATGAGCATGAGTTCACAAAAGAGTGTCAAGAGCTGAGTGCCTGGGAAGGACACGGGGGGTGGCCACGTCTTCCCAAGTAAGTCCAAGAACCCAGCCCCCTGAGTGACACTCCAGGGAAAGGTGGCAGGAAAGCTTTTCAGTCTGCACAGGATGGGAAAGCTACAGTCAGTCTGCAGTGGCTACAAGACCATGACAGTCAATGACTCTTCAGCCTAGTGACCAAGACCAAACGGAGCCTACCAGTGAGCGCGAGCAGACAGGCCACCACGGCACAGAAGGCTGTGGCTGCTGCAGACGGATGAGCCCCGTAGCTGGGGTTCCCTTAAACTGACGTTGGCACAATTACCGGCGCGCTCACGCGGCTACTTCCGGGCCGGGCCACCGTGCTGTCACACTTCGGTGCATGGAGAAGCCGGCAGTGAGCACAGGCTTACACACCCATGGGCAGCACTCTACGGGGGTGGCACTGGAGATGAAGCAGGAAAGCCCCATGTGACATCTGCCAGGGGGCGGTTCTCCAGCCGACAGGACAGTGTGTCTTCCAGGCGGTGACTGTGCTGGACAAACCTAATTGATTGCACTCATGGTTTCCCTTTTGACACCAATGGCAACTTGGACACCCAGAAAAATCATGAGACCAAATGTGGGTCAGCAGTGTCCCAAAGTCTGGCAAAGAAGAGAGGGCTGATGTTCGGGGGCTCTGAGGTCAGAGGGTGTTGAAGGCGAGGCTCTGGCTGTGCCCCTTCACTGCTGAATCTCTGTCTGCCTAATCCGTCAGATGGATGGCGGGAAGGAGGCCTACTGAGCAGGTTTTGCACTAAAGGGGTGAGTGAGAGAAAAGGCTGCAAAGCGCTCCCGCCAGTGGCTGCCCATTGTCCCCCCACCTGAGGCACAGGTGGTGAGCAAGGACCCACAGACCCTCCTCAGTGTGAGAGGGGCAGCACCCTGGCTCTGAAAAGAACCATCCTCAATTGCTGGAGGAGGGTCTCATTCTGCCCACAGCTGGTCCCAACATCTCTGTGAATGTCAGCGAGAGGATGAGAAGACGATGAAGCCCAGATGGACAAGACTCCCAGATAGGGCAGGGAAGGAGTGTGGTCAGTGACACACCTGGTCCCTTCCCAGACAGGTGCAGAAGTCACCTGGGGCCTGAGGGGGGGTCAAGGCGGGGCACACGTGGGTGGGCGGGGCTCTGGGGAGAATCTGGGTAGCTAAGGAGGGGACAGCAGGCCGTCAGCTCCCAGGGTGGAGGAAGGGTGGGCGAGAGCGCAGTTCCTGGGCAGAGGGGGAGACGGGGTGGAAATGGGGGGGCCGCCTGCCCCTGCTGTCCTGGCACCAAGTGCAAAGATGAAGCTGGTCCTGGGACAGTTGCGGGGAGCAGTCTGTTACTGGGCAGAGCGAGACCAAAGTCCTCACACCCAGGCTGCCTGGAAGGTCCCCATGTCAGGCATCTGCCTCACTTCCAGCACCCCACCCCTGCCCCATGCCCACCCCTCCGCCAGAGCTGGGCGCCGGCATGGACCAGAAAGGGGTGGGCCCCTGAAGGCGGTGGGTCCGAAGATCAGGAATCTGGGAAGCAGGGGAGGAAAGGGTAGACCCCCTCCATCCTGGGAACAGCAGCAGCCCCTCCCCCATCCAACCCCCCCGCTGCGCAAAGGGCGGTGGCTTTTTCAACCAGTGCTAGTGGCGCCGTGTAGCATAGGGTGGTCCCCGAGCCTGCAGAGGCAAGAGGAGGGGGCGACGGGAGATGTGAGCGCCACTCGGCCGGGTCCCTGCTCGAGTCCTTCTCCGCGTCCTCTCGCAGAACACCCGCCAGCCCTCAGGGGCTCTCCATTGGCGCAGGGCCTCCCCCGGGTCCTGGGCTGGGGCTCCCACAAAAGGTCCCACCCTTTTCCCTCCCCCGCCCCCGCCAAGGTGCGGTCGACCAGGGGCTGCGGTTGCCGGCCTCTCAGGGGACTCTGCCCATGCGCGCGAGCGCGCCCACCCCAGAGCGCGGGCCGCGCCCCGATCCTCGGAGTCACCCTGCCGCATTCGCGCCAGGCCTGATACAGCGGCACCCAAAGGGGTAATGCGTCCCTGCGCCCGACAGCCCCACCCCGGCGCTCCCCCTGGCGCGGGCCCTGCCCATCGGCCCACGCCCGCCAGGTCGGAGCCGCAATCTCCGGCCTTGGGGCTTGGGGGTCGCCCCAGCCCGGCGGCCCCGAATCCTGAATCCTGTGAACTCGGCCCCGCCGCGCCCTGCGCCCTTGCAGTGCGCGGAGTCCGAGATGGGAAAACAGTCTGCAACCGGCCCCAGCATCAAGCAAGGCCAGACAATGAGCTTCTGCTCAGACCCGCCAGCGGCCCCAGGAAGCCCGCAGCCCGGGCGCCTACCCGACACGGTGCTGGCCATGGTGCTGGCGGTGGCCGGGGCTGCGGAGGCCGGAGAGGCGCGGGCGACGGCTGGAGCTGCAATCGTTGAATGCTGCAGTGCCGGGGAGGGGAGGGAGGGAGGGAGGCGGTGCAGGGAGAAGGAGAGAGAGTGCTAGAGAGGGAGGGAGAGAGGGAGGGAGGGCGAGAGAGCGGGAGCATGCGCCAGTCTGTAGCAGGGGCTGCAGCCCTCAGAGGCAGAGGGGTGGAAGGAGGGGAGCGGGGGAGGGGAGAGACCAGCCTGGGGTCCAGGACAGAGCCCTGCATGGAGATGCCCGTCCTCTCACTGCTCACCACCTGGATGGCTGCTCCCCCAGCTTGGCTTTGTGCAGGCTTTGGAGGATGGTGGAGACAGCCCCCGCCCCAAGTTGGACCCAGCAGGAAGGGATGGCCCCACCGTGAGGGTGGGGTCGGAGAGCCTTCACTGAGGTGGCTGGCAGCTGGGAGGCACCTTCTGTGTGCCCAGGTCTGTGCTGAGGGGAAAGCGTGTCCTGGATGGTGGCATGGGGGCAGGGCTGGTCTGGAAGATCTCTGAGAGGCGTCCCAGAGGAAGAGGTGGTTCTGAAGCAGAGAAGAGGCTGAGGGGGCGTGGTGACCAAGGCCCTAGGACAAAGGCTTTGAAGATGGAGGCAAGCCCAGCTCTACGGGCCACTTGCTGTGTGACCGAGGGTGTGTTTCTGAACTCTGGGCCTCCACTTCTTGGGTGTAAGATGAGACAGATGATGGAGGACAGATGTGCAAGCTTGCCGAGTGGCTGGGTGCTCTGCCTCCCCCGCTTCTCTGGCTCAGGGTTCTGGTCGACTCCCACAAAGGGAAAGCCTGGCAGAGATGGTGGGTCCTTTCCTGTAGTGACCACCTTGCCTCACTTTGGGAAAAGGAACTCAGACAGATAAAATGTCATTCCCATTTTATGGACAGAGCCGCTGAGTCAGAGAACTGCCCACTCCACAAGCAATTCAGTGCCAGGGCCAGGAATAAAACACTGGGAAACCTTGGAAACGTGGGTTCAGAAAAGTGAAAGACAGGAACAAATTTAAGGATAGGAGTCACCCTGGAGGAGGCCCAGCAGGTGTGTATATAAACATACCTTGACGTACACACACCATGAACATGTGATGGGTTAGCATGTCTTGTGGGCCATATGGTACCTGGTCCACAGTGGGAGTCCCACAGAGTCTGTCAGAGCAGACACTCAATTCAGATTTGTTGGCTGGATCAAGATCCTCGTGCCTGCTTGGTGTGGCCTTGGCCAGCCTCGATTTCCCTGATCTCTCACTTCAGTGTCAGGTTCAGCACAATGGCACGTATGTGTTATAATTTAGAGGAGCCTGGGCAGTCCCTATGCATGATGTATGACCAGGCAGCTCATTCCTCAGCTCAGGGCTCAGTGTTCTGGCCATACCTTCCATGGGCTTCTGAAGAGATGAATGCTGTTGCTGTCACAAGATGGGGGTGAAGAAGGTGACTCCTGGCTCATACTTGCTGGCTACTCGCTCTGGGCAGCTACTGACCACCCACCCTTTGCCTCATTTCCTGACCTGTGAAGAGTAGACAATAAAATAACTAGTCTCAGAGATCGTTAGGAAGACAAACATGTCGATGCCTGTATGGATGATGGTAGGGAAGCCCATGGCTGGTGAGCGCTCAGCAGTGTGTGGCTGACAGTCTAAGACAGACGCTGTATAGTCCCCTCACCGGAACTAGTGGTGGAGGCAAATGCCAGTTTCCCCAAGCAAGATCTCACACATGATCATGGACACACATGTGGCATAAACGTGCCATCCGCGGGAAAACATCTGGACATCAAATGAGCCCGTGAGAAGCTCTGAAATCAGCGTTGCCAGCAGGCCGTCGGCCATCACTGTAGCATCCATCTCTTCCTGGTGTCTTTGGAATATGCTGGGGTGGCTTAGACAGAAACCTCCGACCCTACAGAGCTGTGCAGACCCCTGAGATCCCCTGTTGACTGCTAGCCTGTGCTAAGTGCTGGGGATTCAGAGGAGCCGGCTCCGACGAGTGGGGAACATTGACTGGAAAAGTAGCTGGACCCAGGGGACAGTAAGTAGAGGAGCTGGTGAGGCTCCTGGGAGCCAGGTCATGGCAAGGGGCAGCCATTTTAAGGAGTGTGATCGGCTCAGACTAGAGTCTTAAATAGAGCTCTGGGTGTTACAGAGAAAAGAGGGGGGACGACAGGAAACTAATTAGAGGGCTTGGGCAGTTGTCCGGGCAACCAAGGTGGCTTGGCTCAGAAAGGGGTAATGGAATGGAGACACCGAAGGAGACGACATCGAGGTAGGAGACTGGCGGGAGCCCAGGTTACTGCCCGAGGGAAGTGCGCGTCCCCGGGGCCAGGGTCAAACAAAGGGGCCGCTGCGGCCTGGGAGCCAGCGCACGCGCAGCCCGGACCCCTCGGCTGCGGCACGGTTTCCGCTGGGAACAGCGCGCCGCGGACCGGAACTGGGGGCGGGAGAGCCGCGCGCTCAGTGACGACTGCGCGCCCGAGCCCGCGAAGTCCGAACCGGCTGGCGGCGGAGGACGCGCTGCTGGTGCCGCGGCCGAGCCGGGGGCGGGATTCCTGGGGACGCCGGGTCGTGGACGGCTCCCAGCGGAGACAGCGGCCGTGAGTCGCGCAGGCCCTGGATCTGGTACTTTTACCCGGCGGCGGCTTCCGAAACGACAGCTCCCGGCTGGCCCCGCGCCACCCCGGGCCCGCTGCGCTCTGGGGCCCGTGGGCTCCGGGTGCCAGCGCCTTTTGGAGCTGGTCCGGCGGCGGGGGGTTCCTTGCGGCCGGGCCCTACCGGAAGGGCGGGCCTTCGGTGTTTACGTGAATGGGCCATGAGTCCCGGCGTCCGGGGGAAACTGAGGCCTAGAGAAGTTGAGAGACTCGCGGGGGGGCGGGGCACAAGGATTCGCATCCCAGCCCAGAGCAGGCGCACGTGATCCGTGACTGCACCTAGTCGACCACCTGGGAGAGCTGGGTGTAGCTCTGGGCCTGGGAGCAGAGGGTCGGGGGACGCAGGGGCGGGAGGCCCAGGCGGCCCAGGCGGCCCAGGCTGGGGAGGGACGCTGCTGGAATCTGCCTCTCACGCTCCGGTGGGAGGAAGTGAATTGTTCTCGCAGGTGGAGCATGTGCACCTGTGCCCGGGTCCAGCCCTTTCTGTCTCCGTGAGCCCTGCTGGAGTTGTGCGGGGCGGAAGAACAAGGCAGGGCCGATGCTGGGCGGTCGCCTCCCCGAGCTCCTTGTGATGGGGCGGCACAGGCTTGCCTTTGACTTTGCCCGTGGGAGGGGCTGCCTGAGTTGACTGATGAAGTGGCCTGGCACGAACTGTTGTCGTTGTCCTGGTTTCTATGTCGTAGGGGTTCCTGTGGAGAAGTGTCGTGTCCCAGCACCACGGCTGGCATCATTCCCCTGGAGTGGCTGAGACCCTGAGATGTTCAGAGGGGTCTTTGTCCCAGACCCACACCGCTGCGTTTCAGCCAACTTCTGTGCCCTCCCAAGAACAGGCCAGCATGCCCAAGATAACCCTGAACGGTGTGACAGTGGATTTCCCTTTCCAGCCGTACAAATGCCAAGAGGAGTACATGGCCAAGGTTCTGGAGTGTCTGCAGAAGGTAAAGCCGCAGACCATGGGCTTTGAACGTCGGGCATGGGTCAGTGTGGGTGGAGCTCCAGCAAAGAGCCGACATACTTCCACCTTCCTGTTCACTCTGCCCAGGTCCCACTGGGTCAGAGGTACCCTTCTGGACATGGGTTCAGTCAGAAATAGTGCTGATGTTAGAGGCGATAAGTAAATAAGAAAAGATAGTTTTAGGTGGTGGTTAGTGCTGGGAAGAAAAGATGTAAGGTGATAGGCTCGGAGCACCTTTGGGACTCTGAGGAGGTGGCATTTGAGCTGAGGCCAAGTGACAAGGAACAGCCATTCCTTTGAAGATGTGGAGGTCGTATTTCCACACGAGGGACAGCCGTTGCCAGCCCTCATTTGGAAAGTCTTTAGACCCCAGGAAGTGCAGGAAGGTGGCAGAGGTGCCATTCGCTGCTCTCTGCTGGGTTTCTTAGCTCTCTCTCTGGTACCCTGCTCAGGCGCCAGCCCCCGAGGGCCGAGTGCAGCGGGGCTGGTGGCTGCCGTTGCGTGCGCAGACTCCGGCAGCCGGCAGTGCAGCTTTGCGGAGTGTCCCACTCAGGCTCACGTCTGAGGGCCATCGGGTTCCATCCAGAGTGTGACAGCCTGGACACAGAATCAGACTCGATACTTAATCAGTCATCTTACTGTTTATACGAGGCTGCAAAACACTTTGCAAACCGTTTGCTAAAAAGCGCTGAATTAGCCACAGCTTTGGGTTGGAGAGCCAAGGTCATCCTGTGGAGTGATCTACGTCTCTTAGGGCTTTTGCCACCTGGTGGGCTTGTCTCAGGTGGGCTGGGTGGCCCGCTGCACCTCACCCCATGACCCTGTTCCCCCTCCTCAGAAAGTGAACGGAGTCCTGGAGAGCCCCACGGGCACAGGGAAGACCCTGTGTCTGCTGTGCACCACGCTGGCCTGGCGAGAACATCTCCGCGACGCCCTCTCTGCCCAAAAGATCGCTGAGCGGGCGCAAGGGGAGCTCTTCCCGGATCGCCCCTTGTCGTCCTGGGGAAGCGCTGCTTCAGACAGAGATGCCCCAGGTACCACTCTGGTCAGCCCCTCCTGACTCCGTGGGGGTGGAGCGGAGAGGAGCTGAGTGGGCTGTGTCATCGCTGCCATGTCATTTGTCACCATCCTGGCTGTGACCCTGGGGTCAGAGCCTTGTGGCCTGGTTAGGACACTGCAGATGCCCACTCAGCCCAGTGCCGGTAACGAATGTCGAGTGTGACGCTTTGCCACCGGAAGGGCCGAGCTAGCCAAGTTCCCCTGGGTTAGCCGTATTGAGGACACTCCCTCGTGGAGCCGTGACCGTCTTGCTCCCTGTGCCTGGACAGCCTGCTATGCGGACATTCCAAAGGTCATTTACGCCTCCAGGACGCACTCGCAGCTCACGCAGGTCATCAGCGAGCTCCGGAACACCGCCTACCGGTGGGTCAGGCAGCGCTCACGCGGGCGGTGGGGGAGGGGGTTTGGCCTCCGCGTGTGATCGTCGGTGGTGTCCTGCCTGTAGTCCACCGTGAGCACACGCTGTGCTCTGGCCGTCCCCAGTGCCCACTGTTTGTGAGGGGACAGCTTTGAGTTTCCACGCCGCTTCTGGCTGCACCCTGAGCTCCTTGCGGCGCTGTTGTGTCAGCTGTGGGGACGGGCGGGCACGGTGGCGCACATGAGGGGTGGGAGACCCTGCTCTGTGTCCAGCCGGCAGAGGTACAGTTACCCCTCCTGGGCTCCCGTGAGGGAGCACGGAGACAGCAGCGTGTCCCCTCCCTCTCACCTGCCCAGTCCCCTTGCCTGCTTTTCTGCTCACCCTGGGCTCTGTCTCAGAGAGCCCCTCCCAAGCCTGGGTCACATTCTGGCCATGGCCACCCCTCAACCTGCCGCTGAGCTATTTCTCAGTGCTCCCTGTGTGTGCCCGCACAGCCCATGCTGCTGGCTGGCACTGTGGGCTACTGCTTTCCGGTTCTTGGACCCTTGACTGTGTCCCCAGGCCGAGGGTGTGTGTGCTGGGCTCCCGGGAGCAGCTGTGCATCCACCCCGAGGTTAAGAAGCAGGAGAGCAGCCACATGCAGGTGGGCTCCTGGGCTGCCCCTGTCCTCGGCGGCACTGCTGGGCGATCCTGCTGGGCTCTCCGAGCTCCCTGAGCTCCCTGCCGTGCCCCTGGGCATGGCGGGCCACGAGCTTGGTGGGGCGGAGCTGGCAGGGGGTGGGACAGCACGGCCGGCGGCGGACCCACTAGCCAGCCCAGGGCTCTGTCCTTCCGCGGCCATCACACTAGCTGGAGCTAAGTCCTTTCTCTCCCAGATCCACCTGTGCCGCAAGAAGGTGGCAAGTCGCTCCTGTCATTTCTACAACAACGTAGAAGGTGAGGGGGCTCATGGTTGCTGCTGTTGTCAGTAGCTCAGCACGCAGCAGGTGGGGAGTAGAGCGTGTTGCCCTTGAGGGCTGAGCTCAATGGCCTCATGGCCTGCTGGCTCTTGCCCCTTGGGACTCATGCTGTTGCATCCTGCTCAGCTAGTGAGGCAGGTGCCTAGCTTGTCCCTGACTGGGGATCTGTGTTGGGTCACGTGCAGGAGAGCTCACACAGTGGGCCTGAGGCAGCCTCGCCTGCATCTGGCAACGTGGATTTGGGGGGTCCCCACCACCTCTGGTAGGAAGGGCTCCCTGGGCCTCAGCTGCTTGCAGACACCTGCTTCCGCCTGAGAGTTGAACTGGGTACCTGCCAGGCAGGGGTGCCCACATGACGAGGTGTCCGGTGAGCTTCCTGGGGTGCAGCATTCTGGGGGAGTTAGCCAGGGACGGTTCCGGAAGCTTGCACCTGGTCTCCGAGACTCTTCCACACACTTCCTCCTTTGCGGATTGTGTGGTGTGTCTCTCACTGCGACACGTCACAGCGTGGGTGTGGCTCTCTCTGAGCCTTGGATGTACTCCCAGTGACTCCTGCAGCCTTTGGCGCTGTGGCGAACAGCCTCATTCAGAGGTGGGTGACAGTGATGAGCACAGGTTCGTGACAGCAGCCGGTTGTGGTGCTGCTTGATATGCGTGACTGCAGGTGCCCATGGCCCTCGGAAATGGTCCCCTGTGTCTCTCTGCCGACTTTCCTGGGGCCGAGGTGCAGGGGCCGGCACTGGCGCCCGTGCCCTCGCCCTCGCCCCTGCCCCGCTGCTCCCCGCCGTGCCGCCGCCCCCTGTGTCGGTCGGGCACCTCGAGCCAGAGGCAATGGCAGAGCGGCCTCTGCGTGGTGTGGTCTTTGCAGTTTCCAGGCTGCAGTCAGGGCTCTGTGGCTTGGGGGTTCGGGGTTCTCTCTGCGTCCTGCGTCAGGGTTGGGACGCAGACTCTGACGCAGAGGTGACACGGGCCCCGGAGCACTCCCGAGGCATTGGTGGTCCGCAGGCTGCCGTCTCTGGGTTTGGATTGCCCGGTGTGCCAGGTCTGTGTGGGCAGAGGTCGGGACAGCGCTGCGCTCCCAGAGGCCTGAGCTGGGCGTCCTGCCTCCCGGCACAGGCGCCCAGTGCTCTGCCCTTGGAGACCGGGCGGGACTGACGGGGAGTGGGGCCGTGCAGGCTCCATGCCTCCTGCACAGCTCGGCCACTGTGGTGAGGACGGCCCAGGCTGCCAGAGCGCACTCCTCGCCCGCTGTTTGTGTGCTGTGTCCTTCTGTCTGGTGGCCCGGGGGACCCTTGGGACAGGTGTGGAGAGTACCTGGGAAGAGTCGTTTACCCATTAGGCCTCAGTGACCCGGATGAGGGTGGCCACCAGCGTCTCTGCCTGTGGCAGCTGGTCTTAGCCCCAGGCTGGAGACCGCTGACTGCCTCATTCTGTGTCCTCTGCGTCAGGCCCTTGGGTGTCGGGGTCGCCCTGGAGGCCGTTGTCCCGTTCACCGCAGCCTCGCCCCTGCAAGGGCTCTGGCGTCCAGCCTGTCACGCTCAGTGGAGCCGTCCCCCTCTGCCCCACTGTGGCGGCCTCCCCCGCCCATATCCCTGCCAGAGGGGGCGGGGTGCAGGCGCTCCATTCACTGTGCGCAAGAGCCTTTGAGCGGCACTGGGCAGGAATGCTCCCGCCCATTTCCCATGGCTCCTGTGGGTCAACTCAACCCCTCTGCTGGTCCAGCCCTTACCGACTGGCTCCCCACCTATACTGCCCTCACTCGCAGGGTCCCTTACCTGGTGGGTCCCTTGCTTGTACTGCTCTTCACCTATAGAGTCCCTCACCTCACTTGGAGGGTCCCTGAGCCGGGAGGCCAGGGAAGGGGTTGGAGCTGAGGGGAGCTTTCAGTTCACAGCAGAGGCGCTGCGGAAGCCAGTGCCCTCTAGCCCCCTGGGCTGCAGACCCCGTCCCCAGTGCCCCAGGCCCGTGTGGCAGAGCAGGGGAGGCTGTCCCAGACGGCCTGCTTGCTCTTTCCCGTTTCTGCCCAGTCCCTAAGCCACCTGCTCTGCTCTGGCTCTTGCTGCTTGGGCTGTTGGGGGATCTGCTCACTGTAAACCTGGGTGTCTTGCTGTGTCTCAGTTCCCCTGCCCCCCCCCCCCCGCCACATCGGATGGGAGGGTGATGTCTCCAGCAGCTGCCCAGCCCTCAGAGGGGAGTGAGGGGAGGGCAGGGACCCAGAACGGTCTGAGAGGAGAGGGCAGTTATATGGGAGGAAGGAGAGAGACATAGAGCTAGAACCTGCCTGGCCTAGGTCCTTGGGAGCCAGCCCACCAGCAGCGTCTCCACACCAGGCAGCCCTTGGGGGCCCTTCTTGCTGCAGCCCCTCCCCCTCAGCTCCTGGCTAGCTGCACAGCATATAGATTGGCTGCTCAGTTGCTAGCTGATCAGTTGCTATGGCACTGCTGAGTGGATGGCTCTTCCCCCTCCCCTCAACTGCTGTCTCTGGGCACTTTAGGGTTGGGTCACCGCTGAGGGCCCATTGTATTCTGGCCTCTGCACTTTAAGGCTGGGCCTGGCGCCTGCCACACTGGGGCCGGAGCCGGGGCGGTCTCCACATGAAGCTGCCTTGAGACCCTCTGGGCTGCTTGTCAGAGGGGGGCCCCCAGTCCTGCCCCACAGGGTGTGGGCCTTGGAGTTGCTGGGTTAGAGCAGCTCCCAGCAGCTTCTCTTGGCCCAGCTGGGGGCCTGCGCCCCTTCTTGAGAAGGAGCCCTGGGGTGCTTGGACCTGGGCAGACACACAGGACAGACACCTGTGTCCTTGGGAGCATCGGGGCAGCAGTGACAGACTAAGCAGCTCCCCTTGGTCCCCGTGGTCCCTCGGCCCTCCTGGCAGCCGCCTTCTGGGTACAGAGCAGGGTGCCCTCGGGGTCACTTTAGGTTTGGAGCCCTCCCTTGAGACCCACAGGACAGGGATTCTGTCTGATGGGTCCCCAAGGGGCTGGGTGCCCCAGTTCTGCCCTACTCTCCACATAGGGTCTCAGGGTGTTTGTGACCTACCGCGTGCTGCGTCCCTGGGGTCTGGGGGACTCAGTGGGCCAGAGGCATGTGCTGACCTCCGCCTGTGCCCCCAGAGAAGAGCCTGGAGCAGGAGCTGGCCACCCCCATCCTGGACATCGAGGACTTGGTCAAAAGTGGCAACAAGCACAGGTGAGACCCTGCAAGGCTGCTCTCCCTGTCCTAGGCCTGTTCTCCCGTGACTCGCGGGGGCACATTTTTTTCCCTTTGTTCGCCTTTTTTAACCATGGAACTAATAGATGTTCTGTGTGGAAAAGCGTGAGTGGGCCTGAGGACCAGAGAGCGAGAGGGGACCCGCGCTCCGTCCCGCCCCCTGCCCCCCGCAGGCGGCGGCTGTGTGAGGCGGACGCTCGCTGGCGACCTCTCAGAGCATCGGGGCTTCAAATTGTGACGCGTCGTTTCTGCCCATCTCACTGACCTGCCCGGGAACGGGTGGGGTTTTGGTTTGATGGGCTTTTAGTAGGTGAGCCACTCACAGCATCGAACACCGGTGGCGTGAACGGCAGTGCAGCAGACCCCGGGGCTGGCCCTAGGCTCCAGCTCCCGTCCGAGCCCCTGCGCATGATGCAGCAGAGGAGGCCGCGTTTGGCCTGCTGGGGGCCGTGGCCCGCTGTCAGTGCCGCTGTCAGTGCCACACGGCTGGAGCGCCTGCTCCCGCCTCAGCTTGCGGGAGCACCACCGGGGCGCTGGCAGCTGCTGCGCGCTGGCTCACGGCGCCCTCTCTCGGTGCTGCCCAGGCTGTGCCCATACTACCTGGCCCGGAACCTGAAGCAGCAGGCCGACATCGTCTTCATGCCCTACAACTACCTGCTGGACGCCAAGGTGAGGCTTCTGCCTGCGTCACTGATGATCCCTGACGTCGGGTGTCGTGGGGTTGTGAGGGCCGTCAGAGCTTCAGCTGATCCGGGTCCTGGGGTGAGACCCTCTCTTGGAGCAGCGGGCACACGTGGGGAGACCGCCCCCCTCAATGGTCAGAGCTCGGAGCCCACAGGAGTGGGGGGCGGGCTGGTGGCACTGATGAAGCCGCATCGTGTGGCTGCTGCTGGGCTGGCCCTGCCCCTGTCCTGGCAGCTGTGAGCCTGGCTCTCTGGTCAGACACTGAGGCGGCCCAGGGAGTGGCTGGTGGCGAGGCCTCAGGATACATGCATACGTGCCTGTGTCACCCTCCCATTCTCATGCAGGGGTGTCCCCTTGCCCGATTCAGTGGCTCGCACTTCAGGTAACGACAACCTGCAGACGTCCCCCGTCTGGGGTTCAGGTTGATTGAGCCGCCGGGCTGGGCATGGGTCTGGGTGCTGGGAGGCAGCAGGGAGCAAAATGAGCATCGTGTGTGGAGCTTTACTTCCGGCGGGGTAGACCGCAGGGCTCAGCCTGAGCCGGCAGGACCTGAGGGCTAGAGGGTGTCAGCATGGGGCGAGGCGGTGCCAGCACCAGCAGGGCGGCCCTGGGCCGGTGAGCCACGGAGGAGTGGTGGGCACCCTGATGCCTGGAACCCTGCCTAGAGTGCGTGGCTAAAGCAGGGGGTGGCGGGGTGCAGGAGCCCGCTGGGGGCCCGGCTCTGGCACCGAGAGCCTGCCATTGGCGAGCAGGCGCATGTGATGCTCCCAAACCTCACTTTCAAGCTGGCTGCTCGGGCCCGGGCCCGGGCCCCAGCTCGGAGCAGTTGTATCAGAACTGACCAGCTGCTTCCAGGAACTCAAGGAGAGGCAGAGGGTCACAGAGCCGGACAGCGTCGACAGAGAAGAGCAGGTGGGCAGCTTACTCCTAATGGCGAGACTCACCGCAGAGCCCGGAAACTTGGTGTGGCGAGTCCAGGACGGGCCACTTGCGGGCACTTGGTGTTCGACAGACTTGCCCGGTATTTTGGTGGGAAAGGCGAGGCGCTTCGTGCTGTCCACAGTGGTACTGGAGTAGCTGGATGTCTGTGTGAGAGGAAGTGGGCCTCGGCCAGCACTTCCGGCACGTCACGGGGAACAAACATGGACACAAGAGCTGCAAGGCCAGGACGCCTTTGAGAGGACCTGGCAGGGGCAGGCCGGGATCGCTTGGCCACACAGGACACTCGCCGCAAAGGAAAAAGTCGAACTGTTCTTCGCACTTTAAAGCCTCGCGTGCTTGGAGGAGTAAGGAGAGTCGAGCATATCGGAAGGCGAGTCACAGGGAGGAGAGCGCTCCTGGCACACCTGTCTTCAGAGGGCCGCGCTCGAGGCGCGCAGCGCTCTCGGCACTCGACAGAAGCCCAGCCAGCCGTTGGACGAGGCCCGAACAGACGCCCACGTCATGGAAGGGGCCAGCCGAGTCAGCCACGCGCAGAAAACGTTTAGCAGATGCAGATGAAACGCCCGGGCTGATGGCGCCGTGTCCCACCGGCGTGGCTGAATTTAAGACCTAAGCTGAGTGCCGTGGGTGAGGACGGGGCACCCCGGAGGTTCACCGTCACAGTGGGGAGGAATGGCACCCTACCCTGGAAAAGCCACGGCATTCTGGAGCTTTCACAATCACCAAAGCCAGGAGACAACCGTGTCCATCGACAGGCGATGTCCCTGAAACAGCCACATGCTGGTCTTGGGAGTCTGTGCTCACACGGGAGCCCCGGCGGGCTGGCTTTGTCCCAGTCTGCCAGCACGGCAGACTCGGTGTCTGCTCGCAGGAAGCTGGTCGGAGGTCGTGTGGCAGGGATGTTGTCTCCTGCTTTGGGTGGTGGCTGCGCGGTGCACACGGGTCTCAGAACTCAGCTGCACACTTAAAACGGGCACTTTATTTGTGAAGATTAAAATTCAAATTAAGTTGATGACGAGAAGTACAGGTACCAGACCCGCCCTGAGATCACCGCCCTCACACCCTGGGAGTTAAACCTCCTCTCCAGGCGTGCGCCGGGCAGAGGGCGCTGGTCTTTCTGTGGCTGTGCAGCGTGTCGTGGCAAGGGGCCACGGGCTTGCTCCTTCGTGCCGTGCAAGTGTCACCAGGATGGACGTGGGTGGGCAGTGCCCGGCGACCGTGGCCGTGGTCAGGAGACGGCCTGTCCCCACATCCTCTGGCGGTGTGGGACTCGCTCAGGTGGGGAGTGCCTCCCCGAACCTCTCCCTGCCGGCCGCGTGCCTTGGTCTCCCCGTCCGCGGGCTCCGTGGGGGCGGCGGCTCCCCGGCACTGCAGCCCCGCTCCCTTCCCTCTTGCTGTAGAGTCGCCGGGCACACAGCATCGACCTGAAGGGGACAGTCGTGATCTTCGATGAAGCTCACAATGTGGTGAGTGTCGGGGCGGCCGTCCTGAGGCCTACCTCCTGCCCACCTCCCTGTGGAGAGCAGTGCAGACCTTTCTGTCCCAACTGCTGTGGCCCCGGCTCTCAAGGCCAAGCAAATCTAGATGTCACCGGCATGCCCTGCCCCACCGTTCACGTGGCCTCTGTGGGCGCCCCGTATTTCCAGGAATGGCAGCCTTGACCAGGGCACTGAAGGCAGGCCACTTGGGGCAGCCGCACATGCTCTGGAGCCTGGGGCGGCTGTGCGAGAGCTTGGCGTCCTGAGTTGGTGGCGGCCATCCCCAGCCCCCACTCGGTTCCAGGCACTTGTGAGGGATGATGGGCCCGGTGGGCCAGAGCTGGCTTTTGAGAGCAGCTAGAAATCTTGAGGTTTTAATGGGCAGTTTTCATTTATGGCGTTGTTGGCAGCTCAAGCAAAGTGGTGTTCCAACACCAGTCTGGGTCAGGTGGCCATCTTGGGGCCCATTTGTCACTTGGCCGTAAAGGCCGTGGGGCGGGGCCTGAGAACACTCCGCTTCCTTCATCTCCTGCATCCCAGCCCCCCGCGCCCCGTAACACGGTGTGCTTGCGCTCTCAGGAGAAGATGTGTGAGGAGTCGGCGTCGTTTGACCTGACCCCCCATGACGTGGCTTCCGGACTGGACATCATAGACCAGGTTTTGGAGGAGCGGACCAAGGCGGCACAGCACGGCGAGCTGCACCTGGCGTTCGGTGTGGAGTCTAGCGCAGGTGAGCTTCCGGGCGGGACGCGCAGACGGCGAGAGCGGGCCTGTCCTGGAGGCCGAGTCGGCGCAGGGCCCTTTCTCGTTGGTGTTCGAGGACAATGTCAGCTTCTTCAAGAGGCTTCTCAGGGCCTCGCAGACCAGAGGGTGGGTACCGCCCAGTCAGTCATTCTGGCGTTTTCCGAAGACCTTCCTTTTCTAGCCAGCATGTACTTTCCCTGTACTGTATAAAAGGAAAACAAACGTGTTAACCACAGAAACACTTCACTGACCTATGAGCACCGTCCACACGGAGCCCCCCACAGACTTCTGCCCGGCGTTTCCTCAGGGGGCGCAGTGGCCACGCAGAAACCTGGTGGGCGTGGTTCGGCCACCCACTTGGTCTCTGCTGGCGGCTGGCGAGGGTCTGGACTTGCTCAGCCAGAGCCCTCTGTGGGGCGGGTTCCCGGCGGCGGCTGCAGGTTGCTGGCATGCATCGTCGGCTGTGTCCCTCGGCGTGCGGCTCAGGCACGTGTGGTCTCATGTCCCCGTCTTCTCACAGTCACAGACATGGACAGACTTCGGAGAGCAGGGCCCCCCGCCGGCTCCCTCTTTGCCCCCCTTGCCCAGGCGCCGCCTTCTGACCTCGCGTGGGTCTCTGGCTCCCTTTGACCCACTCATTCGTAAATGGCATTTGTTTGTTTAGCACGGAAGTTGTCAAATGTTTTGCCTTCAGGATGCTTTAAATTCTTGAAACTCACTGAACTTGTTTTATGTAGGTTACATCTATCGGTAATCACTGAATTAGCAATGAAAACAAAGTTTTTAAAGATATAGTTATTCACTTAAATAATAAATTGTTACATGTTACTTAAGTTTCCTAGGGCTGCTGAGTGGTGTAAAGTGACAGAAACTGATCCTTTCACAGTTCTGGGGCCAGAAGTCTGAGATCCAGGTGTGGGCAGAGCTGGCTCCTTCGGGCCTGTGGTCCAGGCCTCTCTCTCAGCTTCTGGCAGCTGCTGGCGGTCCTTAGCTTGTAGACGCATCACTCCAGTCTCTGCTCCATCTTCACGTGGTCTCACCTTAGTGTCTGTGTCACTGGGCTGGGGCCCATCCTGGTCCTCTGTGACCTCATCTTTACTCGGTCACATCTGCAGAAACCCCGTTTCCAAGTAAGATCTCATTCACAGGTGTAAGAATCGACTGCAAGCGTATCTTTTTGGAGGATGCAATTCAATCTATAACAAACTAACATAAGTAACGTTTTTCTTGAAAAATAACTTATAACTTAAAAATTAGACGAGTAGCATTGTTTTACAGTTTTGCAAATCTCTTTCCTACCTGGCTTATTGGCAGACAGATCTTACACTTTCTGCTTTTGATCTGATGAGGCATCACCTTCACGTACTGGTCCCAGTTCCTACCGCTGCTGCGACAAATCACCACAGACTCGGTGGCTGGAAGCAACGCAGCCTTGGCATCTGACAGTTGTTAGAAGTGCGAAGTAGGTCGGCAGGGCTGCCCTCCTTCTGGGGACTCTGGGAGGATCCTGTTCCAGCTTCCAGAGGCACCGCATCCTTGGCTCGTGGCCTCGTGTCACTTGGATACCTGCTCCGTTCGTTGTCCTGTCTCTGACTCGGACCTCTTGCCTTCCTCCTGTAAGGACCTGTGATGGCATTTGGGGCCCAGCTGGGTGATCAGGCTCACCTCCCATCTCAAGATCCTTAACGTCATGACGACTGCGAAGTCCCTTTTGCCACAGAAGATGATATACTCGCAGATAACGAGGATGAGGGTATGGACATGTCAGGGTCACCGTCAGCCTCCCCGACTCAGCCTCTGGAAAATGGGAAAAGGCAAATAGCACACTGTCACTGCTGTTTAGCAGTAGTGACACCACGAAAATAGGTTTGGCCTTACAGTATCCTGACAGGTGTCAGGGCCCCGGTCCCTTAGCCACGCCTGACGAGCTGCCGTTTATGTAACCAGCTCCCCATGGCAGGAATTTCTAAGAGCTGCATCCAACACTGGGATACATGTGTCTGGGTAAACAGGTGGGTGTTTTTCTAGGACGTTACCTAGAAGCGGCTATCTGGGCCATTGGTTGTGCACCTTAAACCTCGTTATTCTAAAGTTGCGTTTTGTGTTAAGAGTCACGTGTTCTTCGGGGCTGCTTTCCTCGCGGCCCGGCCGCCATGCAGTGTGCAGAGCGTTGATTTTCCTGTGTCGGCGCTGCCACTCTGTCGGGCCGTTACCGTGCGCTGCATCCGTCCCTGCTCGGCTGTCTCCCCCGGGGCCGCACGCGGTGGCTCCGCCCCGCGTTCCAGACCGCACGCTCGCTCCCCAGTCCTTCTCTCTGTTCTTCTTTGACTTAAAAAAATTCCCCCTTCACCTCCTTTTTTTAAAATTGAGGTAAAATTGGCACACGAGTTTCAGACGTGCCACACAACGATTCAACATTTGTCCCCCCCCTTTCCTCTAAGGCAGCGGTCCCGACCTTTTTGGCACCAGGGACCGGGGCTGCTGTGAGAATCTAGTGCTGAGGATCTGAGGCGGAGCCGAGGCAGTGATGCCAGCTCTGGGGAGCGCCGCAAACACAGACGAAGCTTCGCTCACCAGTCACCTGCTACGTGGCCCGCTCCCTGACGGCGTCGGGGCCCCCTTGCCTAAGGCACCATTGGCGTCACATATTCGCTTCTGTGCTCTTTCTAATGCAACTCTTTTGAAATGAGTTTTGTTTTCTAGTTCCGTTCAAGTTCCGTCACTTCATTTCTGAGTTTTTGGAAGTCGATCTGTGTGGCGGTTTCGGGTCTCGTATCGTGTTCTAAACGCTCGTTTGGTTTTTCTGAGCACCGTTTTCAAGCAGTGTCAAGCAGACAGGTCTTTGCTGGTAGAACTCCGGCTCATCCTCCCCAGGCTCATCCCCGCCAGGCTCCCGCTAGCCAGCGCCCTGTCCCATGTCACGGGTCCCCCTCCACGAGGACAGGCGGTCTTGCTCTGCACTCTCCAGGGACGCCCCCTTCCCTGTGTCCGGCGTGTTTCCTGGGAACAGGGATGTTCTCCTGTGGCCAGTGCAGGACACAGGTGGGCGGTCGCCAACGCTGCGCTCCTGTCTGATGGCGGAGCGCATCTGAGGCTTCCAGCTGCCCTTGTCACCACCCAGAACCCCGCCAGCGGGACGTCCCGGCCCGGAAACCGAGCGCTGTCCTGTGTCTGCTCTCTGGGGTGTGATCTGTCTGGACAGTGGCTCAGGTGCCATCTTTCACAGCCTGGATATTCTTGATGAGGAGTCGTGATCACGTTGAGTGGCCTGCAACTTGGATGTGTCTGCTGCGTCCTGATGATTCGATGTGGGTTACGCGTTGGGGGCAGGAATACACCAGAAGCGATGTACGCACAGCCCATCATGTTGCAAGGCTCAGCTCTTGTCTGTCGCATTGTTGGTGACACTAACTTTATCACTGGGTAAGTGGTGGCGTACCTGGTTTTCTGCTGCGTGTAATTCTTGAGTAATGAATTAATGATTACTGTGACGTTTGCAAAATGGTGAGTCTTCTTGTCCCTTCATGCCTTCCGTTTCTGAGTCGGGATTTCCTTGTGGGGGTGCTCTCTGGCTTGCCAGACTGGCATGGGCACAGTGCTCACGCCTGCAGCTCCGGTCCGGTGCGCCGCCCCGCTTAGCCGGTGCCCTCCCCACGGCTGTAGCCCCGTTCTGGGTGCTGAGAACGCAGCTTCCATTGGGCTCAGTGTTCTACTTACTTATTCGATCCTCAAATACCCAGACAGTTGTTCAGAATCACTAACCCACCCATTCGAAGTGCAAGTCCACTCACTGGAGTTAGATGTTGGTCCACATCCCTTTTGTCCTGAGCCTGAGAGCACGTAGTCAGAAGACATTATTCAAAAGTTTCTTGGGTCATTTCCTCTCGCTTCACTGTGGTTATAGCATTAACTTTAGGCTAATCTGTTTCTGTTTTTCTCCATTCACGTTGATTTTATTACTACTGAGCGTGTGTGTGCGCGCACATGCGCGCGTGCGTGCGTGTGTGGTTCCAGAGGTCTGAGTCGCAGTGTGCTGGAGAGAAGTGTCTTGCTAGTCTCTGGCTCATTCTCTGCTTTCGCAGCTGTGTCTCGTTGACTTTCTTCTTTTGGTTTCTCTTCCCTTGTTTTTTTTACTCTCTCCTTTCCCGCACTTTGCACGTTCTTGTTTGTCCTTCCCTGTTTGCCGCCTCGTGTGTTCTGGGAATGCCTCCCTGGAGAGACGTCCTGTTCTTTCTCCAGCTGCCGGCCTCCCTCCTCTGGGTCCCCTGTGTATCCCACTGTTTTTATGGCGTTTGGGTTGTTTCCAGAATTTTGCAACCACAAACAATGCGGTAATGAGTAACCTAGGGTGTGCGTACTTGCGTCATGCTTGAGGTATTTCTTCAGGGTGAATTCCCAGAAGTGGGGCTGTGGGTCAGCAGGTAAGCGCGTGTCGGCCGCCGTTAGTAGTGCAGACGCCTTGTCGTGGCAGCAGGGAGCCAGTGTGCGTGCCCGCCAGTAGTGGGCGCCAGTGTCTGTCTTGGCGGCCGTGCCACCGGAACGTCATGCCAGGCTCTTTAATTCTTGCCGCTTTGACAGACGAGAAATGGATGTGTGTGTAATTCTGATTTGCTTTTCTCGTACAAGTGAAACGGAACCTCTTCAGTCGTGCGAAGGCCTTTTCTTTTGATAAGAGCCATCCTGATGAGTGCGAAGTAGATGTTTTCACCTAGTGTCCTTTTCTGTCCCAGGACACCAGTCGTCACCTCTTGTCGCCTGCTCTAGTCTGTGACAGTTTCTCGGACCTCCTTGTTTTTGAGAACCGTGACGGGTTGGAGGGGGAGTGGTTAGTTGTTTGTAGACTGTCCCTGAATTGGGGTTTGTCTGATGCTTTCCTTATAGAGTTCCTGGGGTTGTGGGATTCAGGAAGAGCACAGATGCAAGGTGCCCTTTTCGTCACGTCCCATCAAGTGTCCAGACTGTCACTTCAGCAGGATTTATGATGCTGGTTTCGACTTGGTCGCCTGGCTGAGGCCATCTTCGTCAGGCTCTCCGCACGGCTCCCTTTCTCCTGCTCTGCACGGCGTCCTCTTGGGAGGAGGCCGAAGGAGCGGGGTCACCCACCTCGGTGTCCGTCCCTGTGACTGTGCACGAGGCAGTGGTTTCTTGGAAATGACACCAACAGCACAGACACCAAAAGGAGAAACAGATGAATTGGACATCGTCAAAACTAACAACTTCTGTGCTTCAGAGGACACCGTCTGGAAAGCAAAGAGACAGCGCGCAGAGCGAGGGGGATTTTTACCATCCGCACGTCTGTTAAGGGCTATGTATTTAACATATGTAAGAAACTCTTACAGCTCTGCACAGAGACAGCCCAGGTAAACCGGGCGAAGGGCATGAGCAGACACGTCTTCAGGGGAGACGCGCAGACAGCGGTGCGCACGAGACGACGTGGCGTTGGTTGTCAGGGAGGCGCGAGTCCATACCACGGGGATGCACCACTTTACACTCGGGGGGACGGCTGCGGTTAGTACGAGGAGCAGTGACAAGTGCTGGCGGAGACGTGGGACAGTCAGCCCCTCCCTGCTGCGTCACCGCCAGAGACAGAGCAGCGTGGCCGCTGCGGAGGACAGGCGGTCCCTCGCCGAGCTGCGTGTGAGTGGCTCCGTGCCAGCGCACAGCCCCACCTTCTTGGTGCTGCTGGCCTCAAGGCCATGCGAGGCGCCAGCAGTCGGCTTCGTCCGTCCGGCCTCATCCTGGCCGCACCCGGTCAGGCGGCCACGCCCGGTCAGGCGGCCGCGCCCGTCGGCTAGACTCAGTGGCCGGTGTGCTTTCTGACCAGGAGGAGTGGTGGCTGGTTCTCTCTGTCTGACGTACCGTCGTCTCGCCGGGTGCCTGGGCCCGTGCATCCGGGCCTCGCAGGGCGGGGACGTGCTGACTGTTCAGTTGGTCAGCAGGACTGCGTTTATCAAGCCGCTCTTCGCCTCCCTTGCTGGTGGGAGCACCGTTCCTACAGGAAAGAGAATAAATGCTGAATGTTTTCCCCTTTGCTTTCCCAGTTTTCAAATTTGGAGGTTTTAATTTGTTCCCAACTTATTATTGGTCCCTCGTGACCCTCGGGAGGGGAGCGGTGTTTACTGTCATCCATGGGCACGTGTGTCTAAACACAGGTGATGCTTTCGGTCTGTCGTTAAGTCACGTCGTGATTGAACTCAGCGGTCCCGTCTTCTGATGTCCTCACACGGGCTCCTCTGTCCTTCTGGCCCCAGTAGTCATCGACAGGAGTCACGACGCCCCACCTCACCCGAGCTTTTCCTGCCCCTGACTGGAGTCAGCCGTGCCTCTGAGGAGTCCTGGTCGCTCTTAATGGGAGATGGCGTCTCAAGACCCACAGTGGGGGCACTGGGACGCTCTTTGTTGCTGGGTCACTCACTGTCTCAGGCGAGACACCCCATGAGCTCATACTGCTGCTTCCAGTTCGCGTCCGGCTGTGAGGACCAGAGCCTCTTTTCTCCTGTGTCCCACCCTTCGTACCGGCCCCTGCGCCGAGACATAGCTGGTCCACAGGAATGACGCAGACTGTGTCTGCTGCCTTTGTCTCTCCCAGGGCTGAACATGGAGCTGGAAGACGTCGCCAAGCTGAAGAGTAAGTGCCGTCCGCCCGCCCTGGTGTGGCTGGGGGGGGCTGTCCCTGACCGCCCCTCGCCCCGCAGTGATCCTGCTTCGTCTGGAGGGGGCCATTGATGCTGTCGAGCTGCCTGGAGACGACAGAGGTGTCACCAAGCCGGGGAGGTGAGGGACCGGGAGGTGGCCCCTTGCCCCCAGGCCTTGGGTGGTGAGTGGTGGGGCTCGGTCCCGGCAGCGTTCCTCCAGCCTGGGTTGCCGAGTGGGTGTCGCAGGCTTTATGTGCCAGCGAGGTCTGTTCTGGTTCCGGAGGCCCAAGAGGGCCACCGACCGCATGCAGGGAGGACCGTATGCACGAGCTCCTGGCCCTGCGGGCCCGAGTCTCCTGCTCTGCGTCCGCGCCTCTGGTGCTCAGCCACCTTGCAGTGCCTTTTAGAACGAGAGAGACACCTGCTTCCAAGCATGCTTTCTGTTGGGACGAGAGCGCGATCACCCTGTGGCTTCTAGTGGGCCCAGAGTGTTCTGAACGGTCCCCAGGCGCTGGCCTTCTCAGCAGCCCAGGGCAATGGGGTGCATTTCCCATAGGCAGGTGCTGGGTAGTGGTCTGGGGCTGCTTGTACCTCCTTGCTACAAGCTGCTGGCAGCGCTGGGATCCAGGCCCAGGTTGTCGAGGGTTGGAATGTTGTGAAATGTTCTGGAGTGCCGGGCTGCCTGCTTGCTCTACTGTGCTCAGACCCTCGCAGGGCCCCTTGTTGCCTCCCAGGTGAACCGAGCCCCTCAGCCTTCCCTGCCCCGCCACAGCGCCCAGACCTGGCTTCCCTCCAGAGCTGCTCTCTGGGGGCGCTGCCCAGAGCCACCACCTCAGGGAGGCCCTCATGAGCAGGTGTTGGCACCTCATTTGGGACCCGAGCCCTGGGATGCCATGGTCTCCCTCCCCACCAGGGCTCCTGAGGGTAGAGGCCTGTCGCTTCCGTGGGCTCAGAGCTTGTTTCTGAGTGAGGAGAACTCGGGAAGCCGTTGGCCGTGGGGCTCCCTGAGCGCGGCCGGGCTCTGTGGGGCCTGAGCCTCCTCTCTCCCCACAGCTTCATCTTTGAGCTGTTTGCCGAGGCCCAGATCACGTCTCAGACCAAGGCCTGCATCCTGGACTCTCTGGACCAGATCATCCAGCATCTGGCAGGACGTGAGTCCCCGCCCCGCCTGCGCCCGCCTGGCACTCCTCTGCCCTTGGCTTGAGGTCGCAGGCTGCTGCCTGCGCTGAGTGGGGCTCGAGCTCCCTTCCTGTCAGCACTGGTGCCATGTGAGCGCCGTGCTCTGTGCAGCATGGCCTGGCGTCCCCGTCCCCAGTCAGCTCTCTTGAGGAGTGGGAGGGGCCCGGGCGGGTCACTGAGCTGTTCACTGCTGGGCTCGGGTGGTGGGAGGCAGCGGGTGGCAGCACCACCTTACCGACCTTGGCCTGCTGGGCTTCCGGAGACGTGCAGGCAAGGGCCAGCCCGCTGCCCATGAGGGTGTGCCCCGTGGCCACACAGGCGAGGTCGAGCTTGGCGCCATCCGGCCGGCTCGTGGCTCCTGGTCAGACGGAGGGTTCAGCAGCCGCTGCTCCCACAGGTGCAGGGCTGTTCAGCAACACGGCAGGGCTGCAGAAGCTGTCAGACATCATCCAGGTAGGATGGGCTTGTGACCAGGACAGGACGCCCCGTTTCCTGGTCGAGGTGGGGGGCGTCGTGCTGCTGCGTGTGTCCCGAGTGAAGGCTGCAGGGCAGGGGTGAGGCGCCCGCCCTGCGTGCTTCCTCTCTGCAGCCTCGGGCTCTTTCTGGAGTTTCTGGAGGCGGGTGCAGCCAGCCGCCGGCGCCTTTTCTCGAGTCTTTTCCTTTTTTCTTTTTTAGGCGAGGCGACCCTTGGTTGACCTCACAGATTGCAAGGATCTTGTCAGCTTACAATCCCTTATTTTTTATTTTTTTCCTCCTACAGCATCTGGTCTTCCTAGGTGGTCTCCCATTTAAGGACTAACCAGGCCCGACCCTGCTTAGCTTCCGAGATCAGACGGGGTCGGGCTTGTTCAGGGGGTCATGGCCGTAGACTCGAGTCTTTTCCTGAAGCGACTTCTCAGAAGGAAGTTGTAGCATGGGTGGGGCGGGGGGTGCTCTGTCCCCCAGCCCCGTGTCTGGCTATGTCAGAGAGGCACTCAGTTAGATGTGGGGTGATGATGTTCAGGCAACGCCTGTGATCCCAGCTAGGGCCTATGGGGCTGGAGGTCAGAGTCAGTGGATGTGGTCCCCAAGTCCCCCGCCTCCACACTGGGCCAGACCAGCCTCTCTCTGGGCACCACTTTAGGATGGGGTGGGAGCCCCTCATCTGCCACATGCAGATCCCTGGCCAGGCAACCCGTCATGCCTCAGGGCTGCTGGACACGGCCGCTTCCTGTCCCGTGTGTCCAGCTGTCCTCAGGTGCAGCTGAGCCGCTTCCTCAGCTCAGATGGATGACCCAGAGCCCACTTTCCCTCAGCTGAGTGGCCTCCCCCTCACCTCAATGGGCTCTTCTGTAGAAGACCCTCAGTGGCCATTAGTCCTTGGAAAGCCCTGAGCACAGGGGTCCCCCCCCGCCCCGGACACTGCTTATGGAGGAGATTTTTCCCCCTGCAGACTCTGGAGCCCAAACCGCTTAGCCATAGGCTTGGAGTTTCCTTTGGCAGCTGCTCTGAGTAGCCTGTGGTGGAGGAGTCAGTGTCCCCTGCCTGCTCAGGGTAGCCTGCCGTGATATGCATGCTGTCTTTCCAACTGGAGGTGTGACTAGCAGGTGCTCATCCCACACCTGGTTCCTGAGTACCTGTGGTGCCAGCCCAGGCTTTCCCCCGATGTGGGTGTGCTGGGCGGGCACGGACAGGGTCACAGGACATGCCGCTGGCCTCAGCGGGGCAGAGGGCTGGCCAGACAGGCAGCCTGTGGACACACGAGCAGGACGCACCTCTTCACACCCTCACGGTTTGTACCAGACAGAAGGTCTAAAACTGACCCAGCTGGGGACTGGACTAGGCCAGCCTCGAGAGGGACGGCAGGCAGTGAGAGGGGGACGCCTGGGACGGTGTGACATCTGCTGACCTGTGGAACCAGCCCCGACGGGATGCTGGCGGTCCCTGGGGCTGTGGGAGGCCCAGACGCCACCACGCATGGCCCTACCGCAGGCCCAGTGAGCATCAGGCAAGACAGGGTGGCCCTGAGCCACGTGGACAGGCCGCACACAGCCCAGACGGGCAGCCATGCAGAGTGGAAGGGGTCGTGTAGCCCTGGGAGCTGGTGAGGAGCAGGCGAGGGAGATGGAGGCGACAGCAGAGCCAGGTGCCATGGGCAGGTCGCCACCGGGCGAGGGAGCTGGCCATGGTCTAGAGCTGCCCACTGTCCCTTGAGGTGTGAAGTCGGCGCCTTGGCTGCCGACTGCTCAGGGCTGCATTGGGCTCGGGGGGACGTCGGGTGTGCTTTCCGTGTCCGCAGGCGCGCTGTTGGTACGACGTGAGGCCAGGCTTTGGCACTCCGGACAGTGACACCGGCTTCGGGCGCCTCGCCGTGGGTGCTTCGCCCTCGCGGACGGCACCGTGCAGCCGCGCTCTGGGCAGCTCTGACACGAAGCGCCTGTGTGTGCCTGGCCCTCTGCTTCGCTTTCCCACTGATGGGGTCTCGGGGTCTTCCCAGCTGTGCCCCTAGGTCCTGCGTCCCTTTAGCCACTTGTGTTCTCCGGTTCACGTTTCCGTTGTCTGGCGCTTGTCCCCCGGGTGCCTCGCGGTTTATTCGGTGTTCCTTTGCCGGGTGTCTTGCGTGTGTTTGGCTAGTCACAGTTCCATCCAAATCACCTTTCCCTGAGTCACTTCCTGTCGCTGGCTCGTAGGCCTTCATCCGTCCGGGTGCTAGCTGTGGCCCGCGCGCTCCGTCCACGGAGCCTCTGTCTTCTCTGTGTCTACGGAGGACTCGGTGGCGTAGGCTCCCTGTTCTCAGCTCACACCCCCTTCTCCCAGCCCCCACCCCAGGCCCTGGAGTGAGGGCGGAGGGTGGGCTGCCCCCTGGGCCTGCGGAGGAGGGGGTCATGGCGGGGAAGGGGGAAGGCAGGTGTGAACTGCTGCCCCTCAGCCTGGGGTCTCGAGCCAGGGATGCTGTGGGGCGAAGGCAGGGGCAGGTGACGACGATGCCCTGAGCCACGTCAGGCCTGCCGTGCCTGGGGACTGCTCAGCAGGAGCGTCGCCTCTGGTGTGCCTGCTGACTCGTCCTCCACCTGCCTTCCAGATCGTGTTCAGTGCGGACCCTGCCGAGGGCGGCCTGGGCTCCACGGTGGCACCGGGGGTCTCTCAGTCCTACAAGGTGGGGCCGCCTCCAGGGGGGGCTCCGGGCAGGGCCTCAGTCCTATGAGGTGGGGGCCGCCTCTGGGGGGGCGCTCCGGGCCGGGCCTCAGGGCGCCTGTCCATCCCACCCTGCAGGTGCACATTCACCCTGACACCAGTCACTGGAGGACGGCTCCGCGGTCAGATGCCTGGAACAGCACCGCGGCCAGGAAACCAGGTGTGGCCTGGGGGGCAGGCCACGTTCCTCTGCACGGCCGCGTGAGGCGCCGCGTCCAGCTGCGGGGCTCCTGGTCACTGCTGGTCCAGGCCAGCCTGGGTCCAGACCTCCTTACGTGACCATCCTCCCCGACTCAGGAGCTGTCAGAGTAGAACGGCCTCGCAATCAGCCAGCATGGATGGCACAGGGCCTGCCGGGTCACTGGCCGGGTGTCCACCAAGCTGGGGCACAGCCGGGCCTTCTGCACTGCTGGGGACGTTTCCAGAAAAGGTTGTCAGACCTCCCGACAGCATACATGGAGGCCCAAAGGCCCCGCTTCACGCCACCAGCATGGTGGACAGATGGGGACAGGCTCGGGCCAAGGTCACTCGCCAGGCCTCTGGGTCGTGTCCGAGGCGTCTTCGGCCTTCGGTGCTGGCCCTGTCCTGCCCTTTCCACAGTAGCTTCACCCGCTGCCCTGTGTCCTGGGCCTGGGGTTTCTGGGGACGCTCAGGGTAGGGCTTGTGCCAGGGACACTGTGGCTCTTGGTGTGGGGCTGGCCTGTCCCGGTCCCAGCACGTGTTTCCATGGTGTCCAGTCCTGGCCAGTGTCCCAGCCGCCCTTTGGGACTTGGTCTTTGGGTTTCGTAGCCTGACAGGTCCAGGGTGATGACACTCTGCGTCCCATCCGCTCCTCAGTGCAGCTGGCGGCCCACCAGTGCCCACCTGCGCTCTGGGCCCAGCCCCCAGCCCTGCTGGCCTGTTTCGCTCCAGACTCTCCAGCCGGCAGTCCCTCTTTAAGCTGTGCCCTTCCGGGGGCTGCCCACCTACCATCCGGCGGGGCCGAGCAGGACAAAGGGCTGGGAGTGTGGGCGAAGTCGGGGCCTAGTGAGGGGCCACGGCGTGGCCTTGGCGGGTGAGAGATGGGGAGACCGTGTGCCCCCCATGCGGCATTCGTGATCACGGGAGGCGGTCTGTACTGCGAGCCAGGGCCTGACACCTCCCTCCACATCTGCCAGCTCTCCCCACAGGGCCGACCGTTAGTGCTGGTAGGCTATGCAGGTGCCAAGGGCAGGGGCGTGGTCACCCGTATTCCACGTACCCCGAGAGCATGTGAATTCTCAGAAACAGCTTCTCCCTGGGTCAGGCATTCATAGGAAATGAGTTCATCTCCGGCGTTGCTGAGAAGCTGGGAGTGGGGTGGGGCCGGGCCGGCCTGGGACAGAAGCGGGACAGAAGCAGGCCTGCGGCAGAGCTGCTCCCCGAGCCCCTCCTACGTCACACCTGTCTTTGCTGTTGCAAGGCTGGCCCAGGACAATGCAGGGCCGCTTCCACCAGCCCTACCTCCCGGTCACAGGGCAGATCCCATCTTGAAAGAGGAAGAGGCTTGTTCGTTCTTGGAACTGTCTGCTGACCTGTGACCTAATGTCGGCTTTAGTCATATTGGAAGTCATTCCACTTGTGTTATTTTAATTCCCGAGCTTCCGGAGCCTGTAGGGAGTGAGTGGGTGGCAGGCATGTCTACTGTGGTCCCCTCCCCAGGTGGCCTGGCGCTCAGGAACTGCGACTCCTGAGGACCTGGGCCTTGGGGGTGGTGACAGCACTGCTGGTTTTGCCCCCCAGAACCTGGGCCGGTGCTCTCTCTGCAAGCCCGACATCGCCTGCTCCCTTCCTGGGGAGCGCGGTGGTGGCCTCTGCCTGCTCCGAGCCTTGAGCCACACAGCAGTCTCTGTGGATGTCTGGGGTTGGGGTCGGCTGGCCTCTTTGGAGGTGACCCCAGTGTCTGCCCCCCAGGGGCTTTTCTGGGTCTGCTCTCTGCCCCCGGACCCCCGAGGGAGGGCCCCAGCTCGCACAGGGCTCAGGGACGCCCCCTTGGTCGGGCTTGTGCGCGTGGCTGTGGGGCGCAGTGCTGCCCATGGAAGAGAGACGCGAGGATGGCAGTCAGGGGCCGCCTTGGGGGCCACCTGTCACAGCCTGCCACTCCCCCGCAGGGAAGGTGCTCAGTTACTGGTGCTTCAGCCCCGGCTACAGCATGCACGAGCTGGTCCGCCAGGGCGTCCGCACACTCATCCTCACCAGCGGCACACTGGCCCCCGTGTCCTCCTTCGCCCTGGAGATGCAGATGTAAGGCTGCCCCGTGCCCTGGGGTGGGAGGGGCCCAAAGCCAGCCCCCAGCGCTGGGGTTCAGGATCTCATGGGGGCCACCCGCTGCCTCCAGCCCTTTCCCAGTCTCTTTGGAAAACCCACACGTCATCGACAAGCACCAGATCTGGGTGGGGATTGTCCCCAAAGGACCCGACGGAACCCAGCTGAGCTCTGCCTTTGACAAAAGGTAGGGGGCCTGACGCCCAGGAGGCGGGTGGGCGGGCCGGCCGAGTGCTGGGACCCCCGTGGCAGCTGCCTCCTGGCTTTGCGCAGGTTCTCTGACGAGTGCTTGTCCTCCTTGGGGAAGGCTCTAGGTGAGTGCCGGGGGAAGCCCTTGGCCCGGGCTGGCCTGTCCTGGGCCCCTACCCCATTCCGTGGTGACGGGGGAGCCCCGTCTCGCCCCTCCCCAGCCCTGCTCACTCTCCTGGGGCCGCTGGCGGGAGCCTCTGGGTGCCCCTCCCACTGACCGAGGCCGCTACATTTCCAGGCAACATCGCCCGCGTGGTCCCTCATGGGCTTCTGGTTTTCTTCCCCTCCTACCCCGTCATGGAGAAGAGCCTGGAATTCTGGCGGGTGCGTCCCCCTCTGTGTGTCCTGGAGGTGGGAGGGGAACCTCGAATGGCCTAGCGTATACCTTTGTCTGAGAAAGCAGAGGTGGTGCTGGTGCAGCCCAGGGACCACCAGATCTGATGGGTGTGACAGGTGTCCTCATCTCTGCCTCCTCCCACAGGCCCGTGACTTTGCCAGCAAACTGGAGGCCCTGAAGCCTTTGTTCGTGGAGCCGAGGAGCAAGGCTGGCTTCTCAGAGGTCTGAGCTCGCCGGGGGTCACTGCCCCCATAGCCACCATAGGCTGGCCACCATCTCTGCCAAATGGCTCTGCTGCCACCCCAGGTCCCTGTGTTTTCTGTGAAACACGGGCCAGGCTCTGCATAGTGGGTACAAGTCAGCCCGGGAACCGTGCCAGGAAGAAGGTGGCCCACTCGTTGGCTGGGACAGTCTTCCATCTCAGAGGATGAGGCCTGGGGTCTCACTCATGGGGGTGGGAGGGGCCAGGGCCTGAGCTCTGGGTGACCCACCTCTCCTTCCAGGTAATAGGTGCTTACTACACGAGCGTCATCCGCCCGGGGTCCCGTGGGGCCGCCTTCCTGGCTGTGTGCCGTGGGAAGGTAAGGCCCCAGGGGTCTGGGTCCCACACTGCCTGGTCCGTCTGCCCCTCCTAAGGGGGCTCATGACTCAAACCTGTGGGCTGCAAAGTGGGCCGGACGGGCCAGGCCCTCCGTTGGGCCCCAGGTCCAGCAAGCATGAGTTAGGAGAGCAGCGCTGCCCTGCCCCCCGCCCTGCTCGCCCCCCAGGGGTACTGGTGGGGGCCTCTGGATGCCCCTCCCTCCGACTGAGGCCGCTGTACTTCCAGGTGACATCGGGCTGGGCCCTAGCTGGGGTGGGCACTGGGCCCACTCCCAGGGCCGAGGACGTGGTCGCGGGGCTCTGGGGGCGCGGAGTCCAGCCAGGGCCTGGCCCGAGGTTGCAGCTCTCTCCCTGCACTGTCCACACCTGGGAAAGGTTTGCGGGCTCCTGTGGGACGGTGGGCGAAGACTTCACTCCTTCCTCAGGCCAGCGAGGGTCTGGACTTCGCAGACATGAATGGCCGCGGGGTGGTCGTCACGGGCCTCCCGTACCCCCCGCGCAAGGACCCGCGGGTCATCCTCAAGATGCAGTTCCTGGATGAGATGAAGGGCCGGAGTGAGGCCAAGGGCCAGGTGAGATGCCACAGGGCTGGGGGGTGGAGGGCAGGAAGGGCTAGGAGCCCCCGTGACTGAGCCCCCCGCAGTTCCTCTCCGGGCAAGACTGGTACCGGCAGCAGGCGTCCAGGGCTGTGAACCAGGCCATCGGGCGGGTCATCCGGCATCGCCACGACTATGGGGTTGTCCTCCTCTGTGACCACAGGTGCGGCCCCCCACCTGCATGGGACCCCTGCCTGGGAGGGGGTGGGGGGCAGGCGGGCTCCCGGGCTGAATGCCCCTCCCTGCTAGGTTCGCCTGTGCAGACGCCAGAGCCCAGCTGCCCTCCTGGGTGCGCCCCCACGTCAAAGTGTACGACCACTTCGGCCACGTCATCCGGGACGTGGCCCAGTTCTTCCGTGTCGCTCAGAAAACAGTGAGTCCCGAATGCCCAGGTGGCTGTGCCCTTACGCCCTCCCCAGGGGAAGGGCTGGATGGACCCCCCACCCACCTCGTGACTATCTAGATGCCGGCGCCAGCCCCCCTGGCTGCTGTCCCGAGCCTGGGCAAGGGCGAAGCTGCCGTCGTGGCGGCCTTGTCGCCCAGCCTCCTTTCTACAAGGAAAGCCAAGAGTCTGGATGTGCATGTCCCCAGCCTTCGGCGGAGACCCACAGGTGTGTATAGCCGGGTGACATGGCTGGCCAGGGGGCTGCTTGCAGAGGCTGGTGGCAAACTGGGCCTGATGACCAGAGCACCCAGCTGGGGGGACCTGACTTGCCCCCCACCCCACACTTGTGCTCCCCCAGGACCACCAGCCTCCGAGGACGCTGAGGGCAGCCTGTGTGTGGAGTATGAGCAGGAGGCGGTCCACGCCCAGCGGAGGCCCGGGGGGCTGCTGGCCGCGCTGGAACGCAGCGAGCAGCGAGCGGGGAGCCCTGGGGATGATGCCCTGCCCGGGCAGGACGAGGTACGGGTACGGGGCGTCTCCACATCACCCCGTAAATTCCCTTGTCGGCCAGCGGTTGGAGTTTCATACGTGCTTGGCACTGCTGTGAGCCTCACCCCCCAGCAGGTGCGCACCAACGCACCCCTGTGGCTGCTCTTTGGGTGGCCAGCTTGACACAGCTTGCTCAGAGCCCAGCCCAGAAGCCAGTAATTTCCAGTCTGACCTGGAGCTCCCCACTTCTTGCTGGTGGCATCCCCTCTCCCCTCCCTGACTGTCCTCTGGTCCCTGGAGGGAGCCCAGCTGCGTACAGCTGGTGTCTTGTTCCGTTGTCACCTGTCCCTTCGGTTAACTGTAAGACTGCCCGCACCTGCTTTTGAGCTTGGCCCCCAACAAGCCCCAAGGGAGGCAGTGGGGACTTAGGGAGGGGGCCCTCCTCCCCTCACCGTGGGCCCAGGAACGCACGGGGCTCTGGGGGTGCTGAGGGCGTCGGTCAGGACCATGGCTGTGTCACCCTCAGGCACAGTGCCGCTCTGCCTCGTCGGTCCCGGGGGAGAAGAGGCCCGCAGATGAGCAGAGAGGAGGCCGGAGGAAGGTCAGGCTGGTCAGCAGGCAGGTAGGCAAGCCGCCCACGGATGCAGCTGCGGCGTGCATAGCGCCCTGTGCCCTTGCCCACGGCCGGGGGCCCTGACTGAACAGGCCAGTAGGTGAGCCACCCACAGACCCGACCACGGTGTGTGCGGCCCGCCACGCCCTTGCCCCCGGCTGGTGGCCTTGACTGGGCAGGGCGAGGTGTGAGTACACCAAGCCAGTCTGTCATTTTAAGTCCTTTTGCTGTCCCGCCAGGGGGGCGGTCTCTGGAGGCCTCGGGGCTTGGCCTCTTTGCCGCCTGCCCGTGGGACACACACTTGGCAGAAAGGGTGGCGCGGCTGCTCCGAGGCCTGCCTGGTTCTGGCTGTGAGGTTTCTAGTGAGTTCAGACGTCCACCTTGGTTCTGACGGTCCCGAGACCAGCCCGCACCGGCACCAGCCTGCAGCCCCCTCAGTGCAGAGCGACACCCGGCACCTGCCTCGCTTCCCGCTGCACCCCCGGCTCCGGCCTGGCCCCCCACTATGAGGCCTGCAGTCGTGCAGCCAGATCTGGGCCGCTGGTTTTGGTCTCTCCTGAGCGAGCGCTTCGTGGGTGGCGGGGTCCGCACAGAGCCCTGGGCCCCTTCCACAGAAGCCTCCACCTGCCAGTGCGTGGGGTCAGGCTGCTCCCCTGGGCAGTGCCGGCCAGGGCTGGGCCCGAGGTGTCTGAATGTGGGCAGGGTCTGTGCTCCTAGCCTCACGCAGAAGCAGTTAAGACCCACTGATTGAGCCTGGGCGGCGAGGCCTCCAGACAGCCCTGCACTGCCTGTGTCTGCCCCGTTTCTGGGAAGAGGCCAGCACTGCCAGGGGCCAGACGCCGTCAGGAAGTGGGCGGGCAGCCAGGGGCCTGGCCTCCAAGGGGCGAGCTGGACAAGACTGGGAAGCCTGGGCCCCTCCTGCCTGCTTTCCAGCCTCCCTTGCTGAGGGTCCAGCATTAGCCCAGGGTGTGCAGCATGAACGGGCCCTGAGGTGCTGTCAGTCCCTGGGGTGCTGAGGTGTGTCTCTGGCTGTGAGCTGATGGCCCTCTGAGCCAAGGGCACAGGGAGCTTGTGGAAGGGTGGGGCCTGCACCCAGGGACACAAACTGCAGTTCACCCCTGTGCTACTCTTGGAGGGCCATTTTCCCCGCAGGTCCTTCCTGGCTGCCTCTGCTGGGATGGGACAGGGGTAGGCGGCATGCCTGACAGGGTGTCTGACGGGGCACTGGGCCATGTGTCCAGCAGGAGGGACCAGCATCCGGGGCGCAGGTATGCGGGGCCAAGCTCTTCATGGCGGCTGTGAAGCAGGCACTGAGCCGGGCCAGCTTCGAGTCCTTCACCCGGGCCCTGCAGGACTACAAGGGCTCCGACGACTTCCAGGCCCTGGTGGACCACCTCGGCCCCCTCTTTGCTGAGGACCCCAAGAAGCACAGCCTGCTCCGAGGTGCCCAGGGGTGGTGGCCATGGGGTAGAGGGGCCGCAGGGGGCCGCAGTTATCTCTGCTCCCTAGAAAAGGGACAGCGGGTGGCCCACAATTGCAGGGCCCCCGCTCTGGCATGGTGGCTGCAGCGTCCCTCCCAACAGGCTTCTACCGGTTCGTGCGGCCACACCACAAGCAGCAGTTTGAGGAGCTCTGCCTGCAAGTGACGGGCCAGGGCTGTGGCCACCTGCCCAAGCACAGCCTTCCCCTCGGGCAGCAGGTGCAGCCTGCCTCACCCCCTGACGGTGAGCGGGGCTTTTCCCGCTGGACTCTCAGACTTCCTCGAGGGTGGGGTGCACCCCGGGTCCTGGGGCAGGCCCTAGCGTGGTCTAGCTTCCCTGTTCCTGTGCGAGTCACTGCAGGGTACACCACGAGAGTGGAGCTCGGCCGTCCTCCACCTGGGGTCCCAGGGCCCTGTCGTTCCCCCATCTCTCCCTGGGGTGGGCCCTGCACCTGCCCAGCCAGGGAGCCTCTGCCTCCGTTACAGCTGTCACGGGGGGCCTGGCTCTGAGAAGATCCCCCACTGCCCCTGGGAGGGGCCTTTCCAGCCTGAGAGTCGCCCCTCCCCGTGTGGGGCTTCATGCCACTGGGGCGTGCCTCGCACCAGCCCCTCCCAGCAGTCAGCTGTTGGAGGGTGTGTGAGTCGGATCTGCTGGGTTCTGAGGAGGCTTGTGAGGCTGTCTCCCCTCAGACAGACCTGCCTCCTCCCCAGGGAGTGCTTCGAGCCCTTGGGACCAGTCGGGTGACTCCTCGGTCCCTGTTTCTTCAGGAAAGAGGGAGCTGGACCACAAGCTGACCCTGTCCCAGGGTGCGGCCAGGCAGCTGGACACCGGAGAGCACCTGAACCGGGGTGGGCCCCACCTGGTCTCGGGGCCACAACCTGAAGGTACCCAGTCTCTGAAGAGGCTTTGGACCAGAGCTGGAGCTCAGACCCCTGGAGGGGGGGTTTCCTTGGTTCTGCGCCCCAGGGCAAGGGAGGCTGTTGCGGAGGCGCTCCGGGCCCTCTGGGCCCCTGGACCCCAGTGCGGTCTGAGCCATGTCCTCTCCCCACCAGCAGGCCTTGAAAGCTGTCCGCAACAGGCGTCTGCAGTCCCTCCAGCAGAGGTGCGGGGCCAGCCTGCTGTGAGCGCCTACTTGGCTGACGCCCGCCGGGCCCTGGGGTCTGCAGGCTGCAGCCAGCTTCTGGCAGCACTGACCACCTACAAACGGGATGATGACTTCGAGAAGATGGTGGCTGTGTTGGCGGCGCTTACCACCGCGAGGCCAGAGGACTTGCCCCTGCTGCAGAGCAAGTGGCCAGCGGGTGCTTGGGGGCGGGCAGAGGGCAGCGGGGGCAGCGGGGGCAGTGGGGCCGGGCCTGAGCTCTGCTGTCTGCAGGATTCGGCATGTTCGTGCGTCCACCCCACAAGCAGCGCTTCCGGCAGCTGTGTGCAGACCTGAGCGGCTGGCCCGCCCCGGGCATCGGCACCAAGCCACTGGGACCCCAGGAGGGGAGCCCCACCGTGCCTCCCAAACCCACCCCTGGGGCACTCAGGCCAGGTAGGGTGCCCCGCCCTGTCACACCTGGAGCCCCACGTAGCTCTGGTAGGGGTGGGTAGCAGAGCTGAGCCAGGCACTCAGACTCACTGCTGTGTCCAGTCCCCTCATGAGAGACCAGAGGTGATCCAGAGCAAGGTGTCCTTCCTCAGACAGACAGCGGACTCCAAGTGCCCCTCTGGGACACACGCAGTCCCAGTGTGGCCGGTCTTCCAGAAGGGGGAGGCAGCCCCAGCAGCAGGCCTGTGGCGCTCACAGCGGCCCCCTTGCCGCAGGCCTGGCGTGCCCCAGCTGCAGGGCGGAGGACGCGGTCCCCTTCCAGTGCCCCTCCTGTGACTTCCACTGCTGCCGGGCCTGCTGGCAACAACACCTCCAGGTCGGACCCCAGGGATTCAGCTGCCTGGTGTCACTGCACACGCTGGGCGAAGGGCCAGGGCAGTCAGCGGTGCCTAGCAGGTGTGTCCAGCGCCTTCTTTGTCTTCACAGGCCTCTAGAAGGACGTGCCCGGCCTGCTGTGCCGCCGTCAGGAAGCAGAGTGTCACACAGGTGTTCTGGCCAGAGCCCCAGTGAACACGGGAGCCCTGCAGGCTGCGGGGTCTGACCAGACACTTGCCTGTCGGCTGGGAGTGGGCCAGCCAAGAGCCCCGCCACCAGGGAGGCTGGTCCAGTGTGCCCGGGGCCTAGGACTGCGCCCTTGGGGTCAGGGGTCTGCCTGCGCGTGCTTCCCCACAACTCCCGGGCTTGCGGCTTGTGGGTGCACCCTGGGAGAAGGGAAATTTCTGGGACCTGCGCCTGAGCGGTGGGCCTGCTCTCACTTGGGAGGACGCTCTCTAATAAAGCCATTGGCACTACTGGGGCACTGACCATGTGGCCTGGGCTCGGTAGTAGGGCTTGGTAGATGGTACCAGGAAGGAAGGACGGGGGTGTCTGTGCAGGTTCCCCCTTTCACCTCGTCCCACGAGAGGGCATCCTGAGCGCCTTGTCTCAATTTGGTTCAGCCTGTGTCATTGCATCTGGACAGGAAGCTATGGTGACACCAGAGGGAAAGGAGTCTGCCCCCCCACCCCCGGGCCACTTCAGCGCACCGCCTGGTCTGGTCACTGGGTCCTGAGTGCAGGCCCTCACAGGACTGTGCCCGGCACTGGGCATAGGCACCAGAGGGCTGACGCCAGGCTGGGTGGGGACTGTTGACGCTTCCCAAAACCGGCTCAGAGCATGGCCCCCTAAAGGTCGTCGGCCCCTCCCCTAGGGCGTGGCAGGGAGGCCCATATAGGAGGAGGCTGGGCTGGAGCCGGGCATGCGCGCTGGCGGTCGGTCGCAGGTAGGGCGGTCGGGGCAAGCGCCCAGGCGGGTGGTGCAAGGCTGCAGCGGGGTCCGGTGTCTCCGCTGAGTCTGGGGGACCGACCCCGCTCCAGGAAGGACCATGAGGGCGCCGGAGAGGCCGCCCCTGGCCCCGCCGTGGGCTCTGCCTGCCCTGCTCCTGGCTCTGGCTGTTCGCGGGACGGCAGCGGGCGCGCCCACCTACCGGTGGCGGGACAGGGACACGCGGGAGTGGCTGGAGTGCAGCCAGTGCCCCCCGGGCACCTTTGTGCAGCGGCCCTGTGGCCGGGACAGCCCCACTGCGTGCAGCGCGTGCCCACAGCGCCACTACACACAGTTCTGGAACTACCTGGAGCGCTGCCGCTACTGCAACGTCATCTGCGGGGAGCGCGAGGAGGAGGCGCAGCCCTGCACCGCCACCCACAACCGCGCCTGCCGCTGCCGCACCGGCCACTTTGCGCACGCAGGCTTCTGTCTAGAGCACGCGCCCTGCCCGCCTGGCACCGGCGTGGTCGCCCCTGGTGGGTGTCAGTCTCCCGGTGGGCGGCGCTGGGCTGGGACTCCAGCCGCTACTGAGGACACCCAACTCCCCTTGACCCCATCCTCTCCGTCGTCCCCAGGCACCCCCAGCCAGAACACGCAGTGCCAGCCGTGTCCCCCGGGCACCTTCTCAGCCAGCAGCTCCAGCTCAGAGCGGTGCCAGCCCCACCGCAACTGCACGGCTCTGGGCCTGGCCCTCAACGTGCCAGGCTCCTCCTCCCACGACGCCCTCTGCACCAGCTGCAGGGGCTTCCCGCTCAGCAGGCCGGAGCCGGGGGGCCCAGGTGAGATGGGACTGGAGGGCGACGGGATCAGCCTGAGTCCAAGCTTCAGCGGGTGTCTGGGTAGGGCCGCCGGAAGTGTTGTGGGGTCCGGGGGACCCCGGAGCCCCATCGGTAGCCCCGGGAGTGAGGCGGCGCTCATGAGTGCTCTGTGCTGAGAACTTACTACCTAGCCTGACACCCGGATATTGGGAAACTGAAACCTGAGAATTTAAACTTGCTTGAGGTCACAGCAGTGAAGTGGCAGATTGCCAGAGTGTCGCATCTCTCCCCTGGGGCTGGTGAAATCCGGGCAGGTCACTCCCAGGTGTTAGCACAGGGTGCTCTCCACTTCGTTGTGTGGCCAGCTGGGGCGAGGGTAGGGGGAAGGGGTGGCCCTGTGTCCGCTGAGCCCCAGCAGCCCTCGCCCTGACTCTTTGCAGAGACCGAGGAGTGTGAACGCGCCCTCATCAACTTCGTGGCTTTCCAGGACATCCCTTTCAGGAAGCTCCTGCGACTGCAGCAGGCCC
>NW_011889020.1:962536-966914 GCF_000151845.1 Pteropus vampyrus
AGCCCCTTGTGCTGTGGTCACCACACAGCCAGAGCCCACAACCCAGCCTCGCCACGTGGAGGGACAAGGGACGGGAGCTGCTCGGACCACCTTTATTTTACTCGTATTACCTGTAGCCAGGCGGGCTGGGCGTGGCCAGCTCCCACATGAGCCATGTGGGGAGGATCTCAACTAGCCTCACAGTGAGGGCAGCTGCTAAGCACAGGCCTGGAAGGGGACCCCACCCACCTTCCCAACACCCCTATCCATGCCCAGGCCACCTGCCCCCAATGGTGCACCCGAGATGACAACCACGCTTGTCCCAGGTGGGTGACCGTTAAGCTTAGGTACAGGTCTGCCTGTTCCCAGCCCGAGCTCCCAGCCTTTCTCTCCTTACTGGGGATCAAAATGTGATGTTGGGCCCATGGGCCACAGGGAAGGGGGACATGGCCTCCCTGGCAGATCTCCTCCACCCCACCCTGAGACTGCATCAGAATCCAACTCCTGCTAGCCTTCGGGAGTGTGGGCCAAGTTTCCCGCATGGTGACCCCAGCGCCCAGCCACCTCCAGAATCAGGGTGGGTAGAGACCGAGGGCAGCCAGAGCCCCTCCTATCTGCGGCGAGCTGCGAGGTCTGGAAAACCCCACTTCCAACCAAGACCCCTTGGGCCCCACCCCGGCTGGCGGGCAGGCCTGCTGCCAACGCTGAGGCTTTATTCCCAGGCCCCAAAGTGGGCTCTGGGCGGGTCCTGGCCTGGTGTGGCTGCAGGTCCCCGGCCCCTATTCCCTAGGCAGAAGCCTCTGGGTGCAGAAAGAACTCTTAGAAAATAAAGCAAACGAAAAGGCCCAAAGACAAAGCCAGTCCCATCCCCGGGACCGGGGGCTGGAGGTGGCAGAGCGCCCGCGGGCTCCGCAGGAGCTGTGGGCACGAGCTGCGGGCGCTGGCCGCGCCTACGTGATGTCCCTCTGCCGTGGCGGCCGGTGCACGTTCCGCACGACGCACTTCACCATCCACTCGATGCCCTCACGCACCCCTTGGCTGTGGAGACAGTGGGGTAAGGGAGGGCCGTAGGGCCCCCCAGCCGCAGGGTGAGGGCCCCACTCACCCGGTGAGGGCCGAGCAGGCCTGGGTCAGGCAGTCTCGCCTGCCAATCTTGGCGGTGCAGTCGCTGAATGCCGTCTTGATGTCGGGGATGGACAGGCAAGTCTGGGGGAGGCGAGGCTGTGAGCAGGCCCATCCCCCAAGGCTCTTTCCTGGCCCCAGGGTGGGAAGCAGTGGGGGCCGCCACGGCTTCTCTGCCCAGGAGCAGTCCCACGGGTGAGTGGCCTCAGAGAGTGAATGGCCCCCAGGACACCTACAGCCACGATACACACCCCAAACACAGGCCACCGTCCTGTGCAGTCCGTCCGTGGGGACAGTCACCAAGACTGGGCTTGGGGTCTGGCCAACTGGGGTCCTGGGAACAACATCTGTGCCCCTCCCCAGACTGCCCGCCAGGTCTTGGGGGTGGGGTTGGCAGGAGACAGGTCAGGGTCAGTGCTGACGTCCCCCAAACCCAAGGGCCCTTCTTTTTCCTCCAGAGCTGCTACCTCGGTCTCAGCTAAGGCTCAGCTGAGACAAGGCACAGCTGCCCCCCAGTGGAGAGAAGGTGCCCTGCACTGCAGGCCTCTGGAGGGCACTGCACCCTATACAGCTCGGGGTGCCCCACAAAGGAAGCCCTTCCTGGAGCAGATACCCATCCCCCTGGCAACGGGGCAGGCTCACCTCGACATCCTGCTTGTTGGCCAGCACAAGGATGGGGACACCACCCAGAGCTTCACTTGTAACCATCTTCTCTGGAATGGGTGAACAGATGACAATAAATCCCCTTTGCCTGCCTGCCCCAGGCTCCCACATTCCAACCAACCTCCCCACAGGCTGGACACACTCCCCTGTGGCCAGAGCCCTTGTGACCTGGTGCGGGCCTGGCTCTGGACACATGGGACGTGCAGACTGAATCTGGACAGCCCCTCAGCACCCCCAGCCCTGGCCAAGCCGCACCCACCGAAGGCTCGCTTGGACTCCGACAGTCTCTCTTCATCGGTGGAATCGATGACATAGATGACGCCATGGCACTCGGCATAGTACTGGGGGAAGGGCGCAAAAGGGGGCTGAGCCCTGGGCACTTGGCCACCCAGGGGCGATCCCCAGCTGCAAGACCCTCCTGGTACTTTCTGGGGATGGGGAGGCCAGGCGGAGTGCAGGTGCGCCCCAAACCCTTTAGGATGGGTGTGTTGACCTTGGAAAGGGCAGGCCCCACCCCCGCCCTCTGCCAGGGTGTGAGCCTGCGGACCCCACACCGCCGCCTGATGGTGGCCCAAGGGGACGGATGGGGCCTTGGAGCTGGAGCCAGTCCAAGCTGCCTGGTGCAGACCGGATGAGGGAGAAGTGTCTCGGTAAGGCCTCGTGCCAAAGCCCACAGCAGCCACAGAAAGGCCACCGAGGGGCCAGGCTCGTGCCACACTCGAAGCACCTCTGTCCCCTGGGCAGGACAGCAGAGCCAAAGACCGAGGCAGCAGCACCGAACTCAGCCCTGCGGCATGGGCCGGAGCCAGGAGGGCGTGAGCCGGGCTTGGTGACTGCAACAGTACCGTGGACCCTGCACAGCTTTCAGGGCCGAATCCTAGGTGTGGGGAGTCAGTGGGGCAAGTGGGACTGCGCCCCTGGGGAGAAACAGACGCACAAAGCAGGGGCTTTGGACAGATAGACCCACTGGGCCCAGGACACGAGGAACACAGCCAGCCTGGCAAGGCCCCTTCTGCAGCCAGCAGACCCACCAGAACAGTGCAAATGTCCATGCCCACAGGAGCAGGCAGAAGCTCTGCCACTTCGCCCCAGCTCTCCTGCCTGTCACAAGCCAAGACCTGGCACAGCCAGATGTTCTGCTGATGGCGATCCAGTGGTCAGTGAACTGAAAGATGCTCTGGAGCATTCGTGGGTTGACCTCCACCCCCATCTAAAACAAACTTTGTATCTGCACTTGCTACGTAGAAGATGGCCCTGGGCTTTGCGGGCCATGAGTCTCGCAAACAGGGACTCCTCTGGCCTTCGTGCAGGGTCACACAAGGGGACTCCAAGCAGCAGGATAGCCAACTTACTGTTGATGGCTGGGGACTGGCAGGCCCTACAGTGGAGGTCTCCATGCAGAAAGGGACACTGTGGGTTTTGCAGCCCAGTGAGAATCATCATGCAGCCCTTGGGGTGGCAGAGAACTTTGCTCTCAGTGTGTGGCTGGGCCCTGGTGACGGCCCAGCCACGGCAGCAGTAACGGAGCAACACGTGTGGGGCTGCGCATGCGCAGGACCTGGGGCACACCAGGCTACACTGAGCCCACGGCATACACCATGTCCCAGACCCCAATGGCTGCGTCACATATGGCCACATGGGGGAAATCCTACAAAACCAGCGGAAAGAGAGCGGAGCCCAAGCGTGGCTTCTGGGGCAGGGGCACACGCTGACAGTCTCACAAGTGTGGCCTGGAGGAACAGAAGCCAGACGTCCTCCTGTGGCTGAATGCCAGGTGACCCCAGTTATATGGAAAGACATAACCTGAGTCTGGAACTGGGGAGCGGTCAGGAGCCCCACATCCATCCCTCACGGTGACCCACAGGGGACTCTGCCATCCATTCCCACAGCTCTGGGCTTGGCAGGGTTGGGGCTGTGGTCACCACCACAGCACCTACTCACCAGGGCACAGCAGGAGACCCGAGTCACAAATCCTGGCTACCTCCTGGGCATGCTGGAAGACAGCCCACCCTGGCAAGGGTAACTGACCCCGTGGGCAGCAGGAGGAGCACCCATCCCATCACGGGGCTAGGGAGACCCCGAGGAAGCCAGGATACACCAGAGGAGGGCTTGGCGATCAGGAGCTCATGCCACTGGCAGGAGTGGTGGCTGGGGGCAGCACAGGCAGCTGCAGGGCCAGCTTCCCCTCAGGAGATCCTGAGTCTTGGAGGAGCAGTTCCCAAAAGCAGAGGCACAGATACAGTCCCTTGGTGGGACTGGTCACCCACCAAGGCCTTGCTGCCAATGGCGGGCAGCATGTTGACGGACAGCCCCTTGTTGGCTCCTGCAGGACCCACAGAGAGTCACGGCTGCGCAGGGCAGCTCACTGTAACGGCCCGCCAGGTGGTGCGGCATCCTGGCCAGCCTGGCCGACGGGCGGCTGTGAGGAGCAATTCCCCAGTTCTCCCTACGGGCCCTGCCGTGGGATAGACACCTGTCCCACTGCCCGTGGGGTCTCCCCCTGCCCACCCAGACCTGCGGCCATCCCAGGTGCTGATCCCCAACACGCATCCTGCACCCCGACCTCCACCTCAGCATCAGCTCTGAAACCCTGGCCCACGACAGGCTGTGCCGC
>NW_011889020.1:968414-973654 GCF_000151845.1 Pteropus vampyrus
GTCGGCGGCGAGGGCGGAAGCCGGGCGCGGGGCCGCTCTAGCCGACGAGGGCGGCGGACTCTCTATGACTCGGCTTGGAGACTGCGCGGAGGAGGTTCCCGGCCAGGGGCGCGGGGCGCGGGGCGCGGTCTGGGCGACGGGGCCCGGCCCCGAGGTGACAGGTCCAGCCGAGGCCGAGGGCCGGGAGGCTACGGGGGGAAGCAGCGTCCTGAGCGGAGCCGGGGGCGGGGGCGCGGGTCCGAGACGCGGAGAATCCGACGAAGCCCGGCGGCGACACCCAAGGGTGGCTGGGAAGGCAGCCGAGGCCCTGGGGCCGGCGGTCAAGGTCCGGTTCCGGCCTGTGGGCTCGGAGCTGCTAACCTCTCCCAGCCGAAGCGGGACGGAGACGCGCGCACGGTTCCGCAGGCGTCGTGAGGGTGCCGTGAGGGCCCCGAGTGCAGCCGTCGCACAGGGCTGAGGTCGCCTCACCGCGGGGCCCGGGAGTTGGGGTGGCCGAGCCCGACGCTCACCGGCTTCTCTTGCTTGCAGCTCCGCTCCCAGGCCTCGGCTCTGACGACCCTGCAGAATGGACGAGGACAGCCTGCAGGCCGCCCTCCACACCTATGACGCGCAGCTGCAGCAGGTGGAGCTGGCCCTGGGCGCCGGCCTGGATCCCTCCGAGCTGGCGGACCTGCGCCAGCTGCAGGGGGACCTGAAGGAGCTGATCGAGCTCACGGAGGCCAGCCTGGTGTCTGTCCGAAAGAGCAAGCTGCTGGCTGCACTGGATGGAGCGCAGCCAGCTCAGGACGGCACTGAGTACCCGGCTCTCCAGAAGGCCAGTGAGGTGCCACTAGCCTCCAGGGCAGAATTGGAAACTGTCCCCGACAGAGGCGCAGAGCCAGAGCCCACCAAGCCTGGGCAGGTGGAAGACGAAGGACAGGACGCGGAGGATGAAAGGGGGGACTCGGAGGACGAGGGAGAGCTGAGTGGGCAGAAGGTGAACGCCCCCTACTACAGCCCGTGGGGCACCCTGGAGTATCACAACGCCATGGTCGTGGGCACGGAGGAGGCCGCCGATGGCTCGGCCGGCGTCCGCGTGCTCTACCTGTACCCCACCCACGTATCCCTGAAGCCCTGCCCGTTCTTCCTGGAGGGGAGGTGCCGGTTCAAGGAGAACTGCAGGTAAAGCCCTCCTGGGCCCTCTGTGCCAGGCGCCCGTCCCTTCTCTGCCCAGCAGAGTGCTCGGGCAGGGAGCCTGGGTGCTGGTGGGTTCTTACAGCGAGGCCCTTGCGTTTGGATTTTCCTGGTAAATCAAGAAGCAGCAAAGACTGATGTTGGTAAAAACAGACTCTCCACCCCCGTCACCAGTTACATTCTTCAGAGTTAAACCTCTGAGTCACATTCACAAACTTCGAGAGGCTGGTTCGCTGACCCCCGCTGACCCCCGCTGCCTCCGCGGTCTCACGCAGTCCCCGTCACCAGCCTTTCTTCATCTGGTCTCCCTGCTCCCCCTTCCTCCCCCCACGACTTTAAAGCAAATTCTAGAAATTGGTTTTCTGTTTTACCTATAAATACTTTGGGATGCAACTCTAACCTGATACCGACGTTGTAAGGTGATCTGCGTATCATCACACCTGACAAAGTTGCCGACAGCACTTCGCACAACGTTCAGATTTCCGTAGTTGTGATTTCTTCTTTTCTTTAAGTGCATAACTTTAATTTTGCTCCTTTTTATTTTGGGAGGAATACTTAATGAAATTTCTAGTAGATAATTTACTTTTTTATTTAATGGTCCAGAGTAACTCTCTAGTTCTTTGGTCATCTTATTTCTTAATAGACTCTTGCTGGGTCCAGAGCCTTATTTGGCACATTTCTCCCCCTCCTTCTCCTCTCTGTCCTTCCCTCCTTGCATTAAGGTATACCAGACGTGCAGAAAAGTGTGCCCGTCAGAGTGTACTCGAGTTTTCAGAGCGGACACACCGTGTCGCCAGCACAGACCAGGGACAGGGACTAAGCCCCTTCATCCCATCTCCACATCTGTGTGCAGTGTGCCACATGAGGACAGGAGTGCCCACGTCCCCGTGTGCTTCCTCTGTGCCAGGCACTGCTCCGAGAATCTCTTTCACACATTAGCGGCGCGGCAGCCCCGTGGGTGGACCCTGTGACTGCGGGGAGGGGTGGCGTGGAGTGGCACCGAGCCTCCCTGCTGACACCCTCACTGCCACCGTGCTGTCAGACGCGGCTTCTGTGTTGCCTACCCCGCAGACACCCACCTGGCCACCTCCCGGGGCTGACATGTGATCTTCCTACCTTTGTTGTGGGTTCTTTAAAATACCCTGGGTGATGTGGGAGAACCCTCTGACCCCCTCTCTGTCACAGCCTCCGCCGTCCCCCAGGGGCTGTCACTGTCACAGCTTTGGTGCGTGTCTCCAGAACGTTGGTTCTTTACGGACAGGTGCGTCTATGAATAGTAGGTACGCGCGCTTGCGTTTTTTTAAGCGGTGTCCTACAGTGTGGTTCACGTCACAACTTGCTTTTGTCACTAAACGTGTCTGCAAGAGACGTCCACGTCGATCCTTACGGAACTGCCTCATGCATTCGAACCGCTGCTGTTGTCCCTCTCGTGAGTGTGCCACGTTTTCCTCATTCTGCCCCCTTGTGATGTTTCCAGCTTCTGTCTGTCACAGAGCACGTTCTGTGAGCACCCCCGTCCGTCTCCCTGTCCGTGCCTGGTGAGTAACCAGCATGCAGACGGCACACGTCTCTCCGTGCGACAAGGCCCCAGTCCCCACACTTCTCCCCACAGTAACACCGGCCTGCACATCGTGCCCGCAGGAAGCCGGGGAGTGGCGTCTTCATTGACTGTGACTTAGCTCGGTGACCAGCAGGACCGAGTGCCCTTCGCACACTGTTAAAACATCACCTCTGTGCTCCTGGCCGCTGGCCAGGCGTGGGGAGTGTGGAGTGCGTCAGGGTGCGCAGGGAGCTCGGAGCCGGGCCTGGAGGCAGTGACACGGACTGTCTGTTGACGTCGCTACCGTGAAACAGCTTCACACCCTCGTGCTCACCAGTCAGATCAAAACTGCAAACTCGCCAGCCGCCCTGGGAGCCCCTCCCTCCGTGCGCCTCGCCCCCGTCCTCTCCGTCTAAGGCAGCCGGCCTCCCGACCTCGGTGGTGCTCGCCTCCTTGCGTTCTGAGGCTCGTCCCTGAGGTGCAGCTGGCGTGACTCTGCTTTAATGCTGCTCTCTGAGCGTCGCCGCGCACACCCACCTCCCTGCCTTTCCCGGCCTCCTGGCCACTGCCGCACGGCCGGACGCGTCACGCCGTCACCACGCACCCCTGGTGCAGTCTGGCACGGGCGTCCATTTCCTGCAAGCTGGCAGCTGGGCCCAGGGACTTGTTCGCACGCGTGGCCAGGCCAGGCGCTTGCCGTCCTTTGCTCGTGGGCACGCGACGACCAGGTTTCCTCCTGTGGCGTCGGTAGCCATCGTGCTCGATGCGAGATCTGTGACTCAGTGCGCGTGCTCAGTAGGGCTCTCTGTGCCATCGGCTCACTGTGTGTGTGAGCCGGGTGCTATGAGGAGACACTTCCCGGCGACGCCGCCGCTGCAGAGGGCAGGGCACGGGCAGGGGTCTCCTGTCCTGCTTCCTTACTTTCTGAGATAATGAATTGGTTCTTTTTCGTCCTGAGAAGATGACGGACTGACTTTTTTAAAAAAAATTTGACATCCTTAAGGACCCGTGGATTTAATATGTTTGATGAATTTCAACCCATTGTGATTCTGATCTTTGTTGAAGCTCGAAGTGTCCCCACTATGGCAAGTGGGAGCTTCTTCAGGTGGGCTCCTCCGTCCTGGTCCCAGGCGTTGATGGGAGTCACAATGTCACCTCACAGTGCTTTTCCTGCCCCTGACCTGGGGTCAGCCGTGCCTCTCAAAGCCCACGGTGGGGGCGCCCCGCTGGCAGGGTTTGTCATGGGTTATTTAGGACTTTTATTTATATGCCTACGAATACAGAAATGACATCATTGGTAAACACAGTTTACTTCTTCCTTTCCAAACCCGATGGCTTTCCCTTCTTCCCTGGCCTGAGCGCCTGGGCCGTGTCCCCAGCACAACGTGGGAGGGAGAGGGAACAGTCCGCCCGTCTCGCCGCCGATCCCCGGCCGTTCAGGCCCTGCCGTTGCCCGTGACGCCGGCTGAGGTTCCCATCCACGCCCTTGTCGGGGTGAGGAAGGGCACTTCCGTTCCTGACGCACCGAGCATTTCTGTCCTCGGCTGACACGCACACGCTGGCGCCCCGCATCGTGTTGGGGTGCTGTGTTGCGCTGAACGATTTTCACCCTTGTGTTCCTGGGAGAAGCCACTCTTGGTCATGGCGCGTAGCCTGGAAAATGCGGCCGGACGCGCCCGCTCTTTTTTTTGTCGAGGACGTTGGCGTCTCTCCTGTCCCACCAAAGGCCGCTGGTCGGCCGTCTCCTGTTCCTGTGATGTGCCGTCAGGCTTTGGTTCCAGGGCAGTACCGGTCTCATACAGTGAGCGGGGACGTGTTCTCTAATTTGCGGGGAGGGTTCGGGAAGGACTGGTGTTAATTCTCCTTTCGACGTTTCATGGATTTCACCAGTGACACTATCTGAGCTGGGACCTTTTGTTGTTGGGAAGTTTTTTGATTAATGGCTCAGTTTCTTTGTCATAGGTCTATAGGTCTAGCCAGATTTCCCGTTTCTCCTTGAGCCAGTTTTGGTAGTCCAGGTGTTTTTAGCTTTCCCTGTTCATCCGGGTTCTCTGGTGGTCGGCGCACAGAGGCTTCGCTGCCCTCTTCGGTCCTGTCTCCGGCAGTGCCAGTCACCATGTCCCCACGGTCCCGGCAGGCGTCACTGCAGTGCTGTCTGTCCTCGGTCGGTTTTGTTCTTCTCTGTGGGCGCGGGGGGTGTCGACCCCATGTGGTCTTTCTTGTTTCATGCGCTTGCTCTCTGACTGCTGGCGCCCCCTTCTTCGAGCGGCTTTGGGTTTAGTTCCCTCTTTTTCTAACTCTTCAGGGTGCACGGCCAGGCTCTGACTCGAGATTCTCCCTCTTCTCCGCTGCAGGCATCGGTAGCCCTCGATTCCCCGGCGACCCCGCTTTCCTGCAGCCCACGAGTCGGGGTGCTGCGCGCCCATTCCCCCCAGCTCCAAGCGTTGTCTGGCTCCTCCCTCACCCAGCGGTGAAGTGTGTCCCCGAGTTCCTGCCTGTTTGTCGCCTCTCCACATTTCCTTCTGTC
>NW_011889020.1:973704-986419 GCF_000151845.1 Pteropus vampyrus
CCTCCCTGCCTTTCCCGGCCTCCTGGCCACTGCCGCACGGCCGGACGCGTCACGCCGTCACCACGCACCCCTGGTGCAGTCTGGCACGGGCGTCCATTTCCTGCAAGCTGGCAGCTGGGCCCAGGGACTTGTTCGCACGCATGGCCAGGCCAGGCGCTTGCCGTCCTTTGCTCGTGGGCACGCGACGACCAGGTTTCCTCCTGTGGCGTCGGTAGCCATCGTGCTCGATGCGAGATCTGTGACTCAGTGCGCATGCTCAGTAGGGCTCTCTGTGCCATCGGCTCACTGTGTGTGTGAGCCGGGTGCTATGAGGAGACACTTCCCGGCGACGCCGCCGCTGCAGAGGGCAGGGCACGAGCAGGGGTCTCCTGTCCTGCTTCCTTACTTTCTGAGATAATGAATTGGTTCTTTTTCGTCCTGAGAAGATGACGGACTGACTTTTTTAAAAAAAATTTGACATCCTTAAGGACCCGTGGATTTAATATGTTTGATGAATTTCAACCCATTGTGATTCTGATCTTTGTTGAAGCTCGAAGTGTCCCCACTATGGCAAGTGGGAGCTTCTTCAGGTGGGCTCCTCCGTCCTGGTCCCAGGCGTTGATGGGAGTCACAATGTCACCTCACAGTGCTTTTCCTGCCCCTGACCTGGGGTCAGCCGTGCCTCTCAAAGCCCACGGTGGGGGCGCCCCGCTGGCAGGGTTTGTCATGGGTTATTTAGGACTTTTATTTATATGCCTACGAATACAGAAATGACATCATTGGTAAACACAGTTTACTTCTTCCTTTCCAAACCCGATGGCTTTCCCTTCTTCCCTGGCCTGAGCGCCTGGGCCGTGTCCCCAGCACAACGTGGGAGGGAGAGGGAACAGTCCGCCCGTCTCGCCGCCGATCCCCGGCCGTTCAGGCCCTGCCGTTGCCCGTGACGCCGGCTGAGGTTCCCATCCACGCCCTTGTCGGGGTGAGGAAGGGCACTTCCGTTCCTGACGCACCGAGCATTTCTGTCCTCGGCTGACACGCACACGCTGGCGCCCCGCATCGTGTTGGGGTGCTGTGTTGCGCTGAACGATTTTCACCCTTGTGTTCCTGGGAGAAGCCACTCTTGGTCATGGCGCGTAGCCTGGAAAATGCGGCCGGACGCGCCCGCTCTTTTTTTTGTCGAGGACGTTGGCGTCTCTCCTGTCCCACCAAAGGCCGCTGGTCGGCCGTCTCCTGTTCCTGTGATGTGCCGTCAGGCTTTGGTTCCAGGGCAGTACCGGTCTCATACAGTGAGCGGGGACGTGTTCTCTAATTTGCGGGGAGGGTTCGGGAAGGACTGGTGTTAATTCTCCTTTCGACGTTTCATGGATTTCACCAGTGACACTATCTGAGCTGGGACCTTTTGTTGTTGGGAAGTTTTTTGATTAATGGCTCAGTTTCTTTGTCATAGGTCTATAGGTCTAGCCAGATTTCCCGTTTCTCCTTGAGCCAGTTTTGGTAGTCCAGGTGTTTTTAGCTTTCCCTGTTCATCCGGGTTCTCTGGTGGTCGGCGCACAGAGGCTTCGCTGCCCTCTTCGGTCCTGTCTCCGGCAGTGCCAGTCACCATGTCCCCACGGTCCCGGCAGGCGTCACTGCAGTGCTGTCTGTCCTCGGTCGGTTTTGTTCTTCTCTGTGGGCGCGGGGGGTGTCGACCCCATGTGGTCTTTCTTGTTTCATGCGCTTGCTCTCTGACTGCTGGCGCCCCCTTCTTCGAGCGGCTTTGGGTTTAGTTCCCTCTTTTTCTAACTCTTCAGGGTGCACGGCCAGGCTCTGACTCGAGATTCTCCCTCTTCTCCGCTGCAGGCATCGGTAGCCCTCGATTCCCCGGCGACCCCGCTTTCCTGCAGCCCACGAGTCGGGGTGCTGCGCGCCCATTCCCCCCAGCTCCAAGCGTTGTCTGGCTCCTCCCTCACCCAGCGGTGAAGTGTGTCCCCGAGTTCCTGCCTGTTTGTCGCCTCTCCACATTTCCTTCTGTCACCGATTCCCGTTTTCCTCCCACCGCGGTGGGGGTGATTTCGGTGTTTTAAACTTTACCGAGATGCGTTTTGAGGCCCAGCACGGGCCGCGCCCCGCAGAGCACCCCACGTGAGCTCGGGGAGGACGTGGCGCCCGCTGTCATCGGAGAGCTGCTCCGCAGACGCCTGCAGGGCCAGCGGGTCTGTGGTGTTCGGGTCCTTGTCCCTCAGGATCTTTGCTGCTTTCTCCGTCCGCCGTGGAAAGTGGGGCACTGATATCTCCGCCTGTTACTGTGAAAATGCCTATTTCACCCTCCCATTCTGTCCATTTTCATTGCGTGTATTTTGGGGCTCTGCGTTGGTGTGCACGTGTTTACAGTTCCTACACATTCTCTTTGGATGGACCCTTTCATCAGGATGTGACAGCCCCCTTTGTCGCTCAAATCTCTTGTCTTTTTCAAATTGACTTAAACTCTATTTTGTGTAACATTATTGTAGTCATCTCTCTTTAGGTTACTGTTTGTACGGATTACCTTTTTCCATCCTTCTCGTTCGATCTATCGTTTTTGGATCCAAAATGGGTCTCTTACAGATGGCATATAGTTGGATAGTTTCTTTTTTTTCTTTTCTTTCTTTTTTTTTCATGGCGAGGCAACCCTTGGTTGACCTCACATATTGCAAGGAACTCGTCAGCTTACGATCCCTTATTTTTATTTTTTACGCCTACAACACCTGGTCTTCCTAGGTGGTCTCCCATCGAAGGACTAACCAGGCCCGACCCCGCTTAGCTTCCGAGATCAGACGGGCTCGGGCTCGTACAGGGTGACATGGCTGTAGACAGTTGGATGATTTTTTAACCCATTTCTCCAAGTTCTGCCATTTAATTGGGGAGTTTAACCCATTTACGTTCAAAGTAATCACTGGTAAGGAAGGACTCGCCTCTGCCACTTTGCTATTCGCTTTCTGTACGTCTTAGCTCTGTTTCGTGCCTCGACGCCTCCATCGCTGCCGCCTTTAGTGTCTGTTTCTGCCAGCGTATCATTCTGATTCCCTCTCTTTTCCTCTTCTGCTGATTTTGTGTTGTTTCCTTCACAGTTACCCTGTGCATTGTGATCTGCGTCTTACACACGTGACGATCTGATTGAAAGTGATTGCGGTTTAGCGGCAACAGCATCGCAGCAGCCCCCCTCACGCACTTACTGTTCCAGCTCCCATTCCTGTGCCCAGAAGTAGAGATTTACGACGATCGCCTTACACCGCCCCGAGGGACTCCCCTCGGCGTGTCACGTAGGGCAGGGCCACTGGCGACGAACTCCCTCAGCTTTCGTCCGTGCGGGAATGTCCCGCGTTCTCTTCTCGAGGGTACTTTTGCCAGAAACAATGCTCGTTTGACAGCATTTCCCATCCAGGGCTTTAAGCACGGCCGCCCGCTGCCTCCTGGCTCCACGGCTTCCGGCGAGAGGTCGACCGTTAGTCTCACGCAGGCTCCTTGTCCACGAAGAGCCGCTTCTCTGCTGCTTCCCAGGTCCTCCCTCTCTCCGGGCCCCAGCAGTTGGACCGTAAAGTTTCCCGGTGTGGGTCTCTGAGCGTATACTGCTTGGCTGCACAGATTCGTGTCTTTCATCAAGTTTGGAAAGTTTTCAGCCATTATTCAGTTCTGCAAACATTTTTTCTGCCTCTCTTCTTTGGGAATTCCATTATGCATATTATGATACACTGTGTTTTTTGCCGTTTGGTTACGTTTTACAATTTTCTTTTCTCGCTAGCCAGACGAGATGTACTCACTGAAAGGAACTGGTGTACAGAGCCTTTGGTGATGTGGCGACTACTGGGGGACTGTCAGGTCCCAGTCTGATCGTAATCCCAGGCCTCGGGACGGTGGACTTCACGCGGGCATCTCGGCCATCCACACGCGTGTGCACGTGCACACACACTTAGGCAGGGCAGGATGGCTGGATCGGGTGTCTTCCTAACCCCCGGGGCAGCTGGGCTCTGACAAAGCCAGCAGTCGGGCCCCAGTTTCCAGGGAAGACACGGGGATTTTCCTCCAGTTTTTTCTGTGAGAACCTGGTAGGGCTCCTGGAGTAAAACTCACAGTAGTGTGGGAGCCCCCTGAGGACAGGCCCCCTGGCGGTTTTAACTCTCAGGCTTGGCTATGCCTGGCTCCCAGCAGTCGGCAGTCACAGAGCCCCCTTCTGGGACTGGGTCCTGCCCTGGGGAGGATTCGCTGTCACCTGTTGGACTCTCCAAATTTGGGGCAGCAGTTTGCTCTATGACCTCACCACTCTTATGGACCTAAGAAGAGTTGCCGATTTTTCAGTTTGTTCCACTTTTTACTTTTTGTTAGGACAGAGGGGCGACATGCCGGAGCAGAAGCAGAAGCATCCCGTCGAACGAAGCTTTTATTTCGGTTACTGACTTTCCAGGCCGGGGACTAATTCCCACTTCTCTTCTCGAATCGTTGTCATTCATTCTTCGGACACACTTGGACCCTGTGCTTTGAAGTCTTTGTTAGAGTCGTCATCTAGGCCACTCAGAGTCTGTCACCTGTTTTTTTTCCCCTAAATATGTGCCACGCTTTTCTATTTGCACATCTCGTAAGTTTTAATTAAAAACTAGAAATTTCAGGTGACGTATTGTAGCATGTCTGGGTTCGGAATTGTTTTCCTGTATTTTGTTTTATTTTAGTTTGTTTTCTTGACCTAGGTTACAAAGTCTGTCTCCCCACCAGTGTACACTCTCCGATATCTCGACTCAGATCTTTTAAGTTTAATTTTAACTTTTAGCACGGCTTCGTGAGAGTCACTCTGAGTCTGTGTAGCTTAGTGGCTGGCCAGCGATTTAAGCCAAGGCTCTCTCAAGCACTTCTTTCCTCGAAGGTCCCCCCAGCCAGTTGATGTAAGGAGCCGGGGGCCACCTGAGTGCAGCCAGCCCCCGGTCACTCTGCTCCACGGGCCCCGGCAGCTCTCGGCGCTCCTGATGCAGGCACGTACTTTCCAAGGGAGCCAGGATTTGTGGAGTGGGGCCCTTCGGTGGCCCTTTCATTCCAGGGTCTCCCTGTTCAGTACCCGCTGGCCCAGTGCGCACCCCGGGGGGCTCACAACCCCCAGCTGTCAGAGCTGTCACTTTTCTCTGTTGTGATGAGCTTCACCACTTTTAGGCACAAGGCCCTGACTCCCACTCCCTGCCTCTCCTGCTTTCGTGGGCGAACTCATGGTTGGTGGCCCGAGCAACCTCCCCACCCCACCCCATTCTGTCCCAAAGCTGGGCAGTTTTTCAAGAATTGTCACTTCTCAGAGTGTGGTCTGCTCTGGTTGATTCCCCGGGATCTGAGGCTGTGAGTTTTGACAGTTTTGCCCAGCTGTAGCCTTGTCTTTCTGTGGAGAAGATTCGATGACTGTTCTTGCCATGGCTGGAACTCGGAGCCTTGTCGTTCTAAATGCTCGGTTTCAGGTTCAAGTTTTCACTTCATCCGGTATGTATTTCCGTGACCGTTGTGAGGCAGGTGATCGAATTGGGCTTTTTTAATAGAAAAAAGTGTTTTCATTTTCCCGATGAAGCATGTAGCGCACTGTCTCCCGACTCATTCGTGGCACTTCCTGTGGCGTGTGACATTGCCGTGCGGCGTTCCCCCCGTCCACGGGCCAGCTTGCCTGTCTCCTGGTTCAAACTCACTCTGGGGATTCGCCGTTCACCGCTCCCCGTGGCTGGAAACGTCGGTCGCCTCCGAGTCTAGCTTCCGGTTAGCGTCCCTGCGGCTGAATCTTTGGTCACCTTGGTTACTGCATCTTTGGAGCCACTCTTTCGAAGTGCTCGCTGGGTCTAATGCGCTTTAATCAGGCGTCAAGCGAGTTAAGGGCTGCACCGGACTGGAGGGTTTCCGGTGTCGCCAAGGTCCCCGCGAGAGGTTTCACGGCTGTGCGTGCGTGCGGGGGCCTGTGTGTGCGTGCGGGGGCCTGTGTGGGCACGTCGCCCCGGGCTTGGTCTTCCCTTTCGAGGGTGTGGTTTTGCTCCTGCATCGAGTGGGCCTTTTCACCCACGTCCTCCACTGCGGCGCGTTTGGGGCCCAGACACGCAGCTGCTGGTGCCACTTGGTCATTGGCAGCACCCTGTGTGCCTGAGGACGGCCAGGTGTGAGAGGGAGCTGCCCAGCGTCCTGCTGGAGGAGGTCCCTGAGGCCACCTGTCCCCAGTGGGAGTGCGGACTGTAGGTCGGTCCCCAGTCGCTGCCATCGGGCCAGACCGCTTTCCTCCTTGAAACGCTGGCCCAGCGGGAGACGTGCGTTCAGTCTCCTCGGGCGCAGTCCTGTGTCGGACCCCACACTCCCCGCCCCGCTCAGTCTGTTTCAGTTTTCATTTCCCTGGTTCACGGGCCAGAAGTCAAGGCACCACTGTTACAGCTGGGGCCCCGGGTTGGTCTGGGGGCTCAGACCCGAGGGCACACGACACACCCACTCCGAAGACTCGCTGCCGCTGGGGCCTCACGCCGGGGGCAGAGGCGGTGGGGAAGCGTCAGCACAGGCTCCTGCCAGCACTTCGTCCCTCTCCCAGAAAGCCGGGCAGAGGCACGAGGCATCTTGTCCTCGGAGTGGCCATGTCCTTCCCAGGTGCAAGAGCATGTGCAAGCGTGTGCGGCCGCGTATACACGGGTGCACACGGGTGCACGCACGTTTGTGCGCGTGGTTGTGCACATGTGTATGGACACGTGCACGTGTGTGTGTGTGTGTGTGTGTACTGGTATGTGCATATCTGCACACGTGTAGCGTGTGCGTGTGTGCACGTCTGTGTGTCTGTCTCCCGAGCACCCCTCCCTGCAGAGTGATGCCCAGGCAGGCAGACCTGGTTGTCCTGGGCTCGCTTGCCCTGGCGGACCGGGTCTGAGCCCCGCCCTGCCCGCTCCACAGGTTCTCCCACGGGCAGGTGGTCCCTGTGACCGAGCTGCGTCCCTTCCAGGAGCCAGACCTCAGCTCCCTGCAGGCCGGCTCTGCGTGTCTGGCCAAGCAGCAGGATGGTCTCTGGTACCCGGCACGGGTCACGGGTGAGGTGGCCCACAAGCTCCCTGAACGGGCCCCTGCTTTAAGCCCTGCCCACCCCTCACGCACGTCCCCCCCACGCCCACCCCTCACGCGTGTCCCCCCACTCCTTACGCACATCACCCCTACACCCACTCCTTACGTTGGGCGTGTGGCCCCTGCTCTGTGCCCCAGGGGGCGAAGCTGCCCTTGGCCCACCTTGCCCTTAACTTTCGGTGCGGTGCCCATCACCTGCTGAGGCCACTGACTTGGCCTGTCCTTGTCCCCGCCCCAGATGTGGACAGCGGCTACTACACCATCAGGTTCGACTCGCCGCCGCTGCGGGAGGCCGTGGTGGAGGGGGGCGCCATCCTGCCCCCGCTGCGTGCGGAGTCCGCGGCCTCCTCGGGCTCCGACAGCAGCGATGTGGACGACCCCAGCTACGCCAAAGGTATGGCAGCGGCTCAGGGTCCCAGAAGCCAGGAATGTGGGGACAAGGGACAGCCTGGACAGCCGTCGCCCTGGGAGGCTCCCGGCTGGCACACCTCAGCCACGTGAGGCGGGCCCAGAGACCCACAGACACCGAGGGGTGTGTGTGCAGCCATCCCAGCCCCATAGGGTGCACCCCGAGGCTGGGCCATGAGGAGGGGCTGCTGATGCAGGCGGTGCCGACAGGTGGATGTGCAGGAAGCAGCTGCTTCTCAGCACCTTCCACGTAGGGCCTGGTGCCTGGCGGACGGAGCAGCTGTGTGCAGACACCAGAGCCGGAGCTTCGGGAAGGGGGGCTCGGTTAAGATGACACCAGGGGGCACCCTGTGGAATGTTCCATGAGGTGGTGGCTTCTGAAGCCCCAGGTCGGTGGTGATGGAGGGGAGGGGTCAGGGGCATTCCTGGGGCAATGGTGGGCTGGAGCCCACGGTGCCAGACCCTACCATCAGCTCTGCCTGCTGTCACACACCACCATAAGCCTGGGCTACGGCCTGCTGGGGTGCAGGGGACCGTGGTCCTGGCCCGGAGCTAAGTAAGCTCTTGGGCTCACACTGACCAGAGCCCAGGGCTCTCTGAGTCCAGCTGGGCCAAGCCACTGCCCTCTGCTCCCTGCAGTGCTAGAGCCCGGTGCTGCTGATCCCGGGGCCTGCAGCTCCGCCTTCGCGGGCTGGGAGGTGCACACACGGGGCATAGGCTCCAAGCTGCTTGCCAAGATGGGCTACGAGTTCGGCAAGGGTGAGTGTGCTGCCCTGGGGGCGGGGGCGGGGGGGCTGCCCCGGCACCACCCGGGGGCCCGGCAGCTGCAGTGCCCGCCTGCTGTGCCCGCAGGTCTGGGCCGCCACGCAGAGGGCCGGGTGGAACCCATCCACGCAGTGGTGCTTCCTCGGGGCAGGTCTCTGGACCAGTGTGCCAAGGTCCTGCAGCAGACAGCCAAGGGCCGCAAGGCTGGCACCAGCAGGCCCCCAAAGTGCCGGGGCCGAGGGGGCAGCCCTAGGGGCCGCCCGCCCCCTCGGAGCGTGTTCGACTTTCTGAACGAGAAGCTGCAAGGCGAGGCTCCCAGGGCCCCAGAGGCAGGGGTGGCCCCCGCCGGGAGGTGCAGCGGCAAGGAGCTGTACCACGCCAGCAGGAGCACCAAGCGGGCCCTGAGCCTGCGGCTCTTCCAGACTGAGGAGAAGATCGAGCAGGCCCAGCGGGACATCCGAGGCATCCAGGAGGCCCTCGCCCGCAACGCCGGCCGGTGAGTGTGGGGCTGAGCTCAGGAAAAGGGCGGGCCCCAGGGACCTCGCCTCTGGCCCTGCTTCGGGCGCCTAGTCCACAGTCCTGCGCAGGAGCCCACCTGGACCTCAGGGTGCCAGGCTGTCTCGGGGGGGTCTGCATGACTGGAGCATGATGGGCAGTGACCACAACAGCCTGGGGGCTTTGTGGCAGTGGCCCGGGAGCCCTCTCTGAGTGGCGGCGTCTCTGTAGGCACAGCGTGACAGTGGCCCAGCTGCAGGAGAAGCTGGCAGGAGCCCAGCGGCAGCTGGGGCAGCTCCGGGCCCAGGAGGCGGGCCTGCGGAGGGAGCAGAGGAAGGCAGACACCCACAAGAAGATGACAGAGTTTTAGAGTCACACACGTGCCACGGAAGAGCCAGTGTCACCCAACTACCAGAAGCCACCAGGGGAGGGGCTGGCCCACTCCCAGGCCAGACTTCGTGGTCAGCCTTCTCGCCAGCGGGGGGGCGTGTGGACACCGCTCAGTGGAGATGGGCTGCAGGGTCACTTGGTGCCCATGTGCCCGCTGAGCCTGCCCGCCCGCGTCCCGGGAGTCTGCTGAGCAAGGACGGACATTAAAATGATTGTGCTGAGGTGTTTTCTAGTGGAAGCTCAGCTGGCTGTGGGGTCTCTCTGGAGAAAGGGGTCTCTGTGTGGAGTTGAGGGCTGGGCTGGAGGGGTCCCGAGTCAGGCCACTGCCCTGTCCAGAGGCAGAGGCCCAGGGGCGCTGTTGTTTTTCCTACTCTTCCCAGATGGGACTCTGAGGTGGGTTGCCACCTGATACCCACAAATAGGTGGAACATGGTGGGAGGAGACTGGCCCATCCGGGCAGGACCTAGGGGTGCTGGGACCCCGAGAGCCCGGATTCAGCCCCAGCCCCTGGCAGCTATGAGACTGTCTCCTCTCCAGTGCATGGCCATCTCATCCCGGGTGGAGGTGACAAGTCAGGCTCTCGGAACAGTGCTGGTTTGAAGCACACACCACTGAGTGACGTCTAGATCCCGGGTGGGGGCCGCAGCAGGTGGGTGAGGCTGCTGTGGTGGCTGCAGCGGGAGCAGCTGTAGCGAGGTTGAGATGCAGCCAGACCCACAGGCAGGAAGTGAGCTGGGGAGCTCCGCCAGGGGCTGCTCCTGGGCCGCTCTTCAGGGCGCCAGGCTGCCCTGCCTGCCCAGCGGGCCTCGGGCGGTGCGCTGCACCCGTGGCCGTGATAAGCGCCGTCTCTGGCCTCCAGCCTGGCCAGGTCTTCAGGCCCCTTGGTGCCCTCCTGGGGGCAGGTGAGGGCTGGGTTCTGGGAGGATTAGGCCCTGCCACATCATGGTGCTGGGACCTAGGCTGTGACCTGGTGAGCCGACCTGGGCCTGCAGGCACGGGAAGCCCACCCCTGGATCTGGGTAGACGGGGTTACAGACTGCCAACAGATAGTGGGGTGGACCCCCATCCCCTGGGGCCTTGCTAAGACCTCGGAAGGGAGACAGATCCATGGCAGGGATGGGGGGAGGGGAGGAGGGCCGGCTGGCAGTGGGGTGGCCAGTGCCCAGTGCCCCTGCTGTTCTGACTTCCCAGGCCCTTGGGATTCTAGGCTCTGCGGTGAATGGCCAGGGGGCATTGCCCAAGACAGGCCTGGGCAAGGTGTGGCTGCAGATGAGTCTTTGGCTTGTGTGGCTCACAAGCTCAGAGATGTGACCTCAGAGGCCTCCCCAGATCTCAGGTTTGGGCTGCAGTGGTCTCAGCCAGGCCTTGGCCAGATCACAGCTGCCCCACCCCGGTCCCCATCACTGGCCACACTCTGCGGCCATTTGGGTCATCCTGACGACTCAGGTACTCATGGGCGGGCAGAGCACACCTCTGCAGGAGCCCCCAGCAGAGGCAGGAAGGGGGGCCCCGAAGCTGTGCCCTCTCGGCCCCTGTAGGAGGGAGGGGCTGTGGAGCCTTGGGGTTTCCTGTGTGCTGAGTCAGAAGGCCCAGGGGAGGAGGCGGCCCGGCAGTGTGAGGTACTCAAGTGGGGCTGCCAGGTGGGCGCCCCGTCCCTCGGTCAGCCCCAGCTCCGATCTTCTGCCCCCAGGCTGGTCCGGGGCTTCGCAGCATGGGGCCACAGGTGCCCTCGGCCCCTTCTGCCCTCTGGGCTCTAGGGTGCCTCGCCCTGCTCCTCTGGCTGTGGGTGCTGTGCACAGCCTGCCACAGGTACGTTCATCCCTTGCCCAGGTGCCATGTGAATCCTGGCTCAGTTTTGCGGCCAGAGGGGGCGGGGCTCGGGCAGGCCCTCCTTGGACCAGAGGCTGGCGCCCCGCCCCCACTTCTGCCTCACGGGCCTGATGACCCTCTTGCCCGCAGGAAGGCGGCGCGGAGGCAGCAGGCCAGGCTTCAGGGCTGGGGGATGCCGGCAGAGGCGGTGAGTGCCAGGCTGTCCCGGGGCCAGGGTGGGGCCTACAGGGGACCGACTAGCCTTCCTTGCCCCCAGTCACTGCTGAGACGACCCCACCTCTGCTCCCTCAGCAAGTCAGATACCAGGCTGCATGAGCTGCACCAGGGCCGGGGAGGCTGCACAGGTGAGCCCAGCCAGGAGGCCCGGGCTGTGGGCGGGTTTGCTGCACTGCATCCCCCCAACCCAAGTGACCTCTGCCCTGACCCCACCACCCCCAGCCCCACGGCCTGCCAGCATGGATCTCCTGTGCCTGCAGTATCTTGAGATGTCCAGAGGCACCACCAGGCCCCTGGCAGCCTTCTCGCACCGGGAACTGCCCCAGCCCTCCATCAGCCCTGAGGCCACCTATTCCAACGTGGGGCTGGCTGCAATCCCCAGGGCCAGCCTGGCAGCCAGCCCTGTGGTGTGGGCAGGGGCACGGCTAACCAGCAGCTGTGCCAGACCTGGGCCTGAGGCCAGGCCCGTGGTGCCGGAGTATGCTCGCATCCAGAAGCTCAAGGGAACAGGCCAGGGGCCCCAGGGCGTGGAGCAGGCTGAGGGGACCCCAGCCACTCAGGTAAAGAGGGTGTGGTGTGGATGGGTGGGGCTGGGCAGATCCTTAGTGGCGTGGATGGTGCTGACCCCTCTCTGGGCTGGCTTTCTCTCTCCAGGTGGACATTCTATACTCCAAGGTCAACAAGCCCAGAAGGAGGGACCCAGAACCTGTCGTAGACCAGCTGGACCCCAAGAGTCAGGGAGCGATTCCGACTCTGGGGAGTAACGTGGCCTATGACAGTCTCCCACTCAGGGGCGTGAGCGGGGACAAGGGCCTCCTGGAAAACGTGTATGAGAGCATCCAGGAGATGGGGATCCCTGAGCGCCAAGAGCCCCCCAGACCGGGTTGTTAGCATGAGTGGACAGGAAGGCCTCCTGCCTCCCCCGCTGCCTCAGCCTGGGGAGGGGTCTCCATCTCCTCCCTGCCTGAACACCCAAGTACAGACGTTCCTTCCTCCAGTGTGAAGCCTGAATCCCCTCTTCCCTCACAGCCTCCCCTCCCACACACACACAGCTGGCAGCACAAATTCCAGGTCCCTGGGGTCTGGGCTGCCAGGCCTGTCCGGGCCAGCGTCCTAATAAATCCCAGCACAGGGAGGATGAACACCAAGTGCCTCGCGGCCTTCCCTTCTTGAGAGCCTGCGGGCGTGAGTGTGTGTGAGGCGATCTGGAAGGAGTAAAGACCTGCCCCTGACCTCGGGGACAGATTCCCTCCCTCCCGGGGTGCCTGGGCCATGTCACCTAAGCTCAAAACTGTGGAGAGCCAAGCGAGCCTCGGGGTGGTGGTTCCCAAGCCGGGTCGGTCCTGGGGAGGAATGCAGCCGCCCGGTAGGGTGGCCGCCCCAGGGTGGGACTTGGACCCTAAACGCCAAGGGCGGGCTCTGCCGCACAGCCCCTGGGGTTACGTAAGGGTTGGAGGAGGTGGGCAGTCGCGCGTCGAAGAATTACCTGCTCCCGGGAAGCCCGCCCAGGGCACGCGGCCCCGCCCCGGATCCGGCAGCTCTGCGCGGGCACCCTGGCGAGGAAGCCAGCCCT
>NW_011889020.1:987299-994349 GCF_000151845.1 Pteropus vampyrus
TTGGACTTCGCGCCCCCGCAGAAGCCCGAGCCGCGGGCGCCATCGGCCCACATCCCGGTGCCTGCGCACAGGTGAGCCGGCACGCCAGGCCGAGGTGGGCGTGCGCACACGTGCACCCCGTGTGCAAGGGTGGTGGGTGGGACGCTTGCACGTGTGCCTTCTCGACACCCCCGAGGGGGTCCTCGACGAGGTGCAGGTCAGGGTCTCGAACCGGGTTTCTGGCCATCCCCCAGCTCTCCAGCTTTGGAAGAGTTGACCAGAAGTGGTAGTGTGTACGTGTGTCTTGTTCCCCTCAAACCCTGGTGGCCCGAGCTCAGTGCTGGGAGGGGCCGCTGTCACTCTCTGCGTCGTGAGGCCGCGCGCAGGCCTGGGGTCTGCCACCTGGTCGTCCCAAGGCTTCTGGCCGCTGCCTCCCCAGCCGGGCCACAAAACCCTCTCGGGTGCCGGGCACCCTGGCCTGGCAGCGCGGTCCCCGCTGGGGCCTGGGGACCCGCTCGTGATTGGAGCAGTCTCCCCTGGCTGCTGCAGGCTGTTAGCTGCCCCGCCCCCAAGGCCTGGCCCCAGGCCCACAGCTGCTCTCGCACAGCCCTGGCTCATGGGCGATTGGGGGAGGGTTGGGCCTTCGCCGGCCCTGGCCCCAGCGGTAGGGCCTCCAAGCCCTGTCCAGCATCAGGGTCTGAAAGGGACACCTGGAAGGAAGCCGAGGCGGCAGCTAACTCAGGCTTTCTGGAGACCCCAGCCCAGGCCCTGTCCTGGAGGTTCCTGAGACCCAGGGCTCTGCAACCCGAGCCGGGGGCGGAGCTGGGCCTCCTGCCCAGCGCCTGGAGTGCGGGAGCTTGGGGAGCCTGGTGTGCGGACACGTGCCCAGGCCTGCACGTGTGTGCCTGGCCCGGGGAGGGATTTGGAGTACTTGCTGGGCCCCACCCGCCCCCGTCTCCTCCAGAGCCCCCCAAGGAAAAGCCCGGCCGGATGAGGTTATGGCTGCTGCAGCCCTCACAAGCCTGTCCACCAGCCCTCTCCTGCTGGGGGCCCCAGCGGCAGCCTTCAGCCCAGGTGAGACTCATAGGCCGGGCACGGGGTAGGGCTGGGGCAGAGCCCAGGGCCACTTCCCACAAGATCCTGTGGAAGGGGCGGGGCAAGCAGAGCCCCCCCACCCAGACACCATCTAAACACATGGATGTCAGGGCACCCACAGCCCTCATCGAGGCCAGAAGCCTCAGTGTCCTTCTTTGCCTGGATGGCCAGGCATCTCCCCACACAGGACTTTCCCATTCGTCCTTCCCTGTGCCAGCGAGGTTGGTCCCCAAGCTGCCATGGCTAGCTCCCCCGGCCACCGCCTCATCTGAGTGGCTATGGCCCACCAAACTCACCTGTGAACAAGTGAACAGGTGGACGCTCAGAGCTAAGGGACTTGCTGCTGCAGCCTGAGCCTGCTGAAGTCCTGACACTGGCCTGGCATGTCCCCGCAGAGCCTGGCTTGGCGTCCTGGCAGGAGCCCTTGGTGCAGGCGCCAGGCAGTTACAGCAGCGGCAGCAGTGGGGACTGGGGCTGGGACCCGGCCAGTGAACAGTCCTCCCCATGTACCCCGTCGCCACCACTGCCCCCCGAGGCAGCCCACTTCCTGTTCGGGGAGCCTGCCCCTAGGAAGAGGAAGGTGAGCCCGGGAGCAGCACGCAGGGCGGGGCGGACACAGGCGGCCGAGCCTGACCACCGGCCCTCGTTGCGCAGAGCTCGGTGCAGGTCCTGTTCCAGTGTCTGTGGAAGCGCTGCGGGAAGGTGCTGAGCACGGCCTCCGGGATGCAGAGACACATCCGCCTGGTGCACCTGGGGTGCGGCGGGCTTGCCGGGCGGGGGCGGGGGGCCGGCCGGGGGGCCAGCACGTCAGCTCCCACCTGCTGTGTCCCTAGCAGGCGGCAGGCAGAGCCAGAGCAGAGTGACGGAGAGGAGGACTTCTACTACACGGAGCTGGACATTGGTCTGGACACGCTGACAGACGGGCTGTCCAGCCTGACCCCAGTGTCCCCCGTGGCCTCCACACCACCCGCCTTCCCCCACCTGGAGCTGCCCGGCCTGCTGCGCCCACTGGCCTCGCCCCCGCCCCCAGTGCTGAGCTCTGCGCGACCCCCCCAGGCATGCCACAGTGACCACTCCTACCAGGTGGGTGAGGTCGCAGGCCGCAGCGGGGGCCGGGTCTCGGGGCACACTGGAGGGGAGCAAGACCCCTGCTGTGTCCCCTCTCAGGGCTGCCTGGCGCCCCCCCGGCTGGAGCCACAGCCCGGCACAGGCAGGGCCTGCGTGCCAGCACTGCCCTCCAAGCTCGGTGCCAACCTAAGGTGCGTGTCCTGAGGAGCCGGGAGGTGCCAGGCGGGGCAGGCGCCGGCCGAACAGCACCCCATGCTCCATGCGCTCCCTCAGGAAGCCCCGCGGTGACGCCAAGAAGTGCCGGAAAGTGTACGGCGTGGAGCGCCGGGCCCTGTGGTGCACGGCCTGCCGCTGGAAGAAGGCGTGCCGGCGCTTCCTGGACTGAGCCGCCCGCCGCCCGCCTCTGACGCCGAGGGGCGCCGCGTCCCCGAGCCCCGCCAAAGTGCCTCTGAAGAAACCAGCCTTTTGCACTAAAGCCACGCCAGGGTTCAGGGGTGCTGATGGGCCAGGTTCGAGGCCCCTTGGGAGCCAGCCCCAGATGCACTTTGAGGGGTGTCGGGGAGGGGCCTCCCCTGCCCGCACTTAGCCTGACGGTTCAAGGGCCCAGTGCCGACGTTTGTACTGTGTTCGCGAAGCTCAGGTGTCTCAGTCCGGGCTGCGCCAGGCGAGGAAAAAAATTAAAGATTTGGGTTTTTTCCAGAAGCTGTGTCTGCTCCTGAGGGGGAAGGATGTGGCACTGGGACCCTGCCACAGGCAGGAGTGGTGGGCGGGCCAGGGAGGCCAGCAGCAGGCGCGGAGGACGGGGGGTCCCCTCTCAGGCCATGTCCACCTGGCGTGAGGCTAGACGAGGGCACACTGATTGAAACACACACGAGGCGTCTGCGTGAGCAGCAGTTTCCCGATTTATTGAAAGTGATCGCTTTGCAAGAACGTCTAAGCTACTCCGTCACAGAGGAAGCCCGCAGGCAGGCCCGGAGCCCAGGCAGACAAGAATTCGCACGACCACAGAGAAGGGGCTGTTTACCTGTCCTGTGGCTACAGAGAAGGGACAACAGAGCTGACTTCTCACTGACCAAGCACGAAACGTCCTCCTCCAGAGAGTAAACACATCTCCAGTACAAACACAGGTTTACGGTAATTCATATAGAGTCAATATAATATCGATCATCCCCAGGAAAAAACCAACCATCTCCAAGCACGGACTTTTCGTCTGTTTTGACAGGTTGAAAACATGTTGAAAAAATAAATATTTAAGTAAAGCACACACAGCACCCTCACTATAAGTAGTTCTCAAGGGCTGCATACAAAACACAACATAGGATCTAAAAAATAAAAACCATTAAGTATGGCTTTTTAAAAGAGTTGCACATGTCACATAATGAGCGAAAATAAGTCATATTGCAAAATGTTCCAGTTTTTGCATTTTCTCAGTTTTATATAAAGAAGTGCAAAGTTGGAAGCAGTAGCTGTGCCTCTTGCGTCAAGGTCCCTATTGAGTCCTAGCAGTGTTGTGACTCCCCCAAAACCCGGAGCCCAAATACACACCTGGTCGGTGTCCTGCGCTCGGTGCCTGACAGCAAGGGCGGCAGTGCCCGGCCCCGCCCGGCCCCAAAGGACTCCACCCCACCCCACCCCACCCCCGCAACAGGCCGCGTTTCCACTTCGGTGCTGCAAACACCAAAATACACAAATGAAAAAGTACAAACTGTGAAATGTAATCTACACATCTTTTTCCTCTTCGTAAAAAAATATTTATTAGTTTAAACATTGATTTGGAAAAAAAAAGAGATCGGTCACATAAAAAAACCCTCCGCGACACACACGTCCCCTCCACGCCACCTGAGAGGTGACGTCCGTCCCGGGACCCCGCAGCACGCAAGGGCGATGCCTCGCGGCAGATGCTCGCGGAACTGCAAGGGCCTCGGGTTTCCAGTGCAGTATCGACTTTAGGGAAGAAAACGCCCTTGTGGCACTGACAGTGAACCCCCGAAAGGTGAGCTAGGGTGGTCCGGAGCGGGGCGCGGGGTGTCCTGAGTGCGGGGCGGAGGCGCCGGGGCGTGGGCAGCCTGGCCTGGGAGGTGGGGGCCAGTGCGCAACCCTGGGACACTCGCTGGCGGCAAAGGTCTGCTTTCCATTTCGTAAGAAAGTGGGTGTGTTTAGAAAAGGGGTGAGGGGTTGGGGGAGGCACAGAGCTCTGAGGGCCTGGGCGGGACCCAGCCAGGCCCCAGCCGGGCCTCCGGGTGAAGGCGGCAGAGGACGCGGGTGTGGAACCCGTGCGCGGGCCTGGCGTGGCCGCGCATGGACAGCCCGGAGGGCCCCGCGCTGGCTCGGCTCCTGTCCCCGGCCTTCGGGGGAACCGCGGCCCTTCCTCTAGGGGCACGGTGGTGTGGAGGAAGTCACAGCGTCCCCCCACCCCTGCAGAGGGAGGTGGGTGCAGGCAAACCAGGTGACAGCGCCTCGAGAGCACCCTCTTCTAACTCACAGAAAAGGAACGGGGGCTGAAAACACAGAACACGAACAGAAGCTGTGACGCCCCCGGGGGGCAGGGCTGCGGGGACGGCACCGAGGCCAGGCCCCCGCCGCCCCCAGCACCAGCAGGTCACCGCTGGAGCCCACCCCAGGGTTCTCCGGGGCTTCCCGCCCAGAAGGAAGGGGTGCGGCAGTGCACACGGGGGGAAAAGCACTTGGCTGAGGGTTCGGGAAAAGGACAGAGCCACTGCCCGGGCGTGTGACGGGGACGGCGGGCGTGTGGGGCGAGGTGGCGGACAGGGCGGAACGTCTCAGTCACGAAGTGGCATCGGACACAGCCTCAGCAAGGAGACAGACGGGGGCCCGCCGCTGGGGGCCGTGGACAGAACGGAACCTCTGCTTCCCACGCCAAGGAGAGGGAGGGCAGGCCCTGAGCAAGAGGACGTGACCCCAAGCGGGGGAAGGACAGCTGTGTCGGCCACGTGAGGACAGTGACAGCCAGCACGACGCTCTCGTGTGACCTCGTGTGTGTCTGACGACGTGGGAAGCTGGGTTACCCACACCGGGGGGGGTGAGCGGCACGCGGCAGTCAGGGACGCCGGTGTTAGCAGCAGGGGTGGCCTGGGTGCAACGGGGTGGGCAGCGCCGAGGGGACCGGGCCGCCCCAGGCTCTCCAAGGAAGTGCACACAGACGTAAAAGGGGAGCCCCAAGGGGAGCCCGCGCGGGAGCGGCACGGACCCCGGGCCCGCCCACCGCCCGCATGGACGGTAGCACCTGGGCGCTGGCCCCACGGGGCTTCTGTGGCTGTTTGCTGAGCACCGGAGCCGACCGGCGGGGTCGCGGGGCCTCTGGACCCTGGGTGGTCCTGCAGACGGCCCCACAGGTGGCGGGGACAGGGCCACGAAGACTGTGGGACAGCGGCTGCTGCAGGGGCACCCAGCACAGGCTGGGGCATGGGACGGGGTGGGTGTATGCAGGACCCTCAGCATCTCCGGGACCTGTGCCCGAGGGCCACACGTGTGACCCAAGCAGCACTGGGCCTGGCCTGGCCACGTGGCCCCTGACACTCTTCCCACACACATTGGCCAGGGACCCTTCTCTGGCCCTCAGACGGGTAGGAACACGCTCTCTCTCCATTCCACCCGCCCCGCACCTCCCAACTCTGTGCTATGTCAGAGCCCCCCCCGGGGAAGGGGGGGGGGCTCTGCTTCTGAGACTGCAGGGCCAGCTTCTCCGTGTGTCCAAGGGCGGGAGCAGGACGAAGGGGGGACCGGAGGAGGGGCCGCGAGGGGTCGGCACAGCCCCGCTCAGCGAAGGCCCCTAAGCACACACACAGAGCGGGGGGGCCTAGGGGATCCAGGAGAAGTCCTTGTCGGGCCCCCCTGAGGGGCTGCGGGGCGCCCGTGGTGAGTCCTCGTCGTCTCTGTCAGCCCCCAGCAGCGTGTCCTCGTGGGCCAGGCCCACGTCATCCTCATCCTCACCCAGCTCCTCCTCGCCCTCCCCTCGCGGGTCCTCGGGGTCCTCCAGGTAGGGCCCGTCACCAGAGAAGAGCTCGGGGGAGCCCTCGGCGCCCCCGCCGTCCAGCGGCCCGGCCACCCCGTGGCCCGCGCAGTCGGCACACACGCCATGCCGCCGAGAGCCGTGCTTGATGCCCACGCTGGCGGCCGACATGAAGACGCGGCTGCACAGCTTGCACACGTACTTCTTGTCCTTGCTGTGGACCTGCGGGGGACAGGGCGGTCACCAGCAGTGTCGCGGGAACGAGGGTTCCTGAGCTGCGCCTCTCTGTTCGCGGATACTGCTGGGCTGACAGGTCACCGTCCCTGGCACGCCTTGATCCCCTCCCCGACACCCCAGGGAGACACACCACGCCCGGTGTGCGGCCCACCGCCTTCAGCAGGCATGCGGTCGGGGGCGCAGCCTGGGGCAGGGCGTCTGTGGGGAAAGCTGCACAGGCCCCCGAGCTGGTGCTAGAAACGGAGCCTCGAACAGCCTAGGAAAGCAAACGGCCTGCTATGGCCACCGGTGTGAGGGGCTAACAGGAGCCGTCTGGACCGGACTTGGGGACAGCCAGTGCGGGTGGCGGCCCAGACGGTGGGCTCTGCTCACCACAGCGACGGACACACGCAGCAGGTACCCCGTTCACTCAAGGGTCGCCCTGCTGGGCCAGGTCCGAGGGCCTCGCTTGGCCCCCTGCCCGAGACGGCCAAGCCTGGCCACCCCCATCAGTGCAACCTGGGCCCTCCAGTCTGGCCCAGCCGGCGGGTCTGCTGCTGGCGGTCAGCAGGTCAGCGTGCTACAGGAATCCAGCCAGGCCTGTGCACCCCAAGGTGACCCTGGATGCCCTGAGAACCCACACTCACATCAGCACCACCCCCCCGCAGCCCTGCCCCCCAGTGCGAGTCCAAGGGAGGCTCGGTCACCACACACAGCCCCAA
>NW_011889020.1:995322-996746 GCF_000151845.1 Pteropus vampyrus
TGCCTGGACTGAAGGCCGGAGGCAACCGTGTCCACTTCTCAGACACAGCCACCTTCTTACATGTCCGTCAAAAACAGCGATGCCTACACTCGGACCGTAACAGAAACGCGGTGACGGCACAGGGGACAACAGAGTGGCTACGACCCACAGCTCCCAGGAGCCGGGGGCCAGCTGCCGGGTCCACAGCGCCACAGGCCACGGCTGCACCGTGAGCGCCCGGGGCAGGCGGGGGCTGCTGTGTGGTGCACACGGCCCAGACGCAGCAACACCGAGCGGCCTCTGCCTGTGGGGCTCGTCCCTGCTCTACCTCTGTCCTTTCAAGGAGCCACACCACGAGCCCCAAGGGCCACCCTGTGGCCAGCTCAGCCTTGTGGCCGGGGCCACATTCCACATCAGGACGTGGCCATGCCCTCAGAAGCTTCTCGTTCCATACTTCAGGTGGTCTCTTGGTGGCAGCTGGGGGGCCAGGAGCTCCAGGCGTGAGCCCCAGTGAGCCTGGGAAGCTCACCTGAGCAGCAGCTCAGACACCGCACTGCCCCTCTCAAGCCCGCAGGGTGTCCGCCCCAAGACCCAGGGCCTCCTGGATTCCACTCGGGCGGCGGAGGGCAGCTCGCGTCCGGCTGCCATGCCGCCTGTACGTGAGCCAGTGGTGGACACGCTCTCCGGGGTCTGGCTCCCAGATCCTCGCGCCTCCCCCAACCTGCAGCACAGAGAGCATCCGGCTGGCACCAGTATGGAGAGGACAGACCACGGGTCAAGCACTCGGGACCTGGCCCCAGGCGGCTGCTGCAGCGAACGCCGGCGGGGGCCGGACCGCGGGTCAGGCTAGGGTGGCCCCTCACCAGGGCCTCAGGCCGCGATCGGACGCCCAGGGGCAGGTCCCGATAGGGAGGCAGGGGTGAGGACAAACACCAGAGTCACGGCCCACAGCTGGGAGGGGCAGGGGGCTGAGGTGCCCCAAAGCCCTGGGCGCTCCCGGGGGGCAGCGGGCCAGCCGCGGGAAGTGAGCAGGGGGTTTACTTGAGGTCTGTACACCCGCCCCAGGCTACCCACGTCCCATAGACGGGGGAGCCCTCACCACCCTCTCCGTGGAGCGTGCCCCCCGGCCCCCACTCCATGCTGCTGCCGGGACCCCAGCCATGGCCACACTGCTGTGGAGATGGCACCAACTGGAGCAGAGCGGTGACAGCGAGGGCACAGCCCCGTGTGTGGGCCACTGCGCGGCCCAGCCCCGAACCACGGGAGCCCGGCCGCAACATCCCCCTTCGCTTGGTAAACAAGCCCTGTCTTTCCCGCCGGGCGCTGTTACCAGGCGTCTAAATAATCACGCAGCCCAGATACTCCCTCTCCCAGAGCACGTGTCTGACCATCTGCAAGACCTGCCAGGGGCCCCGAGCACTCTCGTCCCCAGGAGCTCTCTGCTC
>NW_011889020.1:996796-1002002 GCF_000151845.1 Pteropus vampyrus
GTGAGCCCCAGTGAGCCTGGGAAGCTCACCTGAGCAGCAGCTCAGACACCGCACTGCCCCTCTCAAGCCCGCAGGGTGTCCGCCCCAAGACCCAGGGCCTCCTGGATTCCACTCGGGCGGCGGAGAGCAGCTCGCGTCTGGCTGCCATGCCGCCTGTACATGAGCCAGTGGTGGACACGCTCTCCGGGGTCTGGCTCCCAGACCCTCGCGCCTCCCCCAACCTGCAGCACAGAGAGCATCCGGCTGGCACCAGTATGGAGAGGACAGACCACGGGTCAAGCACTCGGGACCTGGCCCAAGGCAGCTGCTGCAGCGAACGCCGGCGGGGGCCGGACCGCGGGTCAGGCTAGGGTGGCCCCTCGCCAGGCCCTCAGGCCGCGATCGGACGCCCAGGGGCAGGTCCCGATAGGGAGGCAGGGGTGAGGACAAACACCAGAGTCACGGCCCACAGCTGGGAGGGGCAGGGGGCTGAGGTGACCCAAAGCCCTGGGCGCTCCCGGGGGGCAGCGGGCCAGCCGCGGGAAGTGAGCAGGGGGTTTACTTGAGGTCTGTACACCCGCCCCAGGCCACCCACGTCCCATAGACGGGGGAGCCCTCACCACCCTCTCTGTGGAGCGTGCCCCCCGGCCCCCACTCCATGCTGCTGCCGGGACCCCAGCCATGGCCACACTGCTGTGGAGATGGCACCAACTGGAGCAGAGCGGTGACAGCGAGGGCACAGCCCCGTGTGTGGGCCACTGCGCGGCCCAGCCCCGAACCACGGGAGCCCGGCCGCAACATCCCCCTTCGCTTGGTAAACAGGCCCTGTCTTTCCCGCCGGGCGCTGTTACCAGGCGTCTAAATAATCACGCAGCCCAGATACTCCCTCTCCCAGAGCACGTGTCTGACCATCTGCAAGACCTGCCAGGGGCCCCGAGCACTCTCGTCCCCAGGAGCTCTCTGCTCCGGCGTCCCCACACCCACACCACAGCCAGCGCATGCCAGGGACACAGCTCCTAGGACCACCGTGTCCACGTCCAGGCCAGATGTGAGGCCACCACAGCTCCAAGGCCGGGCCGTGTGAGCAGCAGCACGGCTCGCCACCGCTCGCCGGCCAGTGTCTGTGCCCAGAAAGGGGGCTCCGAGTGTACGCCAGCCTGGGAACCGCGTCCCCCAGGTCTCTGCCAGGCTTCTAAGTCCTGTCCTGAGAAGGAAGGCATTTTCTTACGTTCAGGAGCTTTTACCGTGTGTGTCTAGCATGTGGGACACGAAAGCACGCAGGATACATGAAAAACCACCTGTATTTTGTCACACAAAGTAGCTGCGGTTAACAACATCTTACGAGTCTTTTTTCTATGCATAAATGTAATTTTTTTTCAATTGCAAAACTGGAATGACGATGTACCCAGCTGTATAGAACACCCTGCACTGGACACACGGCAACAGCCTTTCACCCTGCCCTTGGTAAACTTGTGTGGTGTGTAAATGTTTGAATGCCCCGTAATTTGTTAAAAAAGTCCCCACTCTGTCACCCCAGTGAATGAAGCTGCAGAGAGGCTCCTGCCATGGATCTGACCTTCCAGAGATAAACTGACACGTGCCGTCCCCACCGTCTGCCGCCTGTGCCCGGATCCCTCGGCGGCACCACCGCGTCACCACACTCCGCAAACCCACCCCACAGTCCAGCAGCTTCTTGGCCGGAAGGAGCCAGCCGCCCCCATGGGTGGGGAGGGCCAAGCACCCCAGGCAGGGACCTCCTGACAGCTGGGTCCGGGAGAGGCAGGAGGGCACGCAGCCTGGCAGGTCTGGAGCGGAGCTGCAGGGGTGACCGTCCGTCACACTTGACGTCACACTTGAGGAGGCGAACGTCACCGTCCTCTGCCCCCAACCACCAGGCCTGGCCCCAACCTCCCCAGGGGTCAGCGTGACTGTCCTCCGGCCACCTCCGCCAGGCAGTTCTCCCGTTATCACCGAACGGAGCGAGTGGGCCGCCCGCTCTGAGCCGACGGAGGCCGAGGACCGACGCGAGCTCTTGGGTTATTTCTCTTCGAATGACTCTGGAGAATGTGTTTACTCATAGTCCCTATTCTGCCTCTGTCAACATGAAGATGAAAGCCTGACAACAGTCTAGCCCCCTCTAACTGCTCAGACCGCGTCTCTGAGCAGAAGCGCATTTTTTCCCTGGAAAACCAACCCGAATGCGCGCACGTGGCCGCGCCAGCTCCTGAGCCCGCGCCCTGTCCGCTCTCCATCGCTGGCACCTGCTCGCTTCGCCGCTCCTGCTCCTTCGGAGTTTCATCCGCAATCCCTCCTCCCTCCTGGACCTCCACACGAGCCCCTTCCGTCCACTGCAGCGAGTGGCGTAGAGCTGTGAGCTCCCCCTTCGGACGTGGCCGGCGAGATGCCCCGAGGTGCGTTTTCACCCCCCAAACTGCGTCACACTCTGCGGTGCGACTTGTCCTTTGACGCGGGGGTTAACGCTGCCGACTGCCACGCACTGGGGGACAGTCCAGTGCCTTTCACAGAGCTCCGGGAACACACTGGGACTTCAGTCCTTGGTGTTTGCCAAGATGTGTCTCCACCCAACTCGTCCGCTCTGGAAGTGTCCCCTGTGCCCTGGAGGAACCCGCAGCCCTTGCAAGCGGACGGCTCATTCCAGGAACACAATTCACTTCTCCGTCCTCACTGGCCCTTTGTCTGCTCTCCTATCGATTACTGAAGAAAGGTGTTAAGACCCCAGCTCTGCCCCGGACTCGTCTCTCCTGCCGTCGGCGTTCATGCGTTTCAAACTGAGCGCAAACACTTAGGGCTATTCTACTCCTGCTGAATGCAACGTCCCTCTTGAATAACACTTCCTACTGTTTACTTCGCTGTCGATCTCCCTTTGCTTAGGTCCGAGTTTCCTTGGCTGATCCTTTTTCTCTTCTGCTTTGAACACTTCTGTGTTCTGACCCATAACGTGTGTCATCTACAAACAGCAAACTTTCTGAAAAGCGGGCTGGTCACCTTCCTTGTATTGAGTGTTCAGTCCATGGACGACGACGGAATTGCTGACTTGGCTGAAGTGCAGCATCTCGCCACCTGCGCCCTATCTGTCCTTCGGTCTTTCTCATCTCAGAGGGAATGCAAGACCCGTGCCCTTCCCGTCACTCTGGAAACCGCCGCGAGGAACTGCGAACGTTGCCCCGAACCTCGGGACCGCTCCGCTGCTCGGTGTCTGCCGGTGGGACCGTCCCCCGTCTCGGGACCGTCCTTGGCTTCCTGGCTGCTGCCGTCGCTTCCCGGCGGCGGGCAGTGAGCACCCTGCTCTCACTCCCTATGATAATGTCCTCGCTCGGCCGCGACCTGTGAAGAATGCAGAATTCTCAGCCGCCGCGCTCAGAGTCACCCGCCGTCACTGAGCTGCCGTGGTTCCCGCTGGAAAGTCAGCCACCGGCCCTGCTGACCCTCGGCAGGAAGTCCTCTTTCTCTGGCCGCGGTGAAGATTTTTTTCGTCTTCGGTTTTCAGTAGTTGAACCGTCATGCGCCGAGATATTGATTTATGTTGCCACTGCTTGACTGCGGCATCTGTTCTGCTCTGGGTTCACGAACGGAGCTTCTGGAAACCGCGGGCGGTGCCTCTCCCCGGTTCCGGCAAATTCTCCTCGCGCTCTGCTCCCGCCCCGTCTTCTCTCCTCTCCCCCGGGGACTCCGGCCGCACAGTGAGCGTGTTCTGTGCGTCCCACGCAGCGCTCAGCTTTCTTTGCCAAGCTCTTTCCCTCCGCGCTTCGGCATGGACAGTTCCTACTGCTCTGTCGCCGTCCAGTGACCCTGTCTCACGCTGTATCCGGACCATTGAAATATCCAGCGAATTCTTAATTTCAGATAGTGCACCTCCAGGTCCAGAATGTTCACGTGACCCTTTTTCAGAGATTCCAATTCTCTTGAAATTCTCTCTCTCCATCGGTTTTGTCATCCATTTCCTCGGACGCATTGGTAACGGACACGTGCAAGCCCCTGGCCGCGCCAGTGTCCGTCTGCTTCTCCTGGCGGGACTTCGTCCTTTGCTGCTGTCGCGTGGCACATGTGGCCACTTGATGGCCTCTGAACGCCGCTCCCCTGGGCTCAGCCTGTCGCTGCCCCAACGCTTGGCAAGTTCGCCAGAGACACAGCTTGGCTCTCACGCCGGCCTCAGGCCGCAGCTGCCCTGGTGGCTCGGGAGGATGTGAGGTGTGTGTGTGGTGGGGGGCGGGGTGCTGCCTGAGGGTGAAGCCCAGTACAAGCTACTCGTGACTGAAATGGGAGGTTCCAATAGTTTTCTTCAAAATGTTTTCTTTAAAGTAAGTGAATGCCTTTTCCTGAGCACCTGAGTTATGTGCAGCTACCAAAGTGACAATGACCAAAACTGGACCCTATGTGCTAAGTGCAGCCTGATTCAAAAACTAACATTCGCCACAGGACTGAAGTCTAATGCGCACGCGCGCGCGCACACACACACACACACACACACACACACACACAATGGACACCCAAGTTTGTGAGACCACCGTTCACATTTTGTGCCAAATATGGTAAAAATGATAAATATGCTGAGAAGCCCAAAATGAATATAAGCATGGAGCAGGTTTCCTGGCAGCGAGCCAACCGAAATGAAGAAGCAACCCTTCATTAGTGAAAGCCTCTACTTTCAAGAAAGACCGTTACATAGTAACAATTTTTAAAAGCTCCTTGAAACAAACTCCTGAGCCACAATGTTTCAGTGAGAAAGTCAACAAACTATAAGAGAGGAACACCTGAAGGGCGCGGTGAAAGTCCCATGGGCTGGATGGCAATACAGTCACAAAGAAAATGTTAGCTCCTGTTTTAAAACTGTTTCTTACATCCCTCATTATTTTACCATCGACCAAATACTTATTCCTTTTAGGTACTGTCCAACATCTTTTAATTGTTTAAAAATTTTGACCAAAGGCAGTGCAGGTCTCCTGTCAGGCCAAGGGCAGGGCAGGTTCCCGGCGGCCCCTAGCCCACGCCCAGTCCCCGGGGAAAAGCCACCCGGAGGGCAAATGAACGCAGAGCCGCAGCAGGGTCTGAGTAGTGCCAGGTTAGCGCACCGCCGAGTGGCGGGTGCTCAGAGCCAGGTGTCCCTGTGCACAGGTCCTCCCGCCCCAGCGACCTCACGGCTCAAAGAGCCAGCAGGGCAAAGAAAAAAGGGAGGATGTCTCTGGAAGTGACATTCCAGTGCAGACGG
>NW_011889020.1:1002542-1009937 GCF_000151845.1 Pteropus vampyrus
TGCCCGAGCAAGCGGACGCGGGGGGCGCCTGCAAGGGAGCGGCCAGCAGCGCACGCACGGCGCTCTGTCCGAAGGGAAGCAGTCTGGGTGGTCCGCCGCGGAGGCTGTGTCCTTCGGCCAGCAGGGGGATGCTGGGGCGCGCGTGGGGCGCGCGTGGGGCGCGCTTAGGCTTCCTCCACCGAACTTTCGAGGAGGTAATGTGGTCAGAGCTATTTGGCTCCTCTCGCCATGGGTGGTGGCTCGGGTCCCTGTCCCTGCTCTCCCGTTCTGCCTCACAAGTTGGCAGTCCTCCCAAGCGCCCAAAACCCCGTGCCTGGAGGCCGCAGGCGCACCTGCCCACCTGCCCACCAGGTGGGCACCGGGAGGTCTTCACCTGGCTCCGGCGGAGGGTTCGAAGAATGAGTGCGTTAAAAGCACAAGTGGACGCTTAGTCTCCGCTCCCAGCAGCTGCCCTGTCCCAACGTGGCTTTGTCACTGGCCAGTGGCCATCTGGCCCTGACCAGTGGGCCCGTGGGGACATCTGCTCCAGCACGAGGAGCCTGGTCAAGGTTTCCTGGCCTCCAAATCATCCAACACAGTGGAGGTATCGGTTTCCACGGGTGTTTTCCTCAGGGGTCCTCTGCTGGCTTGTCAGCGCCCAAGGACTGCGGGCAGATGCCCCTCAGGCCCCGGGGAGGGGCACCCGCACAGCGTGCAGGAAGGAGGCCCTGCGCCCTGCGCCGGCCCCCAGGAACCCACCCAGCACTGGCTAGAGCCACGTCCAGAGGGGGCCTCGCTCCGAGCCCAGGTCTCCAGGTCTCGAGGGGCATCGATCTAGAACGAGAGAGATGAGTTACAAGCCGCGGGGCGTGGCTAACTCGGGGAGACTGAGAGCAGGTAGATTTTGTCACCACTTACCAGGTCCCTGTCCAGTCACCACAAGGACGACCTGTCACATGTCTGGAAAGGAAGGCTACAATTAATTCTCAACGAATGGATGCTCAAAAGAAAAATCCACATGGGAAGGATGCGGCACCTCCCACCAAAGCCCCCCTGCGGGGAAGGCGCTGGGCACCCAGCTGCAGGGACTCGCCGCCGGGAAGGCCCGCCTTCCCTCGAGACCGACGGCCCTGTGTGCACATCCACTGCCCCTGTGCGGTCAGGAGCAGGACCAGCTCGTCGTGGGTGCACAGGTTAGGGGTAGGGGACGCATGTGGCCCAGCACCGCCTGCCACTCGGCCAGGGACCGGTGCCTTTACCTGCTGCTGCGTGACTCACACGTCTTTCCCCTGGGTGAATTCCTCAGAGTGGCATTTCCATATAAATATGAAAAACAATCGCACTCCATGTGGCACGCTGTCATTGCAGAAGGTGAGCCGGCTAACCCCACGGTCCCCTCCGACCCGCTGGGCTGGGCGTCGGGAGGGGGCAGCGTGGGAAGCAGTGGCTCTCACAGAGCTGGTCACACGCCCGGACCCACCGAGCACTTGTGGGACTGGGCCGGACGGCTGATCTGGCTGTGCACACGTCCCATCTGGGCTGGCGCTGTCCTCGGCCTGGCTGGTCACCGGGGTGGCATCCTAGGCTGAGGGCCACTGTGCCCTCACGCTCCCCCTGTGCCCTGGGCTGCTACCAGGCCTGGGAATGCAGGAAATGGTCTCAGCCACGGAACGAGCAGAAACGTCCTGGAAACGTCGTCCTTGACCTTCCGGCAGTGGGCGAGTGCCACCTGACAAAGCCCGGTCTCGCTGGACCTGGCCGTCTGGGATCTTTCACCAGCTTGCCACCCCCACACGAGGTGCCGGGGTCTCCACACGAGACCCGCCCGGGCTGGGGGTCTCTGAGGCACAAGGACACAACGAGGGCTGCTGCCCAGAGAGTCCGGACCACCGTGAGGGCAGGGAGCACGCGCCCCGCGGCCTCGAGGGGCAGCAAGGGGCCCGGCGGGGGCGGCAGGCTGGCCGTTGGTCTAAACGTGCAGTCACCTCATCAGACTCTTCCACAGGAAAGTGTTTGGAACCGCAGCGTCCACCCTCAGTCCAGAAGGACTCGCGTCCCTGACTCCTTACTTAACCACCTCAGCCAGAATGAAAATCAGTGGCAGCCACTCTCAGCTCATGCCTGGGACACGGGGCCACCGCCCCAGAGGCCACCGCACCAGGCTCACAGGAACTCGGTGCATCCGCTCGTCCACGCCGCAGGGGGTCCTCGCTGTCCCCACGGCGCTCGGCCTCTGGGGCCCATGCGGGCCGGTTCCTCTCCAGTGTGCTCCCCCAAAAACCATGCAGTGACCCCTGTCCTCTTGACACTTCCAAGAGCCCAAGAAGGCACAGACGCGCGGGTCACGGTCCCACCCCGCCACCGCCCACCCGGATACGACCCCTCGTGCACAAACAACGCATCCACGGCGTCCACTCGGCAAACAGCGGTGAGCAGGCCGGACCCCCGCCTGCCACCGGAAAAGGCAGCAGAACAGAAAGAATTAAGTCAAACAGAATCGAAACGGAGAACACAGAGTCCCCTCAGGGAGGAGTCAGCGGAAGTGCCAGGATCCGGGCACGAGATCACCTGCGAATTCAGACTTCTACACACGAGGAGACTGTTTCCAGAAGGTTCCAGAGCCATCCAGAAAGGGCTTCTCAGCACTGGCTGTTGGTTACGACTTACGGCCTGCGCGTTTAATGGTTCTCTTAAACATCTGCAGCCTCTTTCTCTTTCTTTTGCAAATCTGCCCTCACCAGACCAGTGTCCCCTCGAGCAGACCCGCATAGGGACAGGCCTGGGACTGCGGGGCGCATCCCGTGGGGACGTGTCATCTCCCCCTGTGCTCCTGCAGTGGGCAGCGGGGTGGCGGTGCCTCTGCCATCGGTGAGGTCTGGTTCGAGGCCACCCGTCCTCTTCACAAACATGCACGGGGCCCCTTCCGTGCACACACCCCGTGCACATCAGGCTGACAGTCCGGAGGACACGACACCACAGCCGCCACAGGGGACCTGGGGGCTCGGGCACATCTGTAGCCCCCAGGAAGAGGGTCCCTTCTGGACGCAGTGGGTGAGGGGCACAGGGCACAGCGCAGCCCATGCCCAGCAGGTGGCCGGGTTGTGTTCACAGCTTCTTCACGGATCGCAAAACATGCCACCAGTGGTGGCCGGCCCAGAGACAGGAGGCAGTGGACAGGGGGCTGGGGAGAGTTCGGGGCACCGACGCTCGCGGCAGCATGTCTGGGGGCAGATGCCACACGCATGGACGTCAAATGCCACTATTCGGCAACCCTCCTCTCCTCCACCAAGAAGGCGCACCGGCACTGGCTGGCACGTGCCGTACCGGCCACAGTCACGGCCTGCGTCCGCCTGGCTTCCCCAAGGCCACCCAACTGCTATGGTGAGGGAGAACCCCAGAATTCCAGAAAAATCATGTTTTCTTCTGGGTGTTTTCATTTCTCATTTTAGTATGTGCCTGGAAAGAGGCAGGTTTTACTGAGAACGTCAGAAAATAATGTTTTAAAATAACCGCCAGCTCCTACGGCCTGCTGGGCAGGTGTCCCGTCCACCGCAGCCCAGTCGTCAGCCTGCAGCCCGCCCGGCGGGGGCTTCTGCCAGCTGCTCACCCGTTACGGGACACGGGGGGCAGACTCTCACTAGAAGAGCGGTGAACTCAGAACACGGAAGCAAAGAGACTAAAATGTGACAAACAACAAGTACCACACCCAGTCGCCGACTCCCCCTCAATCAGTCACGGTGCTCGACGCAGAAGGGGTAGCACTTCCCGCCCCAGCGCTCGGCTCCCTCTAAGCCGTGGGGACACGTGTGTGATGGCAGAGCGGGCGCTGGCGACCCCACCCCGGCGTGGGGACCGACTACACCGTGCACCGTGACCACGCAGGACAACGCGAAGACCTGATGGGAAACAGGGTGGCCACCTGCCTGGTGGCATTACTGGGTGTGAGCCCCGCTGTGAGGAGGGGTCTGGGCCTCTGCTGGGCGCCAGGATGGAGGGACCGAGGCACAAGGGAGACACTGCCCAGGGCACCAGCCGACAGAGCGCATTTTGCCCTTGGCCGTGTCGTGCTCACAGTGCCCCCGAGTCAGACACACGGCACACAAGTCGCGCTGCCTGACCAGAGGCGGTGGGATCGGCGTTTAGGGGCTGTCGGAGCCCTGAGCCCCGGCCCCAGCATGGTTCCTGCACAGATGCAGCAAATGCCTTCGGACAAGTCCCCGCTGCCAGACGCCAGCGGCAGAGAAGCACCAGGGAGCCATTCCCTGGCTCTCACGCCTTGTGACGGATCCGGATCAGCCACGCGGGGGCAGCACAGAGCTGGTGCCTCCAAGTCTGCAACAGGCCGTGTCTGTGTCAGGAGCAGCTAGCTAGAGAGATGGGACGAGTGTCCAGGCCCACGGGGGACGGCGGGGAGTGGCCAGGCCCACGGGGGACGGCGGGAGCCATCGGAGGCGAAGATGCCGGACGCCCCGTCCTCTCCACAGCCAAAGGCCCCGGCGTCACCCATCCCGGTCCTTCTTCGTCCCTCACAAAACCTGTCCAGTCTCTCGGCTGCACATCCAGCTGCTGGACTTGCCTGTCGCAAACCCCAGACGCCCCGGAAGCACCGTCGTTGGCCGTCCGGGGGTTGGGGATCGGCACGTACCCGACAACTTCTGCCACATGCAGCCATTGCCCAGTGGGGGAGGGGCTGCCACTTTGAGCACCTGGCATGTGCTGCGGGAACTTCGACCGCTCCACGTCTTACGAATGCGACTGTTTCGAATTCACAGCAGCTGCGTAAGTGACAGGACCCATTTTCCAGAGGCGGGAAGCGAGGCCTCAACCTGTTTCTAGAAGCACACGCACCACCCGACAGCCTTGGTCTGACCACACAGCCACGTTCTCACAACCGGCCGAGTGTCCGGCCTGCCTCAGACAGTGGCAGTAGGTCTTAGTCCGGCACACGGTGACGAAGGGGATGTGAACGTTACTTTCCAACTTTGGTCTTTGTCAGCCATGAGCAACTTCCATCGCTCCAACACAAAACTTAAATAATTTAGCGCTCACGAAAACAAAGAGGTTAAAAGGTCGTTTTCTGAAGTGAAGGTTAAGGGAAAGCTACGCACCCCAGATCCCCGGCGTCCAGCACACGGGCAGCCCGTGGTTCAGCTCGCCCCGCGGCGCTCAGCAAAGCGCCCCACGTGATGCCCCCCACGCACTGACCCCAGAGCCACCTGGGGTGTAGCGCCCCGCAGGCTCTATACACTGCGTCCCCGTGCCCCCCAGGGAGAGCTGGGCCACACCTCGTCCCTCTGATGCCTGCACTGAGCACAGCTGCACACAAAGCGGGGGCTTCTCCCTGGGGACACACTCAGAGTCTCCTCTAGCAGCGTCCCCAGACAGCTCCCCAGAGCTCCCCCCCAGAGCACCCGCACGGGAAAGCAGCTCGCTCTCAGGCTGGCGGACAGGTGGGTGTGAAAGCTACATGCTCTCGTGTTTTGTGGGCGGGACATCACAAGGGAGCCCACTTCCTGGGTGGGCGGCCAGAGCGAGGCTGGACACATTTAGGTTGTGGGCACGGCATCCACCGCTAACCATTTGCACCACCAGCATTGTCCAGGGGGACACAGCGAGGAGATGAAGGCCCCTCAAATCTCTCCCCACACGGTGGGTCACAGTGTGAAGAGGGGACGGGCGCCCACAGAGAGAGCTGGCCTGCCCTCTGCACGGAGGCTCCGTGCCCCTTGCCAGAGCGTCCTGACTCACGCAGGGCTCTGCGTCCCTGGCCTGCCCACTGCCGGCCCTCAGCTCGGTCAGGTTGCAGGTTTAGGAGCCCCGGGGTCAAGCGCGAGGGGTCGAACAAGCACGCTGTCCCCTCCCCGTCACCCTGACGGCCCACGTCCACTGCCTTCCAGCTCCGGGCACCAGCACGAGCGCCCCGTGACCTCCCTGACAGACCCGCGCCCAGCCCACAGCCGATGGCCGAGCCACACGCTCCCCCTCGCCTGACGCGGCTGCGTTCTCCCCGCCCGGCGGCAGGGCACTTACACGACAGGGAGTGTGCGCCTTTGGGCAGGTACTCCAGCAGGAGGGAGCTGTCGTCCCCCAGCACGTCGGCCTTCAGCGACAGCAGGCTGTTCTTACTCATGAGCGCGGCCCGCAGGTTGGCCACCGTGGTGGCCTGCTGCAGGGCATCGTCCTTCTCGGGGGTGAGGGGCGGGCCCAGGTAGCTGGCTTCTCCACCCAGGAGGCCTTCGTCCCCGTGGGCATAGAGGTCGGCCCTCTCCCCGCGGCTGTCGGAGCTGCCGGCCTCGGTGACGGCCAGGTCCACGTCTGTGGAGGAAAGAGACAGGAGGTCATTTCGGGGCCCTCCAGGACGGGGAGGGGCAGACTGAGGAGCCGGGGCCACACCCTGACCACCCAGCTGCTCATGAGGTCCCACCGGTCCTGCCCGCACAAGCCCCCGGGACGCGGTGACGTCACGGCCAAGGCCTCGGGCGGGGGCTCGGCTCAGAGCCCGCTTCAGGCTCCAGGCTGGGGACCAGACCCGAGGCCACCTGTGAAACCACCTTTGGCATCACGACTTCCACACACAGAAGGGCGGGCGCACGGCAGCCTAGAGGGAGGAGGCGGCGCTCGACTCATGACCTATGATCTACGCCCCCGCAGTGTTCTGTGACAGAACGGGAGACGGCCCCACCCCTGCGGTCCAGCCGCAAGGAAAGGAGAGCCACACGGTCTCTGGGAATGACGCGCAGGGCCCCTCCCCACGTTAAAACGACCTCCCGTGCCGGCCCAGGCTGCAGCTGCCATGGCAGAGGGAGACTCACCCCCGCACCCCGCGCCGCCCCGGCCCCCGCGGGATGAGCTGCCTTCTCTGCTCCCGCGTTCGCTTTTGGAAGTGGGGGCAGGGCTGGTCCTTCCGGAGTTCATCCTCCTCAAGTGAGACGGCAGAGGGAAAGTACCCAGAAAGGACCACGTCTGGGGCGGGCCCTGGACACTCCCGGGACAGAGGGGTGGCTGGCGGGGACTCCGCCAAACCCTGCTCCGGGAGAGCAAATGCAGAAGCTCTCGCCTTCCCGGGTCTGTCTCGACCGCAGCTTGAATTCAGAAAGAGGAATTTAAGACGACGGCGTAATGAACAAAATTCTGCAAACAGAATAGGAAGTCGAAAGTGATATTTATATTGCGACTAATCCGTGGGCAGATAAGAGTTTGACGTGCAACGCCACAAAGTGGGCTCCTATGACCGTGACAAAAAAGCTACGGCCGTTTAACAGAGCCCGAGGGACGGTGACGGGGTCAGCAGCCCTGTGCACCAGCACGGCACGGCTGCGCTTCACCGACGTGACCATCAGGAGGCACGGTCCACCCGGAACGCGGTTTTTGCTCAATGCCCATGTCCACATGGGTCCCTGATGGCGGGACTTCGTG
>NW_011889020.1:1010392-1022575 GCF_000151845.1 Pteropus vampyrus
GGGGCTCGGCTCAGAGCCCGCTTCAGGCTCCAGGCTGGGGACCAGACCCGAGGCCACCTGTGAAACCACCTTTGGCATCACGACTTCCACACACAGAAGGGCGGGCGCACGGCAGCCTAGAGGGAGGAGGCGGCGCTCGACTCATGACCTATGACCTACGCCCCCGCAGCGTTCTGTGACAAAACGGGAGACGGCCCCACCCCTGCGGTCCAGCCGCAAGGAAAGGAGAGCCACGCGGTCTCTGGGAATGACGCGCAGGGCCCCTCCTCACGTTAAAACGACCTCCCGTGCTGGCCCAGGCTGCAGCTGCCATGGCAGAGGGAGACACCCCCGCACCCCGCGCCGCCCTGGCCCCCGCAAGACGAGCTGCCTTCTCTGCTCCCGCGTTCGCTTTTGGAAGCGGGGTCAGGGCTGGTCCTTCCGGAGTTCATCCTCCTCAAGTGAGACGGCAGAGGGAAAGTACCCAGAAAGGACCACGTCTGGGGCGGGCCCTGGACACTCCCGGGACAGAGGGGTGGCTGGCGGGGACTCCGCCAAACCCTGCTCCGGGAGAGCAAATGCAGAAGCTCTCGCCTTCCCGAGTCTGTCTCGACCGCAGCTTGAATTCAGAAAGAGGAATTTAAGACGACGGCGTAATGAACAAAATTCTGCAAACAGAATAGGAAGTTGAAAGTGATATTTATGTTGCGACTAATCCGTGGGCAGATAAGAGTTTGACGTGCAACGCCACAAAGTGGGCTCCTATGACCGCTACAAAAAAGCTACAGCCGTTTAACAGAGCCCGAGGGACGGTGACGGGGTCAGCAGCCCTGTGCACCAGCACGGCATGGCTGCGCTTCACCGACGTGACCATCAGGAGGCACGGTCCACCCGGAACGCGGTTTTTGCTCGAATGCCCATGTCCACATGGGTCCCTGATGGCGGGACTTCGTGGCCAGGGAGGCGGCCGCGTGCCCAGGACACGGAGCTAGGAAGCTGGACGGCCTGTCCAGATCCACCGCGTCCGGAGGCGGCCCAGCCCTCCACTCCGGGGCCTGGACCTGAGAGGGACCAAAACACACGTCCACACGGAGACGGGTCGTCCACAGCAGCGTTATCCTCAGTGGCCAAAAAGCCCCGAAATAACCAAATGTCCATCGACAGCTGAGCAAATAAACAAACTGTTCTGGGCACAGAACGGGATAGTCCTTGGCAGTTAAAGGGTGACTTATTGATGCCCACGACAGCGTGAATGAAACTCAAAAGCAGGTTGGAAATCACAGACGTGGGACGGAGCCGTGGCTGCCGCCGCGGGGGGAGGAGGCAACCGCGGCCCTCGGTGGCAGTGACGCTGTGCCAACATGGCTTGGCTGGGGGCTCAGGCTGCAGGCTGTACCCCGGCTGTGGCGCTGCCTGTGACAAGCAAGATGCTGCCATTGCGGGTGACTGCGTAAGGGGTACACAGGGCCTCGCTGCCACCTCTGACAAACACCTCGAAACGGAAAGAAAAGCAGAGTGAAGTGAGCCGGACACGGCGTAGCTCTGTGTGATGCTCTCTGCTTGCGGCCCCCGAGCTGGCTGCTCTGGTGACGAGAGCCAGGCAGGGCTGTTTCGGGGTCACGGGGCGGGGGGTGGGTGGTGCGGGTCTGACTGGAAGGGCAGGAGGGAACATGCCCGCTGGTGGACCTGGTCTCTCTCCCGAGAGCAGGAGTGTTATGCATTTGTCCAAACTCAGCCACTGGAGTGCTTAAAACTATAATGACGGACAACACACTCGGCTGCGGAGCGTGCAGCAGCCTGGACTCCGCTCAGGTTGTCGGGGGTGCTCGTGACCACTTAGGAAGAAGTCTGCCCTCGCCGCTGACCCAGGCACCGCACCCCTGGGCATCTACTCAAGACAAACGAACATGTACGTCGCCATACGTCGCCAGAATAGACCCGCCAGAAAGAGTCACAGAAGCTTCATTTATAATCGTGAAAGCTCGCAACAGCCCAGATGCCGGCTGACAAGAGGCTGGACAAACACACACTGGTGTGTTCGGGCGACAGAACACACACCACGTCCCCGAAGGTGTGGGCCACCGGGAGACGCGACGGCGCAAGCGCACGGTGACGCCGGACAAAGCGCTAAACGGGCCAAGTCGCCCTGTGACGGAAAAGCCGGACTCTGGTCCTCGGTGGGGGGAGCACAGACCCACGGCCAGAGGCGGAGGGGGCGTCCTCGGCCCCCGGGCAGCGGTTTGGCTGTGTGCATTCGTCAAAACTTATCATCGAAAGGCACATTTGGGGGTGGCAGAGTCCCGGTGTGAGAACTGACCTTAAAAACGCAATCGCTGATTGAACTCGAGCAAACGCCCGGTGAGCGTTTGGGGACGGAGGGTACAGGCGTCGGCCACTGACTGTGAGACGCTCGGGGAGCGAGGTGGGTTTTGGACAACAGCCCGAAAACGTGTCGTGAAGCTGATGCGGCTGACGCCTGAGCGAACGAGGCAGGTTGGGACGGCGCGCGTCCACTCCAGCGGGTTTTCCCGATAAACGCAGTCAGCCCTTCGGCCCGCGGGTTACAAACCGGAGCACTGACCCGCTTGAACCGAAAACAGGGTTTCACACTCCCAGCCGAGGGGCTTCCCAACCCTGTTTCCCATCCTTGGCCGGCCGAACCGAGGCCGCGAAGGGCCGGCCCGGGGTCAGACGCTGCTCGCGGGGCCCGACACGCGGGGTGGGGCCGGGCGTCCTCTGCTGCCCCTGTGGGCAGGTCCAGTCCCAGCCGGACACATGGGGCGCTTCTCATCCAGACCCCTTCACCCGAAATACACGTCACGTGAAGCAAGGCGGTTTCCCTCCAGCGGTGACCGATGGTGCTGAAAGACGCGGGTGGCCCTGGGCGTGGGCAACGGTCACTCAAATTCATGAGGCTCCCGCTTCTCCAAACGAGTCCCCGGGCCGTGTCCTGAGGGACAGCGCCTGGGCCAGGTCTGACGGTCTCACCTGAGGCCATCGGCTGCGGACCTTCCGCCAGCCAGCTCCTCCTTCGGCTCCAGTGACAGGCTCCGAGGGGCTGGGCCACCTGCTCCATCTCCGAGCAGGGAGGAGGCTGGGAACCAGGAAGGCCACCCTCCCCCACCTGAAGTGCTCTATGGCCCCCGAGTGTCCTTAAGCCCCACGTCCTGATCCGCCTCAGTCCAGCTACAAACATCCACTTTACCAGCCTGCAGCTTCCACTCGACTTACGGGACTTCCTGCCTGCAGGCCTCTGAGGGGCGCATGCGGGCGTTGGACCAGGGGCCTGGGCTCTTCCTCTGCCAGGTTCTGAGCGAGGAGCTGCGCACCCACCTGAGCGAAGGCCAAGACGCCCCGGGGTCACGGGCGCGGGGACGATGCAGCCGGCCCCGGGGAGAGCCGGACCCACACCCCAGCTGTGCGTACAGTGTGCCTGCAGGCCTCGCAAACCAGCCTCTGCGATCACGCGCCAATTCCACCCGAGAGCTGCTGGGCCGGAAAACCCACTCCAAACACTGATGGGCCCCAGTCACAAGCCGAGGTGGGGACACACAGAGGGGTCAGGGCGGGTGGCCCTAGCTGCAGGGCCGGATGTCCCAGGGTCCACATCCATCGCCCTGAACCGCATGCGGGAACTGCCCGACACGTTCCCTCGGGAGGCGGGCCTAGATGCAGGACGAGAATAAAAGCTGTTCTCCAGGACGTAGCAGCCTGACCTCCAGGGGGAGCACAGCTTGGACCTCCAGTGGGGAGCACACCCTGCACCTCCAAAGCCGCCCCGGGCCAGGGCGGAGGGGGAGCGGCCGCCCAGGCCGGCAGCACCATCCTCCGCGAGCCCACAACCTCCCGTCCTCTCTTAGCAACTCGGATGATCTGGCAGGAGCGGCTCTCGGTTGCCTTGGCAACCTGCGGGCTTCAAGACATTAACAAAAGTACACAGCCAAAGTCACTTGTTGGATTCTAAAAACACCTTCTGCTCGACAACTGCATTTAAAACGTCAAACCCACAGGCGCAAGCAGCCGACATTTCTTAGTGTGTCGATGGACTTGCTAATCAAGGCCTCCCGCGTCACAGCCTGTGGGTGACGGTGACTCATGACAGCGGTGAAGGCACTGGCCGCCTTGGGAAGTTCGGCCCGGAGCCCCCGTCCTCGTCAGCGGCGTGGACCGCTGCTTCTCAGGGGTCAGAGCGGGTGGGGGACCGAGAAGCCGGGGCAGGCGGGGGCGCCACCGTGCCTCTGGCCAGCAGCCAGCAGGGGACACAGCTCGTCACGCTGTCAGTTCAGACACCGGGACTTCGGACTTGGCTCACTTAGGGTCCCACGGCTCTGAAGGCTGCTGCCGTGATCATCTGCAATGCCTGGTGACATTTTTGGTTGTCACACTGGGCGGTGGGGTTGCTACCAGCGTCCAGTGTGTAGAAGCCAGAGACGCCGCCGACGGCGCAGGACAGCCCCCCGGCAGTGTCCAGCCCGGGCTGAGAGACGCCGGTCACAGCGACACATCCTGACCATGGAGGGCGCTGGCCTCGCCCCGTGCTCAGGAGCAACGCTGAGACCGAGAATGGGCGACACAGGCCCCGCTGCGTCCGGGGCCGCACAGCTAACGGACGGTCTCGGTTTGGGGATGACCGGGGAAAGTTCTGGAAATGGATCTTAGTGGCGGCTGCACAACAGTGTAAACGCACGTAGCGCCAAGGAATCGTACACTTAAAAATGGTTAAAAGGGTGAAGTTTATGGCACGTGTGTTTTACGACAACAATAAAAGCTCCAGTGCACCGGGCCCTGGGGGAAGCGTCCCGTTAAGGAGAGCAGGTCGGGGCTGCTCCAGGGGCCCTGCGAGCGGGTGCCCCCTGCACACGGCACAGGTCACCTTCGTGACCTCTCTCAGGGCTGATGGCCGCATGCTGCCTTCCGTCCCCTGCTCACACACCCAGTTGATTGCTCACCTTCTTTCTGGAGGGGCCACCCTGATCTGGCCCGACCCCGAACTGCGGCCCTCACTGCCCCATCCGCCACTCGGGAAGGCTCAGCGTGGCTGTGGTTGCCACGTGCTGAACCCCCGGCGGGCGGTAAAGGTTTAACGTGCCGTTTACTAGGCTGCGCGGCAGATACAAGAAGCTCCCCTCGGCTAGGATCTGAGAGGCCCAGACGCCGGGGGAGAGCAGCACCTCCACTGCTTTGAACTGCTGGAACCCGCACATGCTGGCAAATGGGGGACACTCCTCATTGCGAAGGGCGCTTTATGGCCCTAAGTCCTCAAGCCCCTGGGGTTAAGGCAAACTTCTCACTGGGGACGAAACAGGTGCACAGGACGCCACGTTCCACATTCACCATCACGACCCAGCACAGGTGAGGCCCGCGGGACGCGCTCCCGCCCCTCCCCCACCCCGCCTTCACGGCGCTTCGTTAATTCTCATCGTCGTCTCTTAAAACTTTTAACGTTTAAACCTTGTAAAGTTAATCCACCCGACCAGCACGCGTGAAAAGCTCTGCAGAGAAGCCGGCCTCACACCTACCCTGTGGGCTCCTTCCGGGTGTCAGCCACGTTTCCGGCTAAGCCCCCTCGGTCCCAGAGAAGCCCCGCCCCAGGCTACGCTGGCCCTTGGGACATGCTGGTCACGTTCCCTGCGCTCACATCAATTTACTGTGAAAAGCGACCCACAGGAAGCCACCGGCGTCGGCCGGAAACGTGCCGCGTCGGCGACAAAAGGAGCAGCCCAGGGCCCAGGACGCGCAGCCCCTCGGGGCCAGGGCGGCCGCGCCCCACCTGCCACAAACCGAAGGCTTACTTGCGTCACCGCGGCTGCTGAAGGGCCAGCCGGACGTCGGAAGGAAGGACGGCACGGGGGAGCCGGCCCGGCTGTCGGCCTCCACCTGCTGTGTGATGTGCCGGACCGTCTCCTTGTTCTTCCGGTTCTTCCTCCGGCCCGTGGGCTGCCAGCCGTCCCCCGCGGCCTGCTCGGAGAAGGCGTTCGGGGCCGCGCTGGCCCCGGCGGAGGGCAGCTCGCTCCCCGCGTAGTGTGTCGGCGAGGCCTGCTCCTCCTTGACGCGCAGGGACCCGTAGCCCACGTCGCCCGGCCACAGCGACTGCGAGGAGACGTCGTCGGAGCCGTCGGCCTTGGGCTCCGGGTCCTCCCTGCCGTAGCTGCTGCCCCCCTCGTGGCAGCTGGCGATGGCCGAGTCCCCGGACGAGTTGGTGGGGCTCGTGCGCCGTGCCAGCCACGGGGAGATGCTCCTTCCGGCCATCACGGCCGAGATGAGCGCGTCCGTGCTGCTGCCCGACGGGGCGCCCACCTCGAACTCGGCCAGCTCGTCCGAGGCGTCCGGCTTGATGCTGATGTCCAGCGCGGCCTTGATGAAGTCGTGGCACGCCTGCACGATGTCCGTCATCTGCAGGAAGCTGGCGGCGGACATCACCTCGATGACGTTCCTGCTGGTGAGGGCCAGGTGGGCGGAGTACATGAAGTCGATGATGGCCTTGAAGCCCTGGGCCGTGACGATGTCCAGGTGCGTGACCGTGGCCTGGTCGGCCGTCTTCTGCACCTGGCAGTACAGCGTCTTGAAGTAGCGGCTGCTGCCGAGCAGGACGTTCTTGTGCGCCTTGAAGACCTTGCCCTCCACGACCACACACGCGTCGCACAGGACGCCGTGCTGCCTCTGCTCGTCCAGCTCACGCAGCAGGTGCCGGTAGTGGGACGCGATTTCCATATCTTCCTTCCGGTCGTTCATCGGGAGTCCGCGGTCGCCTCTTCTACAGACTCTGCGGGGGAGAAGGGGAGAGTCAGGCGCACGCGGCAGACGGTCCAGGGACCGGGAAAGCGCCCGCGAGCAGTCAGAGGGGCTCTGTCACCCCGACGGGAACCGGGGGCTGGACGACCTGTGTCCCCGTCCCGCACCCTCGAAGGAACGTCCTTAAAGCCACGAAGAGGAGCGCGTGCCGAGCAGGCGCCGCCGCCCGCGCACGTCCACGGGGAGGTTGGCCTGCGTCCGGCTCAGCCCCAGGCGTTTCCGGGGGGGGGGGCACACGAGGGCACCGGTGCTTCCGGGCTCTCCGCGGGAAGCCGCCGGCCCCTGAATCCGGGGACGTCTCCCGCCCTGCCCACCACAGCCCCTCCCTCTGCTTCTGCATCAGCTCCCCAGGGACAAAGTGCCACCCACCAGGCGGCCGGAACACATCACTCTGCCCTAGCGCAGCCGGAGGCCCCCGTCCCAGACCAAGGTGTCGGCAGGCCTGCTGCCCCTGCCAGCCCCACGGGAGGCCGTGTCCTGCCTCCCCAGCTTCCGCTGGTGGCAACGACCCTTGGCAGCCCTGGGCTTGCAGACGCATCACCCCGTCTCCGCCTCTGCCTGCACACGGTGTCCTCCCTGTGCACACACCTGTCCCAATGTCCCCTTATTATGAGACTGGTCCGTTGGATGAAGGGCCACCCTCCTCCAGAGCGACCTCGTCTTCACTAATTACATCCACATTAAGGGGCATTCTGAGGCCCGGGGGTCAGGATTCTAATGACTGAATTCTGGGGGCACGTTCACCTCCGAGACTCCCTGAGCACGATGACGTTATGACGCCTGACTTTCCCTAGTAACTGCCCCACTTCCTCGCTGGTTAGTCTCCCAGGACGTGTTTAATGGTGGAAACCTAGGCTCGTCACATGCAAGGACAGCCCGTGTCCGGGCGACGGGAGTGGACGTCGAGGGCGGACTCCGCCCGGCCTCGCACAGACAGCCCTCTATTTCCTCAAATCCGTCACGACGCAGCGTCTTCCGCCAGTCCTCGGCTGTCAAACGCCAGCGGGAACCACTCGCGAGGGCCCCGTGCAGAAGCCGCCACTGCCTCGCGTTCCACGGGCTGGGACGGGAGGCCGGAGAGCAGAAGGGGCTCCCACTGCCACTGCCCCTTCCGCTCCTCCTGCTGCTGGCGCCCGGCGCGACAGAGACGCCACCACAGCCGCCGAGGCCCCAGGGACCTCCCGCTGCACTCACCCCTCACCGCGGCACGGTCCACACCTCCGCCCGACCGGCCCCAGACCCAAGGGCAGAGGCAGATGTGCCGCTTCCATCCTGGGTCAGCCTTTCGGGGACAGCGGCCAAAACCGTCCAGAGGAGCTGCAGGGAGGGGCCACGTGCTCACAGGTGACACCTGGGGTCTCAGCCTCGGGCGCGTCAGAGCATCCGCGTCTGTCCCCACCGTGTCTGAGTCGGTCGGAGGGCAGACCATCCATCCCGGTGTGGCCTCGTCCCCCACACTTGGCTTTACAGACTCAGATAAAGCAGACATTCAGGGAGGGGACACAGCAGGCTTCGAATCGAGGACCTGGACCGTTTAAAGTCGAGACACCAGTTTCATGCCCGAGTCCCTTGGAGTGGCCGCCGGTTCCCGGCCCCACGATGGACGGGCCAGAGCCTCGGGCACCGGAGCCAAACGCGTCAGCGCAGACTTCACCGACTGGTGTGCCCTGTGAACAAGCACATTCGCTGGCCGGGAACACGGACCCTCAGAGTCGGGCGGAGCCCTGGGACGAACAGGAGGCCCCGTGCCACTGCGTGGGTGACGGTGGCCTCGCAGGACTGCATCTCCACAGCAAACTCCGTGAAAGTTGTGCTCAACCAGGGCAGCTTAAAATTCACTCGCGTACTTCACAGAGATTTCGTAGTAAGAAAACCATGCTACTTCCATCAGGGAGAAAGTTGCTTGTACACGGAAGAGAAAAGGAATCTGAAATAATGCTGACCTAACATAGCTGTTGCTGTGGGAACGCTGAGGACGCACGGAGCCTACCCCGGAGCCTGAGGAGGGCGGGGAGACGCAGCATCGCGGAGCCAGGCCGCCCCTCGGCCGGCGCCCACCCGGCCGCTCTTCAGCAGCTGTGGCCCCAAAAACGGAAGTGTCCTGAGCCACACAGCCGATCAGTATAGAACCGCTGACAAGCGAGGTGCACACCTGAGAGAAAGCAAGCTCACAGCGTGAGGGCGCCAGCTCTGCAGCACCTGCCCTGCCCTGGCAGAGCGCACCGTCTGACAGAGGCGCACCTGGCCACCAGACGCGCATCTGTCCAGGAACACACACCTGGCCGCCGGACACGCATCTGTCCAGGAACACACACCTGGCTGCCGGACACGCATCTGTCCAGGAACACACACCTGGCCGCCAGACGCGCATCTATCCAGGAACACACACTTGGCTTCTGGACACACCTGTTCATGGGCACGTACCTGTGGACTCACACCTGAGCATCACCTCTGAATGACCAGAGCTGCCGCACGGGGCCCAGGGGCCTTCCGTGCACGCAAAGCCCACATGTGACATGCCTCTGAGGGGCACCTTCGGGGGGGGCCTGTGGTCCATGAAGGGGCACAGGTGCGACAGGCTAGGAGCTGAGGGCCAGGTGCGAGCAAGGGCAAAGGGGACACCTGTGCCACACCGGTTCCCGAGATGGGGCCAGCACCGTCCCCTGGGGCACCGTCTGCTGGCCCCTCCTGCAGGTCCCGCCACCTACTCTGTGCACAACCCGCTCGTCTCCAGATTCCTCGGTTTCAGCCAGAATCATGTACGAACAACCATCTTGGTACTGAACCAACTTGAACTCCTGCAGCAGACCAAACCCCAAGAGTCACGTCGACCTGAACAGTGCTGGGGGCTCACGACACGGGCAACCAGGGCCGCAGTGACAACGCACAGGACCAAGCGGCCACGCGAGGAAGGGGCACGGCCGAGGGCCTGTCCCGCCTGCCACTTTCGGTGCCATTCCCAACCCCTAACGTTTCCTGGGTAAAGTCGCCACGCCGCGGAATGCACGAGGACCACGCAACGCGACGGCTGAGACGGACACGTCCCACCCGCTGTGCCAAGCCCCGACTCCCGGAGCGGGTTAGGGCACTTTCCTCCATCCGTGAAGAGCTCTACCAGGAAAGCAATCTGTCCTAGCAAAAACGGAAAACGCCGGATGCAGTTCCACCCCTGCGTCCCTGTTACGGCCTGAGCCTAGGGAGCAGTGTCCACTCTGCACCTGTATGGGTCTGTGCCCCGCTACTTCCCTGAGGAGCAGAGGCCAGAGACGGCGAAGGGAGAAAGGCTCAGCCCTGGGACTGTGCCGCACCCAGCACCCCGGGCGGGGAGAGCCGCCGGCCGGGCCCAGCCGGCCATGGGACCCTGAGAGGCAATGAGCCTGTGTCTCGGGACGGCCGAGGGCACTACACTATGGGAGTCCAGCAGGAGGCAGCGGGGGAGGACAAGTGACAAGTGGGGCAGGGCCAGCGGGAGGCTCCGTAACCAGCCAAGGCCGGGGCTGCTCGAGGGTCCTGCCAGGCCTCACGGAGGTGGGGGCATCAGCCAGCAAGACGGGGAACCCAGAACCCAGAGCCCAGCAGGCAGATGCGAGGCCCCAAGCGCAGCCAGCATCGACTGGGGTCCCAGGGGTGCTCATTCGGGGTCCGGCAGGTGGGGCAGTGGCCTGGGGCCTGGCGCAGACAGGGCCCGGCCGGGCGGAAGCCTCCGAGGGAGGCCGGCGCGCCTACCTGGGGCTGCACTTCCCCGTTTCTCGGCTTCCGCTGGTGGGAAGTCAGTCCGGGGCGATTTCTTTGTTTTATGTGGTGGGGAGAGAAAAGGGAAGAGGTCACCCCTTTTCGCTCATGCTCCCAGGCACCTCCTGCAGACTCTGGTCTTGGTTGGGACCAAGACCAGGCTTGGTCGGAACAGGCTGCGAAACACCCAGCAGCTCAGCCGGTCACGCCGCCCCCTCCTCCGGGAAGCCGGCCGTGTGTCTCCCATGACGGCGCACACCGTGACGCCGCAGCCGGTGCCTGTCACGCAGGGGCCCCCTCCGTGCCGAACAGGCTCAGTGCGTGCTCTTGGGGCCGATGGAACCATGGCACCTTTTGCACTTTAAACGTACGACACTGAAATCTCACATTTTAAACTCGATACATATTTTTTAAAACATCCCACAGTCGGCACTGGAGCTGACCCACCGCTCCCCTGTGACATCTCAGCTCCGAGCCACCAGGGCACCACAGGTGCCACTGTGACACGACACACCCACTCCAGGTCTCCGTCCAGAGTGCGACACCACATGACGCCACACGCGAGGCCGAGAGGTGGGCTCTGACATTCACGGTCAGTCACGGCTCACAGCAAAGTCGGGGGTGGATGCGGTTATTCACGGCCATGGGCTGAAGCATGTCCCCAAAAAGACACATTGAAGTCCCAGACCCCAGCACCAGTGAATGTGGCTTTATTTGGAAACAGGGTCCTTGCTGAGGTGACCAAGTTAGATGAGGTCATAACCCAGGAGTCTGGTGCCCGTATAAAAAGGGGGAACCTGGGTACGGCAACGCACGGAGGGACGGCGGTGAGAACACGCGGCGGAGGAGGGATGTGGCCACGAGACCCGGGACCCGGGCAAGCTGCAGACAGGACGGGCTGGCCCCGGGGCTCGGGCGGGAGCAGGGCGGCCCACCTGGCTCCCAGCCGCTGGCGTCCGGATTCGTGACGCGATGCGTTTCTACTGTTTTAGGCCCCCACGCTGTGGCCCTTTGCTCCACGTGCCCTGGGAGAAGCCACATGCAACCCTAACGTTTTCTGAGTTTCCTCTGAGAGAAAGTCGAGAGGCCTGACGAGGAGGCAGAGCGATTCCCGCGCGTTTTGAACGGGGGGCGCGGGGTCCGTGCTCCCGGCCGTGGGCCGTGTGAGGCGGAGCGCACGGCCCCACGAGGGACCTGCTGTCCTCACAGCTCTGTGTCTGAAACGCTTTCCACGCTGTGGAGAAGCGGCAAGAACAACCTGGACCCCGACCCCCGACCCCCAGCCAGACGCGCCCCGCGGTGATGCTGGCAGCGGGAAACGCACGGCCACCTGCGGGCAGCCACCTGGTCGCCTGTCCCCTGAACACGAGAAGCCGCCCACCACGGTGACGGCTGCATGGGACGCTGGCCCAGCACGAATGGCCTGCACCACCCTGAGGGGACGAAATGGGGGGGGTCGAACCGAGTGTCCGCCGACCGGCACACGCATCTGCTCTGGTGCCAGCCACCCCCGTCTGCCCGACGTGTCTCCAGCTGCCACTGCCATGTCTGCCTGGGCACAGCCCCTGTGCGGTCGACACGCGCGGATGCTGAGTGGACGAGGGCGGGAGGCAGCCAGGACCCAGGCAGACCCTGCCCCGGCGCCTCCTATCCACGTCATCGGTCCGTCCCAGAACCGAT
>NW_011889020.1:1024340-1026388 GCF_000151845.1 Pteropus vampyrus
CCCCTCCTCTCCCGTGTCCCTTACGGGAAGTGTTAAAACACCATTCTGAAAAGGGACCAGGGCCCACGGACAGGACAGGTCCTGGTCTGACCCGGTGGGCCGGCGGGAACATGTGTGCTCAGCAGAGGGGACCCCCGATCTGCTCTGCAGCCACCACAGCAGCCAGCCCCCCAGGCGCCCCTGCTTGCCCCCACCCAGAAGCACCCTTTCCCTGGGCCCAGCTGCATCTGTCTCCACGGCAAGTGTCACCGTCTGTCTCGGCTCTGTCACCTCCCCTGCCAGGACACAGGCTCCAGCAGCGCGAGGACCTTGCTGGCTGCAGGTGCAGGCTGAGCGCAGGCCTGCTGGACGTGGCCGCTCACACGCTGGTCTGCCATGCCATCGAGGAGCCGGCGGTCGTGAGAGGTGACAGCTGGTGACGGGCTGAGAAGCCTCGATAAACACTGGGATCAAGACGCCATGTGGACGTGTGCCAGGCAGCTACGTCCCGCAGCATCGTCCTGAGAACATGGCCTCGTCGGAAGTGGGGCCTTTCCAGCTGCGGCCAGGTTAAGGCACGGTCATTGCAGTGGACCCCAACTCGACGTGACCGGCGTCCTTTAAAAGGAGGGAAATTTGGACCACGGAGGAGGGGGCCATGAGAGCGACAGGACAGGCGGGCGACGTGCCCACCGCCAGGGACGCCCAGCGGCCGGGAGCCCGGAGGGCCCCCGCCCCGGGGCTTCGGAGGGCATGGCCCTGTCCACACTTGCATTTCGGAATTCCGGCCTCCAGACTGAGAGAGTAAATCTCTACTGCTCTAAGCCACCAGGTTGTGACACTCTGTGATGACAGCCCCGGGAAACTCACATCAATTGCTGCCAATCAAGACGACAGGAAGGGTGGTTCCTAACCAGGGGCCCCACCGCCCATCGGCAGCAGTGTGTGGTGGGGCCCGAGGGGAGGACCACCAGGTCCGTCCACCGTCACCGCAGAAAGCCACATGGCAAAGCCACTCAACCCAGAATGCAGAATCGGCCCGCGCCTGCGCCCTGGGCCAGAGCACTGGCCCCCCAGCGGCCACCCGGGGCCAGGCAGCACACCGCACAGCCCTCAGAGGCAGCTCTGCAGGGCTGGGCACACCCAGGCCAGTCCGAGGCCCCCACGGGTGGCCCACACACCACAGCCACAGCAAAACAGCTTCTGGCCGATGCGGGGACAAAGCGATCCACCCCGATGTGCTCATCTTAGTGCAGATCAGGGGAAACGCATCGGAGACTCCTAACTCTCGATGTCACAGATGTGCCTGCCCCCTAAGACCAGGGGAAATACATCCAAGTAAAAAGTGAGCTCGCGACAAGTGACATTAAGCAAATACATGTGGGCACAGGTGACGTGACGGTCCGGCCTGCCGTGCTTTCAACAAGGGACACCATGTCACAGTCCCTGAGGGACACAGGGGGCAGGAGCGCACCTGGTCTCGACTGACCACCTGACCGACCCTCAGTGGGCACAGATCTGCCAGACCGGTGAGGTGCTGCCACAGCCTGGGGACATTACCTGTCTGCTCTGTCACCAAGGAGCTCGGTTATCCGGCCAGGCAGGAGCCTGGGTGCGGAGCCTCGCCGCCTGCCCCCCACTCGGGGCCCCCGAGCATGCGTCCAGGCACGCCGGAAGGAGCAGAGCAGCAGGGGTGACCGGGAAGCTGGCCGGGAAGGAACAGACGGAAACCTGGACAATGTTCCTCGACACCCCTGACGGTCACTGCCCTGTCCAGTCAAAGTCGGGCGCCACCATCAACCCCGAGGCAGCACCCCGTTTTCACTCCTGTGCGGGCCTCATTCTGCCAGCGATGGAAGGCGGCGCGCGCCCAGCCTGAAGCCCGCCCCGTTCGGCCGGCATGATGCGCGGCCGCTGCCGTGGGGAGTGTGTCTGCCAACGGCTCCTGGAAAGTTCTTCAGGACACTCTGAGGTTGAAGAAAAAGGCTTCACACAAAATACAACACAGCGACGAAACGACAGCCACGTGTTTCTGCCTCGCCTGCCTCATGGAACACACGCCACTTCCC
>NW_011889020.1:1027303-1031533 GCF_000151845.1 Pteropus vampyrus
GCTGGCCCCACCGCAGGGACGCAGCGTCCCCGCCGCCAGCTGGCCGCAGAGGCGCGCCGGAGTCGATGGCTGCCGCTGAGGGGAGCGACTTGCGCCCGCACGCTGCCCACGCTCAGTGGCACTCGGTGGCCAGCATGGCCCGCAGGAGGCCGCCCAAGGGCAAGGCCATGCTCAGACTGGCTGTGGTCCTGCATGCCTGCGGCCACACCCGCCTCCACCCCGGCCAGGGCCACGTGTGGCCTCCACCCCCTCCCCTCCTCTGTCCCAGACCCTGTGGTGGCCTCGCTCCCCGGGGACTTCGGTGCACATGGACTCAAGATCACTCGCTGTCCATGAGAGGGCGAGGCCCAGGCTGACCTGTGTGACCGAAACAGGGGCTCTCTGTGCAGCCAGCTCCAGGCCCCTCCAAGGTCCAGTGCGGGACCACCCGTGCAGGCTCGGCCACTTCACCCTGCAGAACCTGGACCCCGCGCCCACCTCCCCTCCCGAAGCCGCAGGGTGGCCCGGTGGTCACACGCCAGAGCCCAGGTGGCAGACTCTGCTCGGCTGCCTCCCTCACGCCCCTGTCCCCGCACAGTGATCTACCACCTATCACCCTCGTCCCCACCGGGCTGGGCTGCTCCCACTGGGCCTGTGCCAGTGGGCGGCCGGCGAGTGGCCTGTGTGCGTGTTTCTAGGATGCCCAGCACGGCACCTGAGCTCTGTGCCTTCCAGCGGGACGGCTTCAGGGAGTTGGTCGGGGGACTCCCAGGTTGAGTGGCATGGCGCCCGGCCGAGCCCCATGGCCGCGCTGCCCACGCCGTCCACCTTGCACACACAGCTCATGGGACCGGAGACCTTAAACCCTCGCATGCGGCCCAGGACACAGATGGGCCTGCCTTCTGCTCCACGAAAAAAGCAGAGTGACACGGGCCTCGTGCACAGCCTGTGTCAGCGAGGAGCAGGGCCCACTGCTACGTACAGGGGCCTCGCTGCTGCACAGCACTGCAGGGTACAGGGAAGGACAGCGGCGAAGGGGCCAGGGGGACGTGTCTCACAAACAAGAAACGCCCGTGCCCATGCAAGCGGCAGCCCCGTGGGAATTTCCCCTGAGCGAGGACGTCGTAACCCTTCCCACAGACGGGCGGATCTCTTCAGTGCTAGGGGCGGCTGGGAGGGACAGCTGCCACCTGCTAGAGCGCGAGGGATAGGGGGCGGCGCGCCAGATCTGCGTGGACAAGCAGTAGTGGCCACTCAGAGCGCCGGCTGCCCAAAGATGGAGTGCGGCCCTAAGTGCGGGCCTCCGGGAGGGGCTGTGCATGCCGGGACGCAAGCCTGGGAGGCAGATTTGAAAGTGCATTTCTCACGCCCGCCCCTCCGCCAATCGGCCCCAAAGATACCTGGCCCGAGGTCATGCCCGTGCGCTGGCTATCCACTTCCTGCAGAGCAGAAGCCAGGACAGAACCTGCTCCAAGGGCTGGACAGCGGCGTCCAACACCGGGCAGGGTGAGGACACCCGTTCCCTCTGGCCGCCTCGGACACTCGGGCACCTGTCCACCCAGCGGTCTGCACTCCTCCCTTGGAGTTCCTGGGCCCGCTTCTCATTAGCACTTGTCACCCAGACTAGGTCATGTTAGTGGCTCCTGTGTGCCCCTGTCCCAACAGACCACCAGCCCGTCTGCAGAAATTCGGTCCTCAGTCTGGCCTGAAGGCAGGTCCAGCACTGTCATTCATAAGAAAGCCTGGGAATGTCTCTAACGTGACTCAAAAAGACACATCCGTCAAAACACAAAAGCTCTGTAAGCTAACATTGTTACTTAACTTTGTATTCTAAAATACCCAAGGTTAGCGATTTTTAAAAATCCAAATAATGATGTTTAAAAATACTTAGTAATGTTTAAATCTAAATAAGAGTTAATGGCACCGTCGACAGATATTGAACAGAAAACGAGGTCTTTGCCCTGCCCCAGCTTATCTCCTATTCTTCAGTTGAACAACTCTTTAGTTTGTTCAAAAAAAATCTCTTTTCTGCAACTCTTCTACCTACGAACACTAGCACAGGTCTATTCTCCCACGAGCAAGCCACACGAGGCCTGACTGTGCACGCGGGAGGTGTGCCAGCATCTCAGCTAGAACGGCAGGAAAGGGGGCAAAGACTCTGGTGACCGGCAGCCTAAGAGCCCGGCCACACCGGCCGGAGCACAGCCCAGCATGAGCAGAGGGCACAGGAACCGGGATCAAGACAAGACGACCGTAGTTCGAGGACTTCGTCACGTCTGCGGCCTCAGCAGAGGTTCCCCGCCAGGGCATCTGCTCAGCAGACGGGCCACCTGCAGTAGGAAGAACCTCTTCTTGGGGGTCGAGGGGGCGGATCACAGGGGAGGTCTCGACAGCCTGCTGACATTCGGGTAAAATTTGAAGGAAAAGCCCGTGTTTCCCTGAGCACGTGGGTTGGGCAGGAACATAAGTCCCCAGAACAGGAGTCCGCTGCGGCAGGTGCTGTGGCACCAGGTGTGGGCGCGAGAGGGGCCGTGCCTTCTAGAAGTCTCCTGTCGCTTTAGCACAGCGGCCAAGAGGGCAGCGGAGCACGAAGCACCAGCGCGGCGGGGGTGAGCGCCCGCTCGGTGGCGGGTGGCACCTTCTGAACGGCTTGCGCGAAGTGGGTCTCCGAGGCCGCGGGGCGGGTCTCAGACCTCTGGATGAGGAGAGCGCAGGGGACCCGCACGGCTGTCCCAGAAACACAGGCCACAGGGACAGACTGGCCCAATTTCCCTTAACTTGAAAAACCCCACACAAGGACAGTGTTAGGAAGCTGACTCTGTTAGAATTTAATTCAGTTTAATATGTTTGTGAATAATGCATCATCCAGCAATAAAAGGGTGTCAGAATCCAGGGCACTCCCGGCCGGTCGGCAGGGAGCAGCTCCACCCTTCCATGGTGTTTTCACGGCATGAACCAAAGACCGCGGGTGTCTGCCGGCGGCTGGGGTCACCCTGACCTGGGTAACTGAGTGGGCACTGTGCCCTGCAGGCCATAGGCAGCAGCCCTGACCATCAGAAGGTGGTGTGGACTGAGGTCCGAGCACAGGGACAACTTCTTTCAAACACAGACCGGCTCACCCTGAACAGGAAGTAGTCCATCTCATCGACACAAAATTCTTACATCCAGGATGTCGGTGAGTGGCTGAACCCAGCACTGTCCTGGTACTGGCATCCAGGAAAGGCTGAACTCTGGGTTTCCAAATGGCCCATGGCGAGCACAGGTCTCCACTTCCCGAGAAGAGTACCCACAATAAGCCCCATCTTCTTGCCTTCAGTAGAGGATGTGAGAATAATTGCTAGCTTTTCGGGAGACACCATGTTTAAGTTCCTGCTTAAATCTTCGGTAACTTCTGCCTAAGTCCACCTATCTGAAATAATAAGGCGTCCCAAAATTTCAGTTCAAAATATCTAAAACTATCATAGGATTCTACTTTGAAAAAACACAACTGTTTACTTCATTGTTCATGTAAAAAAAAAAAAACCACCTTTCCATAAATTTCATTTTGATGAACAAACTACATGCTACTCTCAGAGTGGAACTATCACTTTGCACAAGCAGCTTGCAAGCCAGCAACAGTGAATCCACAAGTCTGTTACCCAAACGGGAAGTTACCTTCGAAAATAAATCCAATATGAGAGATTCTACAGCAGATGCGATTAAAATGCACCCGAGGACTCTGTGCACAGGTGTCTGCGCCCAGCCTTTGCTAAACGCGCTGCCTAATTAGCATTTCTTTAAACAATGCTGGTAACAAGCTTGCCCCTGTAATCCACGACAAACGCATCGCCGAGATTGTAGCACTGAAAGCATGAGGAAAACCGCTGAGAACCTCAGTCAAACTTTCTTTTGTTTATATTTCCTCGGTGTCAGAAAATACCTGTTTTTCGCCCCTTTTGGTTTCTACCCAGGCTCCTTGGTCCAGCCCTTTTGTGCGGTGGTCCGTTATACCTACAATTAATGAATTTGTTAGTGGGGCTGGGGAAACCCCAACTAGCCAGAGCCCTCCTCCTGGCGCAGAAAATTCCCCATTTGCCATCGGGATTGAGTTGTCAGATGCTGACTCGTGCTACCCTGTGAAACTGACATGTCTATTTACAGAGAAACAAAGACACGGCTCGCCGCGGACCCCGCTCCCTCTGCGCGCCCCGTCCGCTCTGCGCGCCCCGCGCTGCTCTGCGCGCCGCGTCCCCTCCGCGCTCCTCCAGCCGC
>NW_011889020.1:1033168-1072962 GCF_000151845.1 Pteropus vampyrus
GGATGGGGTTGCGGAGCCCCGCACCCTCCGCAAGCGACCTCGAATCGCCCCTCCTTCCGCCCCCGACACCGTCCTCGAGCCCTCGGGCGGGCGTAATGCGAAGTGGCCCCGCATTCCTGCCTGGCCTATGTGGGGGCAAAGGCCACCTCGCTTCCTCTCCCGGCACGGAGATGGGAAGGGAGGTGAGCTTGCAGCTGGCCAGCCGCGCAGGGGGAGTCGAGCACGACCCGGCCATCCAATGGGCAGGCGCCGGGGCCGTCTGCGCCCTGCCTCCCTGCGGGCCCAGCGCCGCGGAATTCCTCGGGAGGTGGGAGGCGGCGGGCCATTAGAGATGCTTTCTCAGGATGTGTGAGGAGGCATTCACTGGACCGCAGTGGGAGGGCAGGTCTGGGGGGGCTGTGGAATTCTCCTTGAGTGAACAAGGGCGAACCTCCGTCTGGCAGCAGTGATGAAAGCCTAGGACACTCCCTCACTGCCGCCGCGGCAGCTCCTGTGAACGGCTGTGCCTAGGCTGGCACTGCCGGCCCTTCCCGCGTCTTTCTTCTGGAAGACTCTCTCAGTCCTATCCCTGTGGTCTGAAACAGCAGGCGGGAGAAGTGGCTCCTCCCGGAGGGTCGCCGGCCTTTAAGGGGACAGAGGATGCTCTCTGCAGGAGCCCCCCACCTGCCTACCTAGAGCGAAGTTGTCACCTCGGTGGAAAGGTGGCCAGGGAGACTGGTGCTACTTGTGAACCTCCCCCCAAACCCAGAAGGACCAGACTCCTGATGCCCTTCTGCCCACCCCTCGCCTGGAGAGAGCCCCAGCCTCTCTAGGACAGCTACACGCACACTCCCAGGAAAATGGCCTTGCTCGGACGCCACGTGCCTTGACTGGCTGCCTTGCTCCCAGCACACAGTGGTGCTCAGTCGTTGCTCAGGAGGCCTGCCCGCAAGGACCAAGCCTGTGCCTCACCACGGCCCACCCACCTGCCAGCCTGGGGCTTCTGGTAGGTTCCGGAGCGAGTCCCGGGGGCCCTGGGAGTCCCTCTCCGTGCTCCCCTTTCCTGCATCATGGTGAATCGAAGTCACCCCCCAGCAGCCTTGCCAATGATGGGGCCTCTTCTCTGCTCCAAGAGCCCACAGCTTGCCCACAGAACAGCAAGCAGCTTGAAGATGAAGCCAATACACCAAAACACAGAAATGAGACCGGCCCAGAGGACCGCAGTCGAGTCATGCCCACCGACCAACCCAAACTGTCTTCATTCTGTGTGCTAGCAAAACCCCTTAGCGCAGGGGCCCAGCCCTGGGCTGTGGACTGGTACTGGTCGGTCTGTGGTCTGTAAGAAGCTGGGCCACACAGCAGGTGAGGGGCGGGCCAGTGAGCAGAGCTTCAGATCTGTGCTTGCAGCCGCTCCCCAGCGCCAGCATTACCGCCTCAGCTCCACTTCAGATCATCAGGCATTAGATTCTCATAGGAGCACCGGTCCCTGGTGCCAAAGGTTGGGGACCGCTGCTTTAGCATTTAAAAAAAGCAAGGAAAAGCACTAATAGCAGCAGCCGGGCCCCTGCAGCCGGCTCACTGCATCTGGTGTGGCAGGGAGAGGCCTCCTGGCAGCAGCGCCCCAGGAGCCCCCACTCATCCATGCCTGGCACCCCCAAGTTGCTATCAGGACTGCATGCACAGTGGACAGACACCAGGCTGGGTTGCAAAGTCTCTACTGCTGGGGTCCCCTGGACCCTGGTGAAGGTGACAGGCACTGCTCCTCACCCCTGAGGCCTGGCACAGACCTCAGGAAGGATGGGCTGCCTGCCAAGCACCCAAGCCTTCACCGTTCGTATATGGGTGGCCTTGACGAGGGCAGCTCTGCTCTGGAAGTGGCCCTGGGGACAGGCAAGGACCAAGGGTGTGGTATTGGCCTCCTCGGGGCACCCAGTGTCCAGGCCCAGCAGAGCCAGCAGGTAGGTGTCTGGAAGGGTCCGGAGGATAAGGAGCCAGATGTGGCCCCTGCCGTAGCGAAGCTGGCGGACAAGACAGAGGAACAAGGGCACAGGCGGTCAGGGCTGTGCAGTGGTGGCGGCTGCACGTGGCCAAGCATGTCTGGAGCCCGCCCAAGGGACCCCGTGAGGCCTGTGAGGGTCTGTGGGCCCAGAGAGGTGAGCAAAAGCAGACCAGGGCTAGGGTGTCCAGGGACCAAAGTGCAGAAGCCAGTCAGGTTCACGGATGCCCCCCAGAGCATCTGCCCCCCACCTACTGACCCCAGGCCCTTGAAAGGCAGGCTCGATGCCGGCAGCCACGTGGCCGGCAGGACCCCCAGCAGGTCCTGGCCCAGCGCCCCGTGCTCACAGCCATCTGCGCATGTGCTGGGCCGGTCCTCTGCCTGGCCCCCAGCCCCACTGTGGCTTCACAGGGAACAGAGGAGCCAGGAGAGGACAGAGCCCACGCCCCATGCCAGGTGCTCTGGTGCCACCAAGAGAGCAGAGACCTGCCTCCCAAGGTCCGGCTGTGAGGCATAGCCCAGGAGGAGTTTTGGGAAAGAAGACAGAGAGACGACAGATACCCCTCCACGGCTGCCTTCGTTCCTGTCGCCCTCCTGGCCAGGGGCTCCAGCACCATGCCCCTCCTCCCCCAAGGCAGCTTTCCCCCGCCACCCCCACTGGCTTTTCTGCAGGCAGTCACTGGTCAGGGAACCTGCCTGTTTATTCTCCAGCCATCCCCATGGCAACAGCCCTGGGAGTTCTGCCCCCTCCCCGGAAAGGAACTGCCCAGAGCCACCCCTGGCCTCTCCCAGCCCTGGCTGGGAGCCCCCCACAGAGGGAGACGGGCTGAGGGCTGGCGGGGAGGAGACACAGGCTCCCCGAGGGGGCCTGGGCTGCTGGCGGGATCCGCCCCTGCACGTCATCTGGGTCCTGCGGGTGGACCGGAGGCCGCCCCTGGGCTGCAGCTGAGCCCCACCCAGAGGCCGGGGAGCGGCCAGCCGGGGCTGGAACCCTGTCTGGGACCAGCCGGACCTGTCCTCCTGCTCGGCCTCCCCAAGACCACCCTCTGGAGCCTCTCTGGGCAGGGGGCTACCTGCCAGCACCACGGCGGCCCCGCCCCAACTGTCCTTCGGGCTCGTGCCCCTGCCAAGCCCCAACTGCCGCTCCAGCTGCCACCGCCAACTGTCGCCGTCTCCATTCCAAGTGCTCACCCCCAACCGTCCTTCCAAAACGCCACTGCCAACTGCCAGCCCCTTCCTTCCTGAGCCCGGCTCCCACCACCACCCCCGGGCCTGGCACTGGGTCTGCATTCCTGGCCTTCCCTCCAGGACAGAGGCTGGGCCACACCTGCCATGTGCCCAGGGAGCAGCTGGGGGCAGGAGGCAGGGGGCAGGGGCAGAAAGCTGGAGACGGGGCTGGGGGCCGAGGGCTGGCGCACAGGGGAAGGGCTGGGGAGAAGCAGAAGAGGCAGAGGGCAGAGCCAGCGCAGCGTGGGACTACGGCCAGGTCCTGGCCAGGGCGGGCACAGGGGGCTGTGGGCGGAGCTAGGGCCTGTCCTCTGGGGGTCTGCGAGCTGCTCCTCTGACCGCCAACCTTGGCCTGGCCTGACAATGATCAGGAGAGCTCCTTGCCCTCCTCCCTGCCAGGCCTCTCTGTGGGGGCCACCGCCCTTCCACAGCCTCAGGTGGGCCCACTCCTGGGTCCCAGCCGTCCGAGGCTGCCCGGGCCCCTGGGCCAGCCCGGTCCCTTTATGCTCTGACCTAACTCTGTGGGTTCTAGGCTTCACCTTGCTGTCCCCCTTCTTCTTTATACCTTCCTTCCCTCTTCACCCCACGGCCCCCATGGAGGCTCCCCTGATCCCCACCCCTCCCCATGGGGGACCTCCACGGCCCACTCGCCCTGGGCCCAGAGCAGGCCACCCACCCAAGGTGGTCCTGGCCCAGCCGGCTGAGCCGGGAGGCACCGCCACCTCGCAGGTGCAGGCCTGGGCTGTAATTCCATCTTGGGGGTTCTGGAAATGGAGGCGGCAGGGCACAGCCAGTCCGCGATGCAGCCGGCGAGGGGAGCAGGGGCCTCAGCTCCGCCGGAGGGATGCAGCTGGCCATAGGGCCGAGGCTCGCATTGCAGAGGCTGCTGATCGCTGCAGATAGCCGGTGAGTGAAAGGGACACCGTTTCTCCCCAGGGTCCCGTCCAGGAGCTGCCAGGTCGGACACTGTGGCTTGTGTCTGCAGAGCCCGACAGGTTTGATCGTGGGAGGACGGGGAGGCAGGGCACGTTACTCTGTGCTTTGTGTCCCCCACTGGGGAGCCATGGGGAGCCCTTGCCCAGGGTCACCTGGCCCACCTCCTGTGCTAGGGGCTGGGAGGGGGAGGAAGAGAGGGTGACTGTGGCCCCAGAGGCCCACAGGATGAAGCCTCTGTCCTGTCCTGATGGGCACAGGCCTCCGCCCCCTCCACCAGAGGAGGGCCTTCTGGGGTCCCCTTGGAGGGCGTGCAGTGGCCCCAGCCCTGGGCAATGCCGACCTGCGGTCTCGACTTCACTCACTCGTTCAGCAACACTCACAGAGCACGTGGGACCTACCTTGTGCCGGGGCCCTCTCAGCAGGAGCCAGACAGGACTCCTCGAACTTTGAGGGGGAGCCAAGAGGTGGACGGTCAGCCACGGGGTGAAGCAGAGCACTTCCGGCGGCAAGACGGACCCGGGGAGATGGCTTCGCAGAGGAATGGTTGGCGCTGGAGCCAGGGCGGGCACAGGACACACGTCGAGGGGGCCGGGGCCGGGGAGCTGAGGGGAGGGTGGCCACGCTGGGACCCTGTGAGCCTCAGAGCGCCCACGTGGGGCTGGCTGGTCACCCAAGGGAAGAGCGTGCAGGGGATACACACACGCATGGACACAGAGACGCAGACCCCGCCCGGGCGGCCGGCGCAAACGTGACCAGGAAGGTGGGGAACTGAGTGCCAGGCGCGAGCCGCGGCCGGGACGCTCACAGGCCCCCGGCGGGGCGGCCGGGCTCAGCACCGCCCTTCTGACGGGAGTGAGACACGGGGACTGGGGCGCGGCCGTCGCCAGGGACGTCACGCGACGTCCAGCACATCGTGACAAGACGAACACCGCGCCGAAACCCCGACCCGGCCGAGAGCGCGCGTCAGGGAAGCCCAGATCGGGGGCATTCGACACGGCCCCTGACAGCTCTCCTCACAACTGTCCAGGTCGTGAGGACCCAAGGGCCTCAGGGGCCATGGTGACCACGGCGTGGTCCCCTGGGTCTCACAGCAGAGGAAGGTCAGTAACGGGAAAACGGCAAACGTCGACGTAGAGTGGACGGCATTTAAGCAAACGCACGCGTGTGGGTTCCTGGGTGTCGGCGGGCCTGAACCCAGCGAGGGGCGCACGGGAAACTCTTGCATTTGAATGTTCCGACCTTTCTCTCCACCTAGAATTACTCCAAAATAAAAGATTTATTTTTATTTAAAGCAAAAACTTCAAAACCCAGCCAGTTGCTCAAAGACACCATCCCTCAGGCCTGGTGTCGGGAAGTCAGCCAGCCTCCCGAGGTCCACCTCAGCCCAGCTGCCCCTCCTCAGTTTGGGATCGAAGGCCCAGGGTGGTCTGAGCTGCCCACCCTCAAAAACGGGCAGGTGCGGGGCCACCTGAACCCCCACTGTGCCTGTGCCACGTGCTGCAAAGCACGAACATGCCACCCCCGTGCTGAGGGCCTTCCCCTAACCTTGGCCTGGCCTGCGCGGGCCGTGTCCCTAAGGTGGCCCAGCCCCCTACCTGGGCCTGGCTGCCAAATCGCAGTGTGCTTTGTGCCCGCCGGACGCTGGTGGTCCGTCCCTCACCCCGCTGTGGGTTCCTGGCTGCCATGCCCTCTTCTGGCCTGCTCACCCTTAACACTGCCCTTCCTCCTGCGAGCTGACCGGCTTGTGCTGGACGCCCCCCACCAGCGGTCTGAGGAAAGCCTATCTTGCCCTTTGACGGGGCCAGCGCTGCTACAGGTCGACAGCTGCTGCGTGTCTGCACACGTGTCTGTGTCCCTTCTGGGTGTGCGTGTGCGTGCGTGTAGCTGGGTCTCTGTGTCCACGCGTGTGTGTATTCCCTGCACGCTCTTCCCTGCACAAGCTTTGCTTGGGAGCTGGGCCCAGTTCTGGACACTGGGCAGGAGATGGCCCTGCCAATGCCTTCGAAGTAAGGGCGAGACACCCCAGGTGGGGGACGTGGCCATGGAGGTGGCCAGGGACAAAGAGCATCAGCTGGAGCCCAGGGGCTGACCTTTGGGGGCCTGAGCCCAGAGGGTGCTCCCAGCGGGGAGATGCTCCAAGGCCGGGGCCCCGGGGGCCGAGCCTGGATTTGTCCACAGGCCACAGGGTGCACGGAGGCCTTTGATCAAGTGGCAGCGATTGACTAATGGTCCCCAGAGACCGTCAGAGTGAGAGCTGGCGGGCCCTGGGATGGGCACACGTGGACACGGGGGTGCCGGAGGTGGCTGCTGCCCGTCTGGAGGACAGGGAGCCGGGGGAGCCACCCAGGTGCAGCTGGCCCAGGTCTCAGGAGATGGGCCAGCCTGCAGGTCCAGCGTGGGGGAGGGGAGGCCTCGAAGGCGGAGGAGCTGGCCTGGGTCCCCGTGATGACGGGGAAGTCCGTTCCCCGTCATCACTGGGATGCATGGCCCCCACCCCAGCATGGTTGGGGTCAAGTTCACGGGCAGGGGGTCCCTCAGGGCTCTCCTCCCTCTTGCTCACCAGGGGTTTCAGATGTCACCTGGCCAGTCTTTGGGGCACCTGGGCCCCAAGGCTCCCACTGCTGTGCCTGGAGGAGAGGACGCCCTGGCCCCGCCCCCCTGTCCTCCCCTCTCCTCTGGGGGGGGCACCAGAGTCTGTTCTCTGGGCCTAGGGGTCCTCCTCTTAATGAGGGGACCAGCCCGGATGAAGCCTCCCTTCCCCGCATGGCTGCAAGACGAGCCGGCCCTCAACCCTAGTGGGGTCTCTCCCCTCTAAGGGGCCTCCAGGGTCCCGTCCAGGTGAGCACAGCCTGAGAGGAGAAGGAGAAAGCGTCCTCCTGGTCTCTCATGGGTGTTTGGGCCACCCCCACGCCTGCCTGCCCGCCTGCGGCCGGCCCAGTCCTGCACCCTCACCACCCACTCGCCAAGGCCCCCTACGCTGGTGTGCGGACACCAGGACCCCAAGCCCGCACACCCTGCCTGGGACGAGAGGGTTTGCCAGCTGAGCTGGCTGCCAGTGCCCGAACACAGCTGGCACCCCCTCCCCCCCACCCGGGCCTCTGCAGCTGGCTTTCCCTCCACCTGCAACGCCGTTCCTGCTCCTGCCCACCCGGTGCTTCTCAGCCGGCCCTGGGGACTCGCTGCTGACCCAGGCGCAGCCCCCTGCTCCTGTGTGGGGAGACGACCCAGAGTGGCCCTCCCTCTGGCCTCACCTTCCATCCCTTCCCTGTGCCCCAGGAGGGCAAGGCCGCATCTGCTTCCCCTTTGGGTCATGGGTCCTGCCAGAGCTGGGATCAGCTGGGACTTGGGTGCGTCAATCTGCACCTGAAGAGCTGACCTGGTCAAGCCGAGTGGGCCGAGCAAGACCACTAGCAGAAGCAGCCTCACCCGTCCGCACTGTTCTCTAAGGGGGGTCTAGCAAACACCGTCCCAGGTGGGTGTGGTGGAGGGTCCAGGACTGGGCAGGGGGAGCCGGGAGCAGGCTCTGGGACTTCCTGTTGTGGTTTTGAGTCTTGGACGCTCTGTGGGCACCTCCTTCCTGCTGGGATTTGGGCTGGAGTCGCCAGGGCGGCCGCTGGGAGCCCCAGGCCTACACTCTCCAGGAAGAGGCCTGAAGAGAGGGCCGGCCTAGGGTCGGCGGGGGGCAGATGCCAGTGAGTGAGAACCACTGGGGGCAGTCACCGTCCGTAGGGTGGGAGGGAGGCCCAGGGGGAGGGGCTGGGGGGGCTGGGGTCTTGGCCAAGGCCTTGGGGGACTAGGCCGCCCTGTCCAGGGGATCGGCAGCTGGGAGGGGCTAGGAGGAGTAGCCACGCCACCTGGTTTGACCACCTGTGCCTCAGCCCGCAGACCCTGCCAGGCTGCAAGGCTGCTCAGAGCCCCCTTCTCTGGTAGCCATGCTGGGACACTGCCGTGCAGGAGTGGGACCAAGCACCAGGCTCCCCAGCCAGCTGCCTCCTCCCGGGGGTCCTGGTGCTGGGGGGCTTAGGGACGGAGACCGGAGTCTTATCAGACCACACGTCTTCCTGAGGAAGGAAAGGTGGGTGTGGGCCTAAGGGACAGGCGCCTCCCCTGGGCGCGCCCGGCCTGGGGAGGACGCACACATGCTGCCATCCCTCCTGGGGGGGACAGTGTCTCCCCGGAGACCCCAGCCCAAGATCCAACCCACCAAGAACAAACAGATCCCAAAGGCTGGGGAGACGTGCTAGGCAAAGCTCAGTGGCAGGCACTCCGGGGGCGGGGGGGTGGTGGGTGCCCCATGTAATCTTGGGCAAATTCCAGCATTGTGAGGAGTGTCCCCAGTGCCCCCGCCAGAGCCTCAGGCGGGGGTCTGTGACCAGTTCAGAGCACAGCCCCAGCCCTGGGGTGTCCTCTGGCACTCATACAGGAGACCATGCAGCAGACCGCTCAGAGCCACCCTACCTGCAACCCCAAACTGGAAAGCCCACGTGCCCATCGGCGGTAGCGCAGGTACTACGGGTAGACAGTGTGGCCTGTCACATAGTGGAAAGTGGCAGCCACCATCGACTCCGGGGTGGCGTCACCAAGAGCCAGGCCGAGCTGCCTCCAGCACTGGCTGAGTCAGGCAGGACAGAGGAGCCAACAGGATTGGGTAACGGTGGCCTGTGGGGCGTGGGTCCGAGGAGTCCCCAGGGGATGTTAGTGTCCTGGTTTCTTGATCTGGATGCTAGTGACAAGATGCTCCTAGTTTATGAAAATTCACTGAACACATACTTGAGGCGTGTGCACTTTTTTGTGTGTGTGCGGCGTTTCAATCAGAAGTTGTACAAAACCCCTCAAAACCCTTCCCTGACCCCTCCCTGAGTGGGGTGTTCTCTGGGGCCCTCTGCTGCCCGGCCTGCCCCATCCTGGATCTCCAGGGACCCTCAGGAGGGAGCAGATGGGGGCCGAGGTGGGGGAGGGGACAGGGAGGGCAGGAGGGGACCCGGGGAGGCCAGGCCCGTCCCAGGTCTGGGGACTGAGGCTGGAGCTGGGCTCACGGCAGGCAGGCCGCCCGGAGCTGGCTCTGCCTGTCTCACAGAGCAACTCTGAGGGTGGGGATCACAGCCTGGCAGGTGGGGCCCGGGCGGATGTGGCCCGCCCTCGGGAGCCTGGCCGCTGGCCTTGGAGCGCTGGCGCTGAGGACCCCGCCTGCTGGGCTGGGGCGCCTGCCTCTCCCGCCCGCCTCACCCCTCCCTCTACCCCTTCCTCTTCCAGAGGCCCCCGGCTATTTTCAGGCTATTTTTAACTCAGCTGAGCTGCCTGTGCAGAAGGTGGACAGAATGGGGGTGCTGCAGCTGATTTCCTGCCTCTTCTTCTCCAGGGGTCCCTACTTTCTGGAGGGCTGGTCATTCTTGACTCTGGGGGAAACAGTGTTCCACCTGTGAATGTAGACACATGGAGAGGCCACTCAGATACCCCGAGGTTCAGACACACGCACAGGCAGACACGCAGCGCCCAGGGACCACTCAGAGACGTGCCAGGCGCACGGTCTCAGAAGATGAATGCAGATTCACAGACACAGACACAGACCCACCTTCCCCAGACACCTGCCCCACCTGGAAGCGCACACACGCGTACATACGCACACACATGCGCACGCACAGATGCCCAGAGACCGCCGGCTGGCGTGCACATCGGGTCACGTTCACAGGTCCATGTGGAGAAGGGCCAGCAGGCAGGGATGCCCAGGCCACTCTGTCTCGCTCCCAAGGTACCCACGCCATTTCCCCGCAGCCCACTCAGAGGCCTCTCCGCACCCTTCCCCCCAGACCCCACCCTCGGCCTCTCTCTGCCCTTGACGTGGGACGGGCCAGGCAGGGGCTAGAGCTGAGCTGACTCATAGTCCTCTTCCCCCACATTCTCGCCCCCACACAGGCCGGGGACAGGAAACCCAAGAGAGGGAAAGGGGACGCAGTTCATGGAGAGGTGGCCTCGGAGCCAGCCCCTTCCGTTTCCCTGTTCCCCTCTCCTCCCCCAACCTTTGTTCCCTGAAGCAGCTGCCCCCCACCCACTGGGGGGCTGGAGTCTGTCCTGGAAGAACCCAGGTGCTGGGCTGGGGGCCTCCACCCCCACATTCGGGCACAGGGCGGAGGGAGCTGGGAGAGGGGGGCTCAGGACCCAAGGGTGAGGGGAGCTCCAACTTCCAACTCCCCTCCACCCCCACTCCCACCTCCACCAGAGGCCCCAGGGGTAGGGGAGGGAGGGGAGCTGGCCTGGAGGACAGGACATCCTCTTGGCAGGACACAGGACGTCAGGCCGGAGGTTCCCAGCCCCAGTCAAGGCCACAGGGGAAAGGTCACTGGGGCCTGGGGCTCACCAGTGGCCAGATCGCCCAGTGCCCCGCTAACCAGCCTTCACACAGGTACTCTGAGGACAGCGGAGCCAGCGCCCGTGACACAGCCCAGCCCGACCCCCCACGGCCCCACCAGGATGTGGGGCGGCCTACACCTGCACCGGGTGGCTCTAGCCCAGGGCATCCTCAGGGAGCCCCACGGAGCATGGGAAGTCCCGTCACGCAATGCGGGACCTCCGCCTCCACGGGTTTGCTTTCGCTGCCCTCTGTGGGGCCCTCTGCTCTAGGAGAGAGGCCACAGGCTGGCCCAGGACGGGGGGCCCAGGGACAGTTCAGCGGGCGTGAAGGCCATGGGGCCCCCAGCCCCTGCACCCCAACCATGGAGAGCAGCAGCAGCAGAGCCTGCCGTCCAAGGCGGCACTGGTGCCTGAGGCCGGCTGACCGCTGTCTCATGGTCGCAGGTGAGGGTCCTCTTTGGCGCTTGGAGGCCACAGATCAGAGGCTCCTGCGGTGGCCACACCTGGGCTGGCAGGACCCTGCCCTGGGATCCTGGGGCTTTGCCTCTTGGCCGGTGGCGAATCCAGGGCCCGGAGGGGCCCACCCCCCACACACACCATCTCCTGGCGTCAGCCTCATGCCCACGCAGGTGCCGCTGGTCACTCACGGAGCCTCCGCTGGCCCGCTGCAGTGACCTGAGCAGGTCTCATCTGAAACAGCCTGCAAAAATGAATCACCTCAACACACAACATGAGTCTGGATCTGCCTGTTTACCGAAGGCCAAAGTCACAGTTACCACATGACCCAGTGACGCCACTCCCAGGTGCCTCACCAAGGGACAGGGGACCCCCGCCCAGAAGCCAGCCACCAGAACCCAGGCCCCGACTTCAAGCGGACGACTGGGCAGCACAGCCCTGTAATCGTCACTATCACGATACAGAACATTCCACCACCCCAGGAAGTCCCCTGAGCCTTGGCATCATCCGCGCCCCTGGCCCTGCCACCCACTGATGTGCTTTGTCACTATGGCTTTTTCCCGGGAGTTCGTGTGGATGAAGTCACAGCATCTGGGCACGTCACACTCCTGCGACTCACGCCATATCCGTAGTTTGCCCCGTCTTCCCATCGTGTAGATGGACCACAGTTCGTTTATCCGCTGGCTGGCTGTCTGGGTTTTCCCAGCTTGGGGCCATTGTGACTCATGCTGCTGTGCAGCACTTGAGGGCGACTGTGTGGCCACGCTTCCTTTCTTTGGGGTAAATACGCAGGAGCGGGGTTGCTGGCTCTTCCATTCTGCCGCTTGTTTTCTGAGTCTCTCCACGTGCTGGTTTTGGGTCTGCCCGCCCCGCCCCCAACTGTGAGTGCCACCAGGGGGGGCACCTCGCCTGTGTTGCTCGGTGCCAGGACCACAGCCCAACACAATCCCTTGCCCAGCCTCTTCTCACAGGTATCTGTCCCCGACTGAATGAAGGACGGTGCTGCCTGATGCCGACGAAGGTGATGATGATGGAGGCGACCGGTTAGGTCACAGTGGCAGCACCTGCTGGCGGTGTTGGAGGTGGTTGTTTGTGGTGCGGAAGGCCCCGGAGGCCTCCTTTGCTCCTTCTCCGTAGGAACATCCTAAACTCCCTAAACTCGCCAGGGAGCCTGCAGACGCCCCTCCCTCTCCTCGCCTGGCTCAGCCACACCTCGCGGCGGCCCCCTCTTGGAAACGACGGTTTCCACCTTCTCCATCCAGGGCCACTCACCCCAGCTTGCTGCACGGCTGTGACACCCACTAAGCCCCCACCCCAGGAATAACCTCTTCCTCCCGCTCAGCCGCCCCCTCTCCCTGGCTTCCTCTTGTCCACTTCGGATTTCGCATTTTCTCTCTGCTGAGGAATTACTGGTGTTTCTGTGCTCTCTCCGTGTCATCTGGAAGAACCCTACCTGCCCCCTTCCCCGTCACAGCACCCAGGCCACTGCTCGGCACTGGGAAGATCAGCCCGGAGAAGCTGGTGCCACCAGGAAGCCTGACCGGGAGAGGACAATTCATGCTCCTGGTCCCACCGTGTCCCTCCAGGGGCCACCCTGCTCGGCCTGCTCCCACATCCCAGAAACTAGAGACACCTGTGCCGCCCCCACAGTTCTTTCTCCACAAGGCAGTGACTTCTCCAAAATGCAAACTGAGTCTGGAACTTTCTTGCTGAGAATCTTTCAGGGGTTTCTGAGAAGTGGCTTTTCTTTCAAGCTCCTCACCCATCTACGAAGCCACATCAGACCCGCCGCCATCCCTAGCCTCACCCCTACACACCCCATGCCCAGGCTTGAGCTTTACTCCTCCAAGATGCCACGTCCTTCAGCTCGAGGGCCTCTCCCAGGGTCAGGCCCCCGCCCCGCAGTCTAGTTCACGGCCTTGCTCCCACGCATCCACCTGGTCTCAGCTCCTGCCCCGCCCCCAGGTTGGCAACCACAAGTGTTCGCCCCCTGAAAAGCTCTCTTTTGGGTCAAACCCGTCCTTGTGCCCAGCAAGCTCCCTGGGGACACAAATGGAATGTGCCAGGCTCAGCCCTCCGCAGCGAGCACAGCACAGCAGGCCCTCGGTGACCAGGCCCTTGTGACCGTCAGGGAACCGTCCTTGCTGGGAAGGTGAAGGGGGGGAGTTGGCAGGGGGGACAAGGCAGGTCATCACCAGGTGCAGAGACTGAGGGGGCGGAATTACCTTCCCTCGGCTTCCTGGTGTCCGTGGTGGGGACCAGGCCCAGGAGGGTGTCAGCGGCTGGGGTTAGGGGAAGCCCACCCCGAGGGAGCCGGGGGACTCCTGCCCCACACAGGTCTGAGGGCGCTGTCCGGGACTTTCCAAGGGGCTCTGCCTGCTGACCGGAGCCTTCACGAGGGGACAGGGCACCGGGCATTTCCTGCCTGGCCTGACTCCTCCGCACCCAGGGCTGCGGCCGCTCCTTCCTCCCCCACCCCAGGGGCTTTCCACGAAGCCAGCCGCTATTTTTAGCTGAGGGAGAGGGACCAAACCCTGGCCCCACTGCCGTCCCCACGGGAGCCTGAGCAAAACTGGGGCTGGGGTTGGGCCCCAGAGGCCAGGGAGACCGCGGCCCGGCAGCCCCTCCCTCCCTCCCCCTCCACGTCCTCTGGTCCAGCACACCTGGGCACCCAAGGTGACTAGCCCGGGGCAGTGGTTCAGGGGCCTGGGCTATCTGCCCAGTGGGCAGGGGCTCAAGGCCTCGGGCGGCGGGGGCCCAGGCCTGGGTGGGCTGCCGCCCACTTCCTGCAGCCCCACCCAGCACTTCAAAGGCGGCTGGCAGCCCTGTGGTCACTCCCCAGCTCCCACGCAGCCAGAGGGGTGGGGCGTGCAGAACCCGGGCAGCTGAGCCTGGCTCCAGCAGCTTCAAAGCAGCCGGGGTGGTCAGCCCTGTGGTCAGTAGGATCCCCAGGGCAGGGTGGGGGCCTGCCAGGGGACAGGGGGCTCACGCCTCTGCGCCATCATCCCCCCACCCACTGCCTTCCTGGGTGGGCTCAGGGCAAAAGCCCGGACACTGTGCTGGCCCCGGGGTCCTGGCGAGCAGCGTAGACCACCTGGGGTGGTGATGCCTTCCTGTCTGTAGGACATGTGTGGGGTCCAGGTGGGGTCACCCAGGAGTGCAGCCCCCACTGGAGAAACCACGGGAACTGGGGTGGGGGCGCTCCTCGTGGACCCGGCTGGTCCCTGGCTGTGGTGAGCGGGGCGGACAGACAGGCTTCCTTTTCTCCCCTTCACACCCTCCCTCTCCCCACTTTTCTGCCTGAAGCCCACGCGGGGGCAGTTGGGAGGGGAGGGGACAGAGGGAAGAAGGGCCTGCCTGTCTGGGCCCGCCCTGGAGAGGCCCCTGCCCCCACCGCAGCAGAGGTGGGCTGGACCAGGCTGTGGTGGGCTTGACCTGCTGCCAGCTCCTCAGGGACCGGAGGAGCAGGAGGCAGGGGGAGAGAGCCTGGCGCAGCCGCCCCAGAGCTCGGCGGACGCTGAGAACAGAGAGAGCCTGTGAGCAGGGGGTGGGGGAGGAAGCTTTCAGGGTCCCCTGGGGTCAGCTCTGGGACAGTTGCCGTTTTTAATCTGTGCAAGAGCCTTAGAAGGAGCCGCGAGGGCTGTAACCTAGATCGGCAGAGAAAGCTCGGAGGTGCCTGTGGTGGCCCAAGAACAGCCCCTCCCACAGCTGTGAGCCCCGCGGGGCAGAGGGGACGCTGGCCACCTGAGCCCTGTCCTGGGGCCAGAGACCGGACTCAGCTGGCCTTGCAGGGCCCAGCCCTGCTGTCCGCTGCCTTCCCCTCAGGGCCCGGAACACAGCATGGCCACGGGACCCAGGCCTGACTCACTCCCGAGCCTGCTGTCCTGCCGCCTGGGCGCCAGCTTTCAGGCCCGCTACCCCGGCAGGTGGGAGACCCACGCCCAGGGGCAGCCGGCCGGGGCGTCTGGACTGCAGGCCATGGGGACCCCCAGGCAGCGCCTTCCGTCTCCCCGCCCTGGACCAGTGCTCTTGGTGGCCAGCAACCATCCAGTCCTCGCTGACCCTCCTCCGTCCTCGAGACCCCCTACCCCGTTTTGCTCTTGGGGGTGACTGGGAGGGGCTATGGGGGTGCCCGCCCCACCCCAAAAGATGCTCTGTGGCAGGTCGTAGGCAGGCGGGAGGAGGGGACGTGGAGCCAGGCAGGACTCCAGGTCACCCCTCTGTGCTCCGAGGGCCGGTGTGCAAGCTGTCCCTTTGGTGGCACCTTCCACCTGCCACGCGGCCTCACCACCTTGTGAAAACACCCGACAGTTCCACGACTCAGAGGAACCAAGAAGGCTGCCTCTGTGCCCTCCTGGGGCTTTGGAGCCAGAGTCGCCAGGAGAGGCTTGTACCAGGAAAGGCGGCTCCGAGTCAGCGGCTGGTGGCAAGCAGGCTGGGTGCCGGCTCGGCCCCTGGGCTGTGCCCTTTTCCCGCCCCATCCCTAGTTTTCAGGGTCCCACACTGGCAAGGCAAAGGCGGCAGATCCTGAACACCCAAGACCGACTTTGAGGCCAAGGGAACCCCATCCTTTCCATTCCCCGTCCCTCTCGCCCAGATCCAGGCCGGCTGCCTGAGATCCAGGCCAGAGTTTCTATCTGGCCACCACTGAGCGGCTGGCGCGGGGTCCCACAGGTGAGGGGTCTCCAAGGGGCAGAGACCCAGAGAGCGAGGAGGGCTCGCCCACTGGCAGAAGGGCTTCTGGTGAGGCCTAGTCAGCGGGTCAGCCTCAGTGAACGTTCACTGCACGGATGACGCACACTGGGACAGGACTCAAGGAGGTGCCAGCTTGTGGAGAAGCACTACGCAGTTCAGGCCTTAAACACTCAGGCGCTGAGAGGCTGGCAGGCCGCGGGTCTGGGCCGCTGTGGAGCCCGCCATGAAATCGCCACTGCAGTGGGCCGTGCATTCTGCACGTTCGTGGGAGGTACAGGAAGTTGAGAGGACACATCCAGGTTAATATTCCTGGACACCAGGTGTGTGTGTGGGGCACAGCTAACTTTTTGACCTCCTGTTTGTCTCACTGGTTGCACTGTGAATAACAAAACAATAATTAACCACTCGACTTCCATCGCTGCTGGGTGTTACAGTGGCCGGAGGGACCAGGCCCTACTCTGAGGGGCCTCCCAGCCAGAAGGGACCCTGGGCCCGAGTGCACGGTGACCCCTCCAAGCTCACCTACCGTGTCCCAGGGACCATCCCAGGAGCAGAGGTGGGGCTGCACAACCCCAGGGGCACCGCGGTCTGCAGGAACCAGCAGCCTGTGCGCCTCCCAGGGGCCTGAGCCCAGGGGCAACTCAGCCCCCATGGGCCCGGCTGTAACACTGCACCCCAGCCAGACTTTCCCCTGATGGTGGACGCAGTGTGACATGCAGGGAGGCAGGAAGGGGAGGGCGTGGGCACGCACCACTCCCCCGCCGACCCCGCCGTGCTTGAGGGCGCTGGCTAAATCTGATTCCAGATGTTCAGCAGCTGTCTGGCCATTTCCGCCCCTCTCTGACCTCGCATCCGCCAGGAAGCGTCCCCTCCTGTCCTCAGGCCCTGAGCCAGCCCCCACCTTCCCTGCACCCCATTTCCTGAGCAGAGGCCTTTATGCAGACTCAGCTCCCCCTCCCACGGGGTGGCTGCAGCCCTCACAAGGCCAGGGTGCCGCCCCAGGGCCCTGGGCTGCTGTGGTCAGCTTGGGCTGCCCGGCTGGACACCCTCCGCCAGGGGCTCTGATCCTGGCTCCCGGCCCTCCGGTCTCTGGGACTGGTTTTCTCTTTCCCTCACACTCCAAGGTTGGCTCCGCCGCTAGCAGCATAAATCAGGACCTCCAGGGAGGCTGGGCAGAACTGGCCAGGAGGGAATAGCCTCAGAGGGTGAGGACCAGAGGCCACAGAGCCCAGCCGGCTCTGGCGGGGGTGGGGCGCAGGCTGCGATGTCTGCCTGGCTGACACTGGCCGAGGGGCGTTGCCTCCTGGAACTGAGGACTGATAACTGGGGACACAGCCCCACCTTCCCTGAGCAGATGGGGGACACGAGCGGCCACTGCTACTGCAGCTGGTCCAGTCGGGGGGTTCTAGAGAGAGGGCAGCAGGAGGAGGGCTGCCTTCCTGTCACATGCTTCCTGTCTCAACAGAGCTGGCGATTCTGGGGCACTCGGGCTCCCATGGGCTGGGCTGGGGGGTTGTTCAAAGGCCAGGCCAGACACAGGGTAAGGGCCCCAGGGGCTCGGAAACTCCGCCCACTGACCTCTGCCCCTCGGAATCCGGTCTCTGGCTCCCATCCCCCTCAAAGCCTCCTGCTCTTCCAGGGGAGCCCAGGGCAGGTGGGCCAGGCAGGAAAGCCTCCAAACAGAAGTCTCAGGCTGACCGGGCGGGACCAGCCCCAGGAGCGGAGCTCCTCCACGCCCCAGCTTCTCCTGGGGAATCGACACAAAACGTGGTGTGTCCCAGGTGCTGTGTGGACCATCATCCAGGACACCCCCACTCCGTCCGCTGTCTGCCGAGTGTAGGCTGAGGCCCTCTGCTCTGCTGGGGTCACTCCTTTGGTCTCACGAAATGAGCCGGGAGCCTTGGGGTCTGCCTTACCCCTCTCCCACTGGATCAGCACCCCGGAGTTCATGGGCGGTTCCTGGGAGAGTGAATGCCCCCTACCTTTCCCCAAGGCTTCCAACCCTGCACTGCGCACAGGGCCAGGGCGGGTGCTCCGGCGGGGACGACCACCAGTCCCTACAGACAGCTCCCGGGGTGGTTCCCTGTGGGCCCGTCTCTGGGCAGCTGCTGCCAGGGACCCAGTGACGAAGCGAGGGGGTTGCAGGGCACAGGGGACAGGAGGGGCCCTGCCTAGGTGCACCACTGGACTCTCTCGGTCCTCACATCGGGTCCTCAGATCAGACCTGCGAGCCGAGCAGCCTCGTCCAGAATAAGAGCTGGAAAATGGATGTCAGCTGGCTGGGCGGAGGGGTGTCAGAGATAGAGTTGCCAGACTTAGCAAAAAACAACAAAGAAACCTAAAAACAGGATTAAGTATGTCCCATGCAATATTTAGGACATACTTATGCTCAAAAAATATTTGTTCTTTATCTGAAATTCAAATTCAATCCTGAATTTTATCTGGAAACCCCGGGGGGACCCTCCCCACCCCCTCGCTGTGCCGATTGAACCCTCCTGTCCCCCAACCTCTAAGACAGCAAGTGTCCTCAGCTCGGCTTCCCAAACCTGGTAGGGGCTGACGAGGCCTCAGAGCCCCCAGCCTAGACACGCAGTGGGGCAGAGGGCCTGCTGGTCCTGGACCTGTCACTAGAAGCTGTTCACACCCAGACAACTGTTGAACGAGCCCCTAGGCCTGGCTCTACCCTGGCTCCCCTTGGTGGCCTCTGACCCTGCTACCTTTGCCCTCAGGTGGGCTGGCCCTCTCTGGTGCAGGAGAGAAAGGGGAACTCACCAGAGCCCTCTAGAAAAGAGGAAGGTACAGCCTGTGGGATGGCTTGAGGGGGAGGAGTGCTCGACCAGGGCTGAGAATGAGGAACATGGGCCGGAAGGACCCACCTGGAGGAGGTCATTGCCTCTGCTAGTACCGGTGGAAAGGGGGTCCAGAACAGGCAGGGGATTTCCAGCGAGCACTCACCCACTTTCCTGGGAAGGAAAGCATGCAGGGGAGGGGGTCGCCAACCATGAGCAAACCGCCTCCGTGCTCTAGTGGCCGGCCTCCATGCCCCCCAGAGTGACAATGGCACATCTCCCAGGCTGCCCCTTTACACTGAGAGGGCGGGGGGCGCCTGGCATGGGCCTGGGCAGGGAACAACTATCCCCAGCTTTCTCCTGATGTCCGCGCTGGCTTTGCGAGCTCTCACACAGCCTGATCCCAGAGCCGCGGTGGCCAGGCCCTGGCTCCCTTTCCCACCAGAGTGGGTACCTCCAGAGGTGGGCGGCCCCGCCTCACAGCAAGCTTGGTTCAGGCCATGGGAAGCCCTGCATTTTCCCCAAGGAGACCCCCCACGACCACCCAGGAAGAGATTTCTGCAATCTCTGTCCACCTTCGGTTTAAGGAGGCAGGCTGGATGCTGCTCAAGTGTGGGTGGGGTGGGGTGGGGGTGGGCGTGGGCAGGACGTGGGGGCAGCAGGGCTTGGGGTAAGATACAGGAGGAGGGCCTGGGGAGGGTGTGGCCGCCGCCGGGTCATAGGGATTGTATCCCAGGGGCGGGGCAGAACTTCGGTCCCAGGGCTTGGGAACCCTCTGTGCGATGGGCGTCGCCTCTCGCCCCCAGCAACAGTGACTCACAAAGCCAGAGCGCACAGAGCAGACGCCACCTCCCCTGGGCCCTGGAAGGCCTAGGTCACAAAGGCCATTGAGACCGAGCCCCGAGGAGGCATGTCTCAAGACAGCCCTGCGCAGCGCGCGTCCCTGCACCCCCCTACCTGGCTGGGCCTGGGCCTCCCGCCTAGACCCTGGCCCTGGGCGTTAGGGCTCGCGCAGAGCACCCGGTAGCCTCGACGCTCATGTGTGTCGTCTGCTTCGTGAAGGCGCTGGTGCACGTGTTTAAGATCTACCTGACCGCCAACTACGCCTACAACTTCCGCAGCTGGCCAGTGGACTTCCGCTGGGATGACGTGCGCGCCGGCGGCGGGGGTGGCAGCAGTTACCGCGCGCTGACGTGCGCAGCCGCAGCAGCGGGCGTGTGGCTACTGCACGGCGCGGCGCTCGGCGGGGACGCGCCTGGGAGGCCGCTGCACGGGGCGCGTAGCCAGGCACAGTGCCTCCTGCAACAGATCCGCGAGCTGCCGAGCCAGCTCGCCAGCTACGCACTGGCTCACTCGTTGGGCCGCTGGCTCGTGTACCCCGGCTCCATGTTCCTGATGACACGCGCGCTGCTGCCACTGCTGCAGCAGGGCCAAGAGCGCCTTGTGGAGCGCTACCGCGGCCGGCGCGCCAAGCTGGTGGCCTGTGACGGCAACGAGATCGACACCATGTTCATGGATCGCCGCCAGCACCCAGGCAGCCAGGGCCGCGGCCTGCACCTGGTCATCTGTTGCGAAGGCAATGCCGGCTTCTACGAAATGGGATGCCTGTCGGCGCCGCTGGAGGCTGGCTACTCGGTGCTGGGCTGGAACCACCCGGGCTTCGGGGGCAGCACGGGCGCACCGTTCCCTCGGCACGACGCCAACGCCATGGACGTGGTGGTCAAGTACGCGCTGCACCGCCTTCACTTCCCGCCTGCGCACGTGGTGGTCTATGGTTGGTCCATTGGCGGTTTCACGGCCACCTGGGCCACCATGACATATCCGGAGCTGGGTGCGCTGGTGCTCGACGCCACCTTCGACGACCTGGTGCCGCTGGCCCTCAAGGTCATGCCCCACAGCTGGAAGGGGCTGGTGGTGCGCACCGTGCGCGAACACTTCAACCTCAATGTGGCGGAGCAGCTGTGCTGCTACCCCGGGCCGGTGCTGCTGCTCAGGCGCACGCAGGACGACGTGGTCAGCACCTCGGGCCACCTGCGCCCCCTGCCGGCCGGCGACGTGGAGGGCAACCGCGGCAACGAGCTGCTGCTGCGCCTGCTCCAGCACCGCTACCCGGCTGTGATGGAGCGCGAGGGCCTCACTGTTGTGACCCGCTGGCTGCGCGCAGGCAGCCTGGCACAGGAGGCCGCTTTCTATGCGCGCTACCGCGTGGACGACGACTGGTGCCTGGCACTGTTGCGCTCCTACCGCGCGCACTGCGAGGACGAGCAGGAAGACGAGGAAGCCTGGGGACCACACGGGCTCTCGTTCCCATGGCTCGTGGGCAAGGGCCTGAGCTCGCGGCGGCGCCGGCAGCTTGCGCTGTTCCTGGCGCGGAAACACCTCAAAAACGTGGAGGCGACCCATTGCAGTCCGCTGGAACCTGAGGATTTCCAGTTGCCCTGGAGGCTGTAGCCCGAGCCCCTGCGGCAAGTGGCGAGTACGCGCATTCGCACACTGGCACACCGGCACACCGGGCGGGGCCTCAGATTCGTTCCCCCCACCACCCCGCAAATAGTAAAGCTGGCCCCGCCTGGCGATCCTGACCTGGTGTCTGGAGGAGGAGGAGGAGAGGGCGGTCCCGCTTCCTGCTTTCTCTCCTACCCTCAAACACCTGTGGCCGTCCTAGTCTGCTCCCAAATCCTAAAGGGAATGCAAGGATTAACCTGACCCAATTAGCGGCAACGCTGTGTGACTGGTGCCTTGATCAGCTCAAAAGGATGGTGGGAACACAAGGCTGTGGGGCCCCAGGAGGTGCCTTTCACCTGGCCTGGGTTATAGGATGGCTCTGGGAAAGATGAATGTTGAAGGGTCTGTACAAGTCACCCCTAGCTGTAAAAGGACATTGGCATTGGAGTCCTATAAAGCAGGTCTTGGCAGCTGGAGTGTGATGCTGCTGCTCTGTAGGGTCCCCTTCTCACCTGCTGGCTTCTACAGGAGGGATTCACAGTGGGACCAGAGATTCAAAGTAAAAGGTACACACACATACACACCTGCATCGACCACTCAGCGCTGGGAACCCCCTTGACCCAGGCCTGGGCTCAGGGTTGCAATACAGAGATAAGTCCTCTGCCCACTGCTGTCTGTAATACGGCCGCCTCCTTACCATCTGCCCTGAACTGCACGAAGCAGGGACTACTGGCTGTCCCTAGTCTCTGGGGACGGGAGCTGGCTTGGGTGAGTTGAGCAAGAAACTGGAAAAACTGAAAAAGACAAGTGGGGCAGACAGAATTGACAGCACCAGAGCTGAATACGGCCATGATGCACTTGGGCAAATGCAAGCAGAGGTAGGTACCTAAGGTGACCTAAAGTACCAGGAGGATGTCTGTGACGAGGTGAGCTTTGAGCTGAGGCAGGAAGAGGAGTTAGGTGAAGGAAGGGGCTTCCGTGCCTAGCGATCAGAGTGGCTTGGCTGGAAATGTGGAGTACAGTTCCGGAAGGGTTAGATCCTAAAGGGTTTGAATATCATGTAAGGATTTGCTTCCAGGGGCGATTGGGAAACAAGGGAAGTTGTGGGACTTGTCTTGGCGGGACAGGTTGCCAAACGGTTACGAACCTCCCCTTTAAGAAGTTAGGCAAACCCTTGTTCACAGTCAGCTGGAAGCCCCTCAACTAGCTGTCACCTTAGCCAAGTTACTCTAACCTCAGTTTCCTCATCTGTAAAGTGGGAAAAGCTCCACCTGGTTCCCCGGGTGGCTGTGAAAAGAAAGTGAGACGACACCGGGTACACGCCGGGCCGGGCCGGAGGACGCATGAGGGCTTCCCGGCAGGCCGCCTGCGCGGGGACCGAGACGCCTTCAGCCATGTGGGGGCAGCGGCGCCTGCAGGGCAAGAGGACGGATCGCGATCACGCTTTTTTCTGCGCGTCCCCATACAAAAAAAAAAAAAAAAATCCCTGTAAACAGACTTAAGAAAAAAAAAGACACTAAGAAGTGCTAACCCCCAAATCATGGGGTCCGGCCTCGAAGGAATCGCAAGCGTTCCGAGTCTGCCCAGCCAAAGGTGCGCGCGCCCAGTGGCTCGCAGGGAGCGGCAAACACCCGCGACACCCCCAGGAGGCCCGGTGCCGTGTTTCCCTGGCGCCATGTTGGGCAGTCCTCCCAGTTCCCACCCGCCCCGGGTTCCTTCGGACTGTTCTACCTGTGCGTCTCGCTGGTGGAGCCGACCTGGGCGGGATTCATTCGCAAGGCGGCCTCCTTTTCCTGCTTCGTCCGCAGCCGTGGCCAATCAAGTTGGACCGGAGGAACGGGGACTGGGCCAAACAACGCCCTGATTGGACAGGGCTCGTGGGGGCGGGACGAAGGCGGAGCCCGCGTCGAAGCGGAAGTTGGCCGTCGCCTCGCTGATTACGTAATGCCGCGGCGGCTGAGGTTGTTCCGCTGGCTGCTGAGTGCGCGGCGAGCGACTCCCAGTGCAACCGTCCCTGCTCCTGCCGCGCCCGCCATCCCGGCCCCGACCCCGGCTGCAGCCCGGCCGCCGCCTGAACATGGACTCTGCTGGCCAAGGTACCCGCGGGCCCGGCGCCACCGCGCTCCTCCCCTCCCCGGGTCGCGTCTCGGACCCTCCGCCCGCCCCGCGGCCCCCGTCGGGCTCCCAGGCGCCGACCACGGTGCTCCCCGTGGTCCTGGCGTGCGTCTTCCGCTGCCAGCTTGGATCGCTTCCTAGCCTCCCCTGGGACCCTCCCCTCGTTCCCGGAGTCTTGCGTTTCGTCGCTCTAGGCAGCTCTCGTTCTGCTCCCGCCCGGCGCTCGCGGGTTCGGCCGCCCTCCGTTCCTGCGCAGCGCCCTTGGAGACACTCCATCTGAACCTGGGCCGAAGTGTTGTGCGCGGCTGCCGGGGAGGGCAGGGGAGGCGGAACCGTCCTCGCGTTCAGCGCTGCGCCCCTTGGGTGGCAACGGTGCTCGGAGCCCAGCCTACTTAGGGGTTGTCTCAGAGGAGAAGGGTGCATTGAGTCAGGGGCACGCCCAGCACACCTGGCTTTTTTCCAGAACAGACACCCAGACCAGTTTGAGATGGCCGCTGGGGATGTGGAGCAAGCCCAGGAGATTAAAATCTTGAGAAGGTGATACAAGTCGGTCTTCCATTCCAAGGCTCTAGAGAGGAGGTGCTGAATTCCTACGTGGATGTAACTCCGCTGAATAATTTCAGAATGGGTTTCTACTATTTGATCTTATCAATGTACCGATTAAACTCAGGATTCTTGGGTTCTGATGACATTCTGTAGGTGTTCCTACTTATTAATATTTGCTTACGAAATAGTTGAACATCAAAAGCTGGGGGCTTTGACGCATTCAGGACGCTTTTCACTGAGTTAAGCTTAACAGGCATTGGGTTCTGATCAGGAGGATGACAAAACATTGACTGTGCACTTACTGTGGGCCAGACACCGTACTAAGCCTGTTTCTCAAATGGTCTTTTTCCATTTTCAGAATAACCCTTTGAAATCGGTCCTTAGTCCTTGTGCTGCCCCCATTTTGCAGATGATTATACAGGGTGCACGCGAAGGGGATTAGGCACAGCCGGCTCAGTGGAGCGTCTTTGTTTTCAAGTGTTTTCAAAGTCTATATTTAGCAGACTGCAGTAGACAGACATCCCTGCGGTTAAAGAGAGTTTTTCTTCTTTCTAACCTTTGTGCCTTTTAATTGGCTTCTGAGTGCACCAGACACCATACAAAGGTTTTCTTTGCAGAGTTTGCTGATCAAAGAGAAGATGACGTTTTCAATGCTGATTGTAAAAAAGTGCTAAATGACAGCCATGTGTTTGGAGTTGGAAAGAACCGAAATAGACCCATTTTTCCTCGTGTTGTAGCTTGTAAATTTTTCGTGCAGACGTGAGATGCATTTAATGAGCAGGAAGAATGGTGACTGCATTCTTCCCGATCTGGCCGTGGCAGAGGCGTGTGGAGGCGGTGCTCCCTGGGCACCTCCTCGGGAGCTGTGGGTCCTTGTCGTGGGGTGAGGGTCGAGGGTGGGCTGAAGGAGATTTTTGTTTTGCTGACTCCCTGCGGGTCTGGATGCCTCACACATGCTCCGTGTGTGATTGTGGTGTGCGCCCTGGCAGGTCAGTTGATTGGAAAGTTAAGCTTGCTGTGTTTTCAGCCACGTCATGTTCTTTTGCTCTAAAAGTGGCAGATCTACTAGATCGGCTACTTCGTGGCGAAGATTCGCCATCTCCGAAGGTCGTGTTCTCACAGGGACCCAGAGCTGGAGTCTGGCTGCCTTGCATCAGTGCCCCGAAGCAGCGTTGTGGGTGGCTCACGGTGTAGCTGCTCTTAGTCTAGTGGCCTCACCCATCTTCACAGAACCTTCCAGAGAAGAGGCATTGCCAGCTCCACGTCTGCCTCCCTGTCCTGTCCCTGCAACCTGTCCTTCCTCTGCTTTCTCCCTTGGCAGAGACCTCTGCCCTGTCACCTCTCTGTAACTTCTCGTGGACACTGTCTGGCCTCGTTCTGTCTCCGGCAGATATCAGCCTGGGCTCTCCTAACAGAGGTCTGCTGTCCGACTCCATGACAGATGTCCCCGTTGACGCCGCAGCGGCTGCCCCAGCTCCTGCTGTCGAGGGTCTGACCGAGGCCGAGGAGGAGGAGCTCAGGGCTGAGCTCGCAAAGGTACCGTGTCTTGGCTGGCTGGGCCGGGGCGACCTGATGGAGGTGCTTGCAGGCTGATGAGGGCCAAAGTGCTGGCTGCACTCCCCCGAGGTGGCCCTGGGAGGCCGACCCTGCACGTGTGGGCTCCTCGCCTCGCCGGTGCCCCGTGCACAGAGTGTCGCACAGGGACTGCAGCTCTGAGCCATGCTCCACCGGGCGAGTCTCTCTGTTGGGATTGACGAGAGTTTTCAAAACCCCACTGCTCCTCTCTGCCTGACTTCAGTCCCTTTTTCAAGAAGACTTTCTTTGTAAACAGTGTCTCGCATGATGTTTTTTAAGCGAGAGTCCCTTAAGAGGAAGTTGGAGTTAAGAACAAAAGCCTCCAAGTACCCTTTTTATTCAGGCCGACTGCAGAGAGTTCTTCTGGGCCGTGTGATGCAGTCAGTAGTGAGTCACTTGAGATTCCAGAACCTGGAGGAATGAACTTGTTAGTGTCCAGTCAGGCAGAGGCTGAAGCAGTGTCCCCAGAGACAAGGGTGTCCTGATATGTCCTGGGTCTAGTCGTGGGTCTGAATGAAGCTAGTCGTGCGGACGAACCGCAGCCCGGGGCCGAGTTCAGGCTGCGGGGCAAGCACGCCGCTGTTTCTGAATCGAGTGAAGGTTAAGGGAGAAGCAGCGAGGAGGCCGAGGACACTTGAGCTTCGCATTTTATTTCGAATGTGTTGGCTTAGGGACGAAAACCACAAGGTTTTTTTCAGAGTCAAATTGCAAAGTGAAGATGCTCTTGTGTCATTTAAAATTTTCAACTTGCACGTAACCATAGACAACTAGATTACATGCCCTGAGCCTCGTTAGTCATTGCACCATAAATGGAACATTCTAGTTACTGGACGTAACTGCCCGAGTGACTGGTACTACTTTGGCCTTAGACCATACTGTTTTTAAGTTATTTCTTGTTTCCCTTGTTTTCTAAAGCAGCATCTAGTTACATATAGGGCTGTCACCCACTTTTTAGTGCTTTACTTTACAAGAGCACTTTTTGAAGAAAAGAACTTTTTTTTTGACTAGCTGTTCACACAGAAGCTGGAAACACTGAGAAAGCTAAAGCGGCGAGGCTCTAACAGGTGCTCCTTCTGGAAGGTTCCGTCCTTCTTTTTTTTTTTTTTTTTTTAAGACTTGAGGAGGTTCAGGGCTTTATCGTCAGGATTCTTTCCATTACTCAACTCGAACTACGTAAACACAAAAGCGAATTTACTTTTGGGTTGCGTAACTGGCTTTGCCATGGCCTGGGGCTGACCCCAGGCACGCACACGTCCTAAGGGCTGTTTCTCTGTCACCTGGGTCTCTGGCCCTGTCTTTTAGTTCTGCTCCCTCTCGCCGCGTAAGGGCTTCCTCCACAGTACCCGGGGGGCCTGGCTGCCAGTAGTTGAAGCGTATGTCCTCCAAGCCCCGACCCAGAGCTCGTCTTCTCCACCACCTGGGCCTAGGCCCGAGACGAGCTCTGATGGGCCTTGCTTAGTCACCCACGGGCAGGCACGGTGGTTGGCGGCCCTGCCAGATGCACTTGGCTTGGGGGCAAGACAGTTCTCCAGAAGAGGTCGCGTGCTGGCGACGAGCTGCGTTTCTGTAAGCAGGAAGATCTTTCTTAACTCCGAGCAAGCTCCCCGCAGTGCGTGTGAGGAGGCGAGTCGCTTCCTGAGTCGTGCTAGCTACTCACGTCAGCCGCGTGCTTTTGCAGGTAGAAGAGGAAATTGTCACTCTGCGTCAGGTCCTGGCCGCCAAGGAGAGGCACTGCGGAGAGCTGAAGAGGAAGCTGGGCCTCTCCGCCTTGGAGGGCCTGAAGCAGAACCTGTCCAGGAGCTGGCACGACGTGCAGGTCTCTAACGCGTAGGTGCCGCTCCGCACGCGGGAGACAGTGCTCGCAGGGTGGCGCCCTGCCCTGCCCACGGGATGTGAGGGTCTTGGGGACAGGTGCCTCGCAGGAGCAGGGGGCCAGGGGCCCAGAGCCCCTGACCCAGCAGCCACACTTGGGTCTGTTGAGAAAGCGTAGCGTCCGTGTTTTCGAGGCCGACGGACACGCCGGCCCGGGTCCAGGTGGTAGTCTACGGGACACGTTTCAGAGTCCACATTTGAGAGAATACTAGGCGAGTCCTTACGAGACTGACTTGCCTGTGGTCCCCATAGCTCAGTGTCTGCTGAAGTGGACGTGAGTCCTTTTCAGAATGTGACGCGGTCACAGCCCCAGGACCTCTGAAGCAGATGTGACTCAGCTCTCTGGACTTGAGATGCGCAGCTGCGTGGCTCCTCTGAAATGTATCTTCCCGGGCAGGGCCTGGGAGTGTCTCCACTGTCTAAGAGGCCGTGCCCTGCAGAGCGACAGGTGGACTCTGTGTCTCAAGTCCCACCTATGCAAAGCCACTTTATCTAGGAAGTCGTAGGTTTTGAATTCCAAAGGGTGACTGTCAGAAGCATTCGGGGGCCACGGGCTGTGCCCTTCTTGCTCCTCATAGCACGGCTGTTCCCCGGGAGCCATCTTTCATCGAAAGACCTGTGCACCCCCTTGGCCTGATGGGAAAAGAACTGGTTCTGACGCCTCGCGGCCTCTCCTGGGCCTGCACAGCGGGCATCACGTCGAGCAGCGGGCGCTCAGGCAGGCTGGAGGCGCAGGGTTCCTGCCAGCCAGGCCTCGTTTCCCCTGACTTTTACCTGCAGTTCGAAACCTGAGCCGAAATAGTGTTGCTAAGTAATTCACTGCGGACTTTCTGTTTCTAGCTATGTGAAAACTTCTGAGAAACTTGGAGAGTGGAATGAGAAAATGACCCAGTCGGACTTGTGAGTGCCTTTGCCATCAGCACCTCCCTCCCCCTTTCCTCCTGACACGCTCCTAGGGCCAGGCAGGCTGCACGCGCTTGGCACAAACCTAGTTGTGGTGTTTCTGGCTCTTTTATTTATTTATTTATTTTTTAAGTTAACTTTTTATTATTATACGTTATTATCATTTATGCTTACAACACCTGGTCTTCCTAGGTGGTCTCCCATCCAAGTACTAACCAGGCCCGACCCTGCTTAGCTTCCGAGATCAGACGTTGGGCGTGTTCAGGGTGGCATGACCGCAGACTATGGACCGTGGCTCCACTGGGGAGCGAACCCGGGACCTTCTGCGTATAAAGCAGACGTGCTCACTGCTATGCTATGGAATCACGTCCTGGCTGTTTTATTTTTAATACCGTTTTTTTCCTCTCCAACACAAATGAAACTGTTCCCGAAACCCTTGTGGAGCAAGGGTTCGTTCAGGTGGAGGACCGCACTGAAAAGTTCCGTGCCTGGTGCGTGTCCCTTCAGTAAGAGGCCTGAGCGGGGCCCGGACAGCACCTTGCGCTCGTAGATCCTCTCGGCTTCCACAGTGGGTGGAGCAGGGCCATCTCGACTGATGCTGATGGTCCCCACTCTGTGCCCTGCAGACTGCGCTCCAGCTGCTGGGTTCTCCGGAGCCTTGCCAGGGCTCAGGGCGGATTTCGGGTGGGGGAGCAGTGTGGGCGCACCACTGGGATCTCAAGGGACACCGTGCTGTCGGCCACCCGGATGCTCACCAAATTCAGAACGCCCACGGCTAGCCTTGTGTCTGCCGGCGCAGTGGTGCCAGGCGATTCTGGTCGTTTTGTTTGAGGTCCTTAAACAAGAGAACACGACATTGTTTGCTCCGACCCAGTTGTAACTGCTTTGACTGGGGCGGGGCCGTATTTAAAAGCAGTCTCTCTCGGATCATCCATCTGTCGTGCAGAGGAAGGGCCGTCGTGGCGTCCAGAGCACACAGTCAGAGTCCTTGTGTGTGGGGCTGAGAGGGAGTGGCTCATGCCAAGTGAGTTTCAGCTGAGCCTGTGACCCCGGGTTGGCTGGCTGTGCCATGGAGCTGGGTGTCACCAGTGGCCTCTGGCGGGCTGTGTGTTCTGCCGTCTGTGAAGTTGGAGACGCCAGCCCGTCGTGGCCGTGGGTGTCCTCGGAGCACGGGGCGCTGCATCTGGGGCTGTGTCCGGCGATGTGGTTGAGTCGGCGCAGTGGTGGCTGGTCACTGGTACACTTGGGGCACCAGGAAGCTCACCGTGGGAACTTCATCTGACAACAGCCTCAGGAGACGTCAGTGCCGTTGGGTGAGACCGAAGACACAGCGCTGCGGGTGCTCGTCCAGGTCACTGCAGTCTGACTGGGGGAAACCTGTGGCTCTGGGCGTGGAAGCGCGAGGCCTGCGACATGGCCGTTCCTCCCCCGAGGTCTCACCGTGCGGGATGAGCGCTGGAGACATAGCTGCTCGGTGCTGTCTGGGCGGAGCCCGGGGGCCTGGCTGCTGCCTCCTGAGCTGGGGCCGGGGCCTGCTGGCGCCCGTCTCCCTCAGCGCATCTCCCAGTGGCGCCCAGGGCTGCAGGGAGAACCCGGCCGGAAGGGAAGTGAGAGGGGCCGCGCCGGTGCTTCCGTCGGCAGCCGTGCCGGGCGAGCGCGGGGCTACGGCTTCCAGTCCACTGCTCTCGGCTGCCTGCTGCTCGTCGTGCACACGGCTGTGCTCAGGGCGACCGTGTCCTGTTGGTGCAGTGGTTGTCTTGCCAGGTGACAGTGGGTGTCAGATGACTTCCACAGTCACTCGTTGACTCTGTAGACACTATACCGAGTTCTTCGGTTGCAGGCGACAGAGAACACAGCCTAAGAGGCGTGGGGGCGGGGGGGCCTGCTCCAGGTCTGCCCAGCCAGGCTTTCCGCCGTTCGCCGAGCACCTTCTACTCGCCCCGTGGTCACTTTGTTCTCAGGCCAGCTCCTTCTTGGTGGTGCAGGGGGGTGCCCAGCGTTGCAGCCCAGCAGCAAGGTGGCCCAGCGTGGGTCTCATTGGACTGGCTGTGGTTGGGAGCGGTGCCCTGTGGCGGGCCTGCCCCTAGGGGAAGGATGCGGAAGGCGTGATTGGCAGGTGCCCACGCTGACCAGCAGCCCGCGCGCTGGTGGAGGGAGGGAGCTGCTGTGGGTCGGGCCTCCACCCGTGGTGCCGAGTGTCCTGGGTACAGACGCTGGCCCTGTCCCCCGCCCTGTCACCCAGAGCTTGGGCCCCGATTGCCTCTGCCTCAGATTGGAGGTTCTCGTTTCTACGTACTGCAGTGCTGCCCTTGGGGTCACCCTCAGAATGGCCCTCCTGGTCCCCGGGGACTGGCTCAGGCCCACACCCACTCCGACTTGTGTTTCCCAGACTGGGCTCGGTGGGGCTCTTCCTAAACCCTCTGCTTCAGAACGTCCCACCCTGCGGACTGCAGAGAGTTAACGGGACCCTGCGGCTTCGCTCTCTGGGGGACACCGAGCTCGCAGACTTGTTCTCGACTTTCAGAGTGGGACATTGCACGTCACTTGCTACCGTGCGCCTGGTGTTCCCTCATTACCGTTCATGGCTCCAGGTGGGCAGAAGTCTGTTTCTTTTAGCTCTTACCTGCCATGCTGAAATAAAGGCAGTTCATCAAGTTAGGCCTTGGGCTGGGGGTGCCTCTAGCAGGCACTGCAAGTTGGGGACCCAGAGGAGGTTCTAGAGCCTTTCCTCAGTAGGCTGTGTTGTGGGGAATGTGCCATCGCACCTGTCACAGGTCCCTCTTTACCTCTATTGCCACAGTCTTGTTAGATCCTGAGACAGTTCGTGCCGTGGGTGGCAGCTCCAGGCGAGGACGCTGTCACGGCAGAGGGCCGCGGATGCAGCAGCGCTGAGCCAGCGCGGGCAGCCGGAGCGGTTGGGGCCGATTTGGGCAGGTGCTCACGGGAGGCCCCCTGCTCGCGGCAGTAGCAGGCTCGTGGGGGAGAGGGGCCCAGAAGACCCAGTGCCGGTGCTATCCAGGTGACGCCAGCGGGGCCAGAAGAGCAGGCTGGCATCTTGGGAGTCCTGCCGTCTCGAGCCATCATTTTTTGGGGGTCCCATGTTGGCCAGAATGGGGCTTTGGGCTCAAGCCGCTGTGTCTTTTTGTGGCAGCAGCTGGGTGAGGGCTAGTTGCTGCAGGTGCCAGCTCTCACGGTGGCCCCAGGTGTCCTTGCTGTCCCTGTGGCCAGGGCACCCTGCCTGTCCCACGGAGCTTTGTCCGGTGTGATGCATGTGTGGGTGGGTGGCCGGCCGGGGCAGAGGACATGCAGCAGGTGGTCCTCGCGGTGAGCCAAGACGCCGTAGAACTGAGAGGGGCGGTGCGAGGTGCAGGTCCTCGGGGACGTTGTGAGACAGTGTGGGACAGCTGGGGCTGCAGGCCCTACGTCCGAGAGGCATCCCTGAGGGTGCTGGTGTGCTGCGGATCCCCGAAGGCTCTAGCACACGAAGAGGGCGCAGGGGAGCTTCCTGGGGCCCCAGCCCCGCCTTGGCTGTTCTCTGCCCCGAGGTCGGAGTCGCTGAGGGACACAGTGAGGCCAGAAAACAGTGTCCTTGCAGGGTCGGGAGGCCACAGCCTGACAGCACTGCCTCTGTCCCCCTGGGGCCCCGCAGCTGGGACACAGACCCCTCCCTGGCGGCCAGGTGGGCGCCCTGGGCGCTGTGTTCTGGGATTGTGGGCGGTGTCCGGCCCTGCCGCGTGGTTGGTCCGACTGGTGTTTCTTCTCCCCAGCTACAAGAAGACTCAGGAGACGCTCTCCCAGGCGGGCCAGAAGACGTCCGCAGCCCTGTCCACTGTGGGCTCTGCCATCAGCAGGAAGCTCGGAGACGTGAGGTGACGCCCCTCCCCAGCCCCTCTGCCTGGAGGCCTGGCCCAGGGGGGCGAGGGTTTCGGGCTTCTGTGGGATTCTGTGGGGAGCCTGCTGGAGCCTCAGGGCTCAGGTGCACACGCCTCGGGGGCCCTCGGCACCCACAGGCTGGGCCATGCCAGCCCCGGACCAGTTGGCTCACGGAAGCTTGTTTGTGGTGTGTGTCTGTGCCTCTTGGCTCCCTCTTCTCCATTTCTGTCTTTCTCCGGAGGGACAGTCACCAGGGCTTTGGGGTAATTTTTGATGCTTGGTGTCGGTGAAGGCAGATGCTTCTCGCTGAAGTTCCGTGGAGAGAAAATTACTCTGGCTTAGAAGGGGGCTTTTGGGGGGGCCGACAGCCAGGACCCATCCAGGACGGGCTTCTGTGCCTCTTGGGAGTGTGCATGGCCTGGATCTCGTGGTTGCACGCGTGCTGGGGCCGCTAACGAGTGTCATCTCCCAGAGGCCGACGAGACCCTCCTGGCCACCAAAGGTGCCTCTAGAGCAGGGCCTGGGGGCCAGGGAATGCGGAGTGGCTTGGCACTTGGTGGACGCCAGCCTGAGAGCCATACCGTCTCACAGCTGGGAGCCAGAGGCCAGGCTGTGCATCCTGGCTCAGCCACCTCCTGGCTGTGTCCTTGGCCAGGCTTCCCTCTTGGGAGTTCTTAGGATAAGACGCGCGTCATTGAGCAACAGTCCGCGTGGAGCGTCGGTTGTCACCACCGCCAGCACCCTGACCCTTGATCGCACTCAGAGTCAGTCCTCTCACTTTTTAATTTCAGGGACTGCCTTCCTGTCACCCCCGCCCCGTCCCGTAGGAACCACACGGTGGTGCTGCGTGTGGGCTTGGTGTGCTGCGCGTGGCACTGGGATCCACCCCGCTCTCATCCCTCCCTGCCTGCTCGGGTTAGGCATCGGTCTACAATACAGGCCCGGCGGTGCCTGGTGGGGACTCTGCCCTGGCCAACCGTTTAGCCAGAGGTGAAGACAGATGCTAACACCCCGGGCGACCCACCCAGCTGAGCAGAGGACTGCTCATGCCCAGAGTCCTGCCCGTCCTATATTTTTGGTGGTTCCACATAATTCTCCTCTTCCTCCAACTTTGTTTTGAAAAATGTGAGGCCTTCGGAGGAGCAGAACCGTTGGAGTGCGGTTGGGTTGGGGTGTCTTCCCCACGCCTTCCACGCGTGAGGCCCTGGCCACGGTGGCTGGGGTCCCTGGGGCTCACCCTGTACATGCAGGCCTTTCCCGCCGCGGCTTTGCGCTGACACAGGAGTGTCTGATGGCTCCTCCCACGGGCTGCGCGCTAAGCCGCTGACACTGAACTCCGTGTGTGTTTCTGACGGATCTCATCTGGGAATAGATGGGACATGGTCGCTGCTGCACTCTGGGATGCCAGCTTTGGCCACTTGAGCCATGTTGCCGTGAGGCCGGTGACAGACGGATCACACGCCGCCGGTGGCCCGGCCTCACTCCCAGGGCCTGCTGAGGCAGGTGCGGCGGGCCGGCTCGGGCCCCCGGAGCGAGCAGCATGCCCGGCTTCCCCTGCACTGTTGGCCAGGTGACCGTGTGGAGGAGGCAGCAGCCATCGGCTGCGCCGGGACGTCTGCCACCAGGAGCGGGCGCTCCGAGCGTCTGCACGCGTTTTCGGTATTCTCACTCGAGCGTGTTCAGGGCACCCTGGGCGGAAGTCAGCGGAGAGAGCGGAGCCCACAGTGCTGATGGAGACGGCTGCGGGCCAGCCCGTGCCGGCCACCTTGATGGGGCAGCGCCGCACAGTCCGCCTCTTGGGGACAGTGATAGTTCGTTTCTCTGCTCAGAGACCTGGGACTTGGCAGCTGACCCGGCGTGTGTGACTGCAGGTCACGGAGCGTGTGGGCCGTGGCCAGCAACGAGCAGCTTTCCTGTCACCATGACACTGGGAGGGCTCCGTCCCATGCCCAGCCTCGCTATGCCTGTTGCGTGTGGAACTCGGGGACCAGCGGGGGGAGGGACCAGGTGGCACTCAGTGCCTGGAGGGATTGTCCTGTTTGCTGGTCTTGCCCTGGGGGGTTCGTGTTCCGCTGGTTTTGTTCTGTGTTTCCAGTGGTGCCCTGAACTCTCGACGGCCCGGTGGTCTCAGCACGTGGTCTCCGGCGGTTTCTGAGGCCAAGGTCATTACTTCCCCGCTTTGGAGTTCGAGGTGGCGAGTCCACCACTTCTTGGGAACGAAAGTCGGGGTCAGGGAGGTTGTGCCGTGCGTTTCAGACTGTGCGATCCTGGTGGGCCTCTGCGTCGAGGCGTTCGGGGCCCGGAGCAGCTGTCCAGGAGCAGCCCAGCCTGGCCTGAGGAGCGTTTCGCATGCCCTGGGATGTGCGGTGGTGGGGGGTGGGAGAGGAGATTGGATTGGGGTCAGAGGTCAGGTCTCCGTCCAGCTGGGGGACCTTTGACAAGCACCCTCACAGTCCTCTCACTGAGAGAGGAGCAGGTCCTGCTGCCCACCTGAGTGGCATAGGCAAACCAGGCCATGTGACTGTGTGTGTTGCTTCTGAAGTGGCCTCTCCCCAGGTGGAAGGCCTGGCTGGGTAGTGGAGGAGGCGGCCATGTCCCTGCCCCAGGCCAGCAGCCGCCCTTGGACACAGGAGCAAAGAGCTCAGCCCCGAGGATGTCCCTGGTCCTGTTGTAGTGTGCGTACGTGCAGGACACAGGTCTGGGACGTGCGGTGCGCAGCCAAGCCCGGTGACTCAGGTTCCAGGTGGCCGGCCGCCGTGGCGCGTCTCACGCCTCCGCACCGCCCACCCCCGGGCCTCCTCTCGGGGCTTCTCTCGAGCCACCAGACAGGGCCGTGCACACGTGAGGCCTGGTCCGCGTCCTGCCCTCCCCGGCGGCATGGCACCTGGGAGGTGGCCTCGCGGGGCTCGAGTAGAGGGCGGGGTGGGCACTGCCTCTCTCCTCACGCTGTGTGTTTCTTTTTCCCTCCTGCGGCCGCCTCTCAGGGCTCGTCCGTTCTCACACTCCCTTAGGTAAGACGCGCCGGGCTCAGCCGCGGACGGCTCGGCCTGGTCCGGGGCCATCTGCCGGCCCGTAGGAGGCTGTGCTAGATGAAGGTGGCAGGAGGGGCTGCGGGACCGCCGACTGACCCCTTCCCGTGTTGGGGGCACACTCCCACGTTTCCGGTCGTGGGCCCCCTGGGCTGGCACCGGCGGTGTGATGCTGCAGCCTCCTCCCCTGGCCTCCCCAGCAGCGGTGTGTCGACAGCTGGCATGTGCCATCTCAGCCCCCCAGTTTTTTCCCAAAAAGAGATGTGCACCTGGTGGGGGGGGCTTGTTGTCGTGTTCTCTGCTGCCGCCCTGGGAACAGCGGCTCCTGCTGCTACCTCCCGTGAGCAGTCCTGTCCCTTCAAGTGACATTTGTCTCATCTATGATGCGAGAGCTCTTTCTGCAGCAGACGGCAGCTCCGAGGCCCAGTTAGACACCCTCCTGGCCCTGTGTCTCTCCAGGCGCTACCAGCACCCCAGTGTCACACGCTCTTCTAGCTTGGAGGTCTGGAACCAAATTCAGAACAAACTGCGATTTTAAACATTTTTACTTACTTGACCTGGTTGGTTTCTTTTTTTTTTTTTTTTTTTTTGTTTTTGTTGTTGCCAAAAAGGCATTTAGCTTTCTGTGGAGTCAAGTAGGGCTCTCTGACAGCTCTCTGTCCCAGAAGCTTTCCCAAAACCCCAGACCCTGGTCTCCCTGAGCAGTATCACACCTCTGGGTGACTTTGGAGTGGGAGGGAGGGGGCTTGGGTCAAGGGTCCCCCTGATGAGGGGCCACACGAGGCTGCTTCGTGCTGGGAGTGCGGTCCCGCAGCCCCCAGCAGTCGGGCACGGGGCATGCCGGGCGGGCCCTCGCCTTAACTCGCTTCCCTCTCTGCTTTACCACGCTCCCCAGCAGCAGCTACTCCATCCGCCACTCGATAAGTATGCCAGCCATGAGGTAATGTACGTGGCGCTCCCAGAGCTGGGGCACCGGGGGGAGCGGGCGGCTTCCCGTCAGAGAGGCATCGGGAAGGACCGTTCCAGGCTGACGAGCTAGCGGGGCGAGCCCAACTTGGGCTCCACATGGAGTGTGCCGGAGTTCCCGCAGGGCGGGGCCAGGGAGGCGCAGGGGCTCACGGCATACCCGTAGCCAGAGTCTGGAGACTGTGTGTCTGCTCCTGCAGGAGGGGGCCCTGGTCTCCCGAGAACGCCCACAGCATGGTCTGCTTCCTCGTGAAGCCCCCACCTGTCTTTCCCACTCTCAGCTCCTGGCCCTGTCGTAGCTGCCACACCCCCGAGCATGCTGGGAATCTTCGCCAGGCTACCTCTAGAGGCCTCGGGGCAGTTGGCCAGTGGCAGGACCTGGCTGTGTAAGGGGTTGGGTGGCAGCGGGCTAGCCTGCTTTCTCCTCTGCCTCCTTGTCGCTCCCTTGTTCCAGGAGTGTCCCTGGTTCTCCTTTGCTCTGTTCTAAATGAGATCTGTGTGAAGGACACATGGGACTTTTCCTAGCCCATGTTGGGGTGACAGAAATGTGCCCACACCCACCTGCGTGGGTCAGAGGTCTGCAGCTCGCCCATGTGAGCTGCGGACCAGCTGGTGACATGCAGGTCTTCTGTCCCTGTGGTTGGCGAGTGTGACTGCCCTCTGTTCTGACCTGGTAAAGCCTCCAGAATGACCTGGGCTGGGCACTGTGTTGGGGCATGCCCCTCCCCTACTTTTGGCTTGCCACGTGCGTGCCGTGACACCTCAGGATGCTCTCGGGCCTTTCTGGAGGATGACCCCGACCCTGGCCCTTCAGCTTCAGGAAGCCAGCCTAATTGCTTATCTCTCACGCCGACATCGTCCTTTCTCTTTAAAGGAATTCTGCAACTTTCAAGTCATTTGAAGACCGAGTTGGGACCATAAAGGTAACTTTACCTGGACCATTCGATTCTCTTGATGGGGCATGACCTAAATATGTTAGGTAAACTTACTTAGTCGTTGTGGATGGACACACAGTTACAGGAACTAACACGGGGCCTTGTACCTGTTACGGCCCCCGCCAGTGATAACACTGCAACATCACAACCAGTTGTGACACCGACGCAAGACACAGAACAGTCCCAGCCCCACGAAGACCCTTCACGGTGCCCTAGCCCTCCCTCCTGCCCTGTGCCCCGGCCAGCTCCAGGCTGTTCCGTTTCCGTCACGCCGCAGTCTCGAGAAAGTCCTATCAGCAGCACCGTGCAGTGTGTAGCCTTTTGAGATTGGCTCTCGTCACTGCATGATTCCCTGGAGATAGGTCCAGCCTGTTGCCCGTGTCAGCGATTTGCTCCATTTCGTTGTTCAGCAGTGTTCACGTCACGTAAACTCCAGAGGAGGATCGAACACTGCGCGTCCCCAGCAGGGGCCTAGGACGCGCCTGGCGTTGGTGCTGTCTCAGGTTTTTCTCTCTCCGTCTTTCTCCTTCTGTAGTCGAAGGTGGTGGGTGACAGAGAGAACGGCAGCGACAGCCCTTGCTCCCCGACCGGCAGTGGCGACAGGCCCCTGCCCGAGCACACGCCATTCTAAGCCCGCAGCAGCGTTGCCCGGCCGCGGACCCCGTGAGCGCCGTCATCGCCACAACCGCCACCGCGAGATGGAGCAGCCAGCCGGGCGCGGGCAGGCGCAGCAGCGGCTTTAGGGTAGCCGTGCCATCCACACGTAGACACGGCTGCTGCGCTCGCGTGACCTGGAGGGCAGTCAGTACACAGATGCTTCACGCTGAAGTCGGCGACACAGCAGCCCGCCGCGCCGTCCTTCCTGGGGTGCTGGAAGCGGACGGGGCGGGGGGCGGGGGCGGAGCCGAGCTCCCTTTGCCGATCTTGTCAGCTCCCCCAGATGTGGAAAGAGCGATGAGTGTGAAATGAGTGGCATTCTCCAAACGTCCCCTTCCCTACGCCACGGGGAGACGCTTCCGTTTTCTGAGACCCTCCGAACGGAGACCGACGAGCAGCGGCTGCCTGTCACACCAACGACCTAGCTTTAACAGCAGCAAATCCTTTATTTTTTAAATGCAGTGGATTTTTCAAAATTTAAAACTAAGCAGAGCAGCTTTAGCCTCATAGTTAGGAAATATTTGTTTGGACTCAAGCTGAAATACAAGCCTTATTATCGCTTCGTGCTTTATTTGTTTATGACGTTTTTATACACGAATGAGGGTTCTTTAGCAGGTTTTGAGCACTCTGTGGGCCCTGCATCTAGCCCGAGGGCAGCGTGCCTGTACCGGTGGTGTGTTTCACTTCACCGACGCCCTCCAGCCCTGTGTAGGAAGCTCCCGCCGGCCAGAGGGCTCCCGGGCTGCTGGGGGTGGGGGACAGGACAAAGAACAGCCAGCACCCCCTGCCGCGCTGCCCTGTCGTGGACCAGGCCGTACCTGGCCGAGCCCACGCGTCACGGTCAGTGGCTCCAGCCTATCTGCTGCGTGCCAGCCAGGGACAAGTGAGAAGTGGAGGGACCCTGCAGGGCAGCTCAGGGCTGGGGTTGGGGTCAGCTGGAGCTCTGCTGTCGCCTTTTCTCAGGGCCCACAAAGGTCTCTCTGCCGTCTTGAAGCTGCCGTAGCCCAGCAGCTTCTCACCCAGGGGCCCATGTGTCGGGTGTGTCCGGACGGGCACCTGTGCCTTACTGCCTCTTAGCGAGCGTGAGCCTGAGCCTGGCCTGCGTGTGCATCTGTGCGCTCCCTGGGGGGCCCTCAGCTCAAAGTGTCCACTTTGGTGGACGGTGGCCTGGGTGTCTATTGGTCCACACTCGTGCCGTGGGGAGAACACTACTCAGTGTCTCTCCAGAGTTAGAATCTCTCAGAAGGCCGGAAGCTGGGCTAGGAGCTAATTTGTTTTAGGGGAAATAATGGGTAATTTGTCAATAAAGCATTCCTTTGGGGAAAAAGCCACTTCAGCGTGTGTGTCTTCATTCAGGAAGGTGATGAAAAGGTGGCATGTAAACCAACAGACAAAATTCCTGTTGTCATGAGCCTACTCCCCAGGGCGAGGCAGGCAGGAAGTAGATGATTTCAAGTTCAAACTCCAAATCCAGTGCTGGGAAGGAAACCACGCTGAGCAGGGATAGAAAGGTGAGCCTGTGGGTTGTCCAGGGAGGGGTGTGGGGGTGAGAGGGACTAGCCAGGTTACAGACTGGGTCGGCTGAGCCACAGGAGTCGGGCACATAGGCCAGGAGTCGCCCATTGAGGGGGTGGCCTGGGACGAGCATCTGGCTTCACATAGAACACAGCTGCAGAGCCAGGAGCCCGCATGCACCCCTCAGCCAGGTGGAGGAAGCTCAGTGAGTGGGGAGTGACAGGAAGAGGGTCCTGCGCCTCCGGCCAGCAGTGTGCCACCTAGGGGCCCATCCCCACGACTCCACTCTGCCACTGGAGCCACATGAAGAAAGCAACGGGCAAATGACGGTCCTGAGAACGAGGCAGGGCAGAACAGAGATGAGCCAAGGTGGCAGGGACCCCTGCCGGGGGTGGAGGGCCTCGCAAGCCAGGCAGGCTGAGGCTCCTGACAGCGGCGTTGAGTGAGACAGCCCCTGCGGCAGGCCTTTGGGCCGGGAGACCAGTTTTAAGGAAGTCCACGTACCTGTTCCCTGCCCCCACTACCCCGGCCTCTGAGGACAACAGCTGCTCATCCTCCTAGTACTTCCGCATGGGAAAGAAAGAATTCTCCCTTCCCTTTCGTACAGTGCCCTGCAACCTACTTTTTTTTCAGCCAGTGGGGTGCCAGCCACCCCCATCCCCAAGGCCCTGCAGGGAGAGCTGGCTGGCTGCTTTGCATGTGCCCATTCTCCATATCTCAGGGGCTCAGCGAGAAACCCCTCTACCGGGAGCATTTGGCCTCCTTTAGGATCAGAGAGCCAGGCTTGCCCTGGTGTCACAGCAGGGAAAGTCAGTGACTTGCCTGTCGGCAGCCGTCCCAGCCCCAATCTAACAGCAGTGAGCTGGGACAAGGGATGGAAAGCACCACGGCCGCTGGCAGCGGACATTCACCCTCACTGAGGTTGGAAATGGGTTTC
>NW_011889020.1:1073012-1074840 GCF_000151845.1 Pteropus vampyrus
CAGCTGCTCATCCTCCTAGTACTTCCGCATGGGAAAGAAAGAATTCTCCCTTCCCTTTCGTACAGTGCCCTGCAACCTACTTTTTTTTCAGCCAGTGGGGTGCCAGCCACCCCCATCCCCAAGGCCCTGCAGGGAGAGCTGGCTGGCTGCTTTGCATGTGCCCATTCTCCATATCTCAGGGGCTCAGCGAGAAACCCCTCTACCGGGAGCATTTGGCCTCCTTTAGGATCAGAGAGCCAGGCTTGCCCTGGTGTCACAGCAGGGAAAGTCAGTGACTTGCCTGTCGGCAGCCGTCCCAGCCCCAATCTAACAGCAGTGAGCTGGGACAAGGGATGGAAAGCACCACGGCCGCTGGCAGCGGACATTCACCCTCACTGAGGTTGGAAATGGGTTTCATGTGGTCTTTAACATTTAAATGTCCTGGGGGAAGCGTCAGCTAGGCTTTCATGGGGTCCGAGGGTGAGTTTGACAAGGACCCAGCTGCCCAGGGCTTTGCACTTCCTGTTGTGGAGAAGACAAGGTGTTCCCCTAAATAACAGGTGAGCTCAGAGAGCTTGGAAGACAGAGTGAGCAGTGGAGGGATGGGCACTGAGTAGCACAGGGCTGACTTTCCCTACAGACTCCTAGGTGAGAATAAGGGGCCCGCCTTGCACAATCAACAGGTGTGTGAAGCACAGGGCCTGACTAGCCACTGTCCACATTTCCCAGTACCCTCCCTGCCTCATTCTCTCTGAGCTGGTTGGCCTGTTCATAAATGCATTTGTCAAAATGTGCTTTTTACATATCATGCATCTTGCTCATTTTACTGTCAGGAGGTATCACAAGAATTTTCTGTTCCTATGTAGCCTTTCCGTACATTTTTAAACTTTCATTTGTGTGTGCTTACTCGTACAGTAGGTAGGTTGACACTTTTACTGTTATAAAACACTGTCAACAGCAGCTTAGTACGCATAAGTTTTTCTGTACTTGGGAACATATTCTTAGGAAGGATATCCCTAAAGCGGAGCTACACGGTCAGCGAGGGACTCCCTGAGCCCCAAGTCATTCATTCTTGCAGCTTCAGTCTAAAATTGGTCCCAGGTCCATTCCGTTCTCTCATTTCTCCTGTGATTCTAGCCCCAAATCTTTCATCCTCTGGAATCGACAGACATAGATACCAATCTGGCCCTTCTGCTTCTGCTTCTTGGTTTTCCTGGGCCTTTTCTTGTCGACTGCTTGATACTGCACGATTTGATGACCGGCAGGAGACTTCCTGAGCCTTGCCACTTTCAGGCCCCGAGCCCGGGACAAACTGAGCAGTTCAAGGCCAGCATGGTGGCAAAGAGGTGTAAGAAGGAGATGGGGGCCAGGGCTCGTTGGCAGAGTTCAGACGGTAGGAAGCCTCAGATGTCAGCAGGTTTCCGTTTGGAGAAGACGACCCCGCTGAATAGACATGGCCAATGGGCAAGAGTGGAAGTGAGGCGCAGGAGCACTGACCATATGTTGGGGTATGTTGGGGTGGCACATACCGGGTACCGTGCACAGAGCAGGCGCTCGGCCACAGGGAGTCTGGGTGGGGAAGGTCTGCCCTCCGTCAGCGGGTGAATGGGGTGAGCGGGGAATAAGTGAGTGGAAGATGGTTCTCCTGCAGTTCCACGCCATCGCCGTCGTTCGGAGGTGATTCCGGGAGGGTGGCTGGACGGTGGAGATGGCACTTCGGTGACTGAGCAGGAAGGAAGTCCCATCTCTGCGCTCCAGGGATGAGCAAACGTCAGTCCCAAACAGTGGCTGGGTAGGGGGCCGTCGGCCTCCGAGTCATCTACCGGTTCCCTGTCGCGTTCTTTGACGA
>NW_011889020.1:1077585-1086449 GCF_000151845.1 Pteropus vampyrus
ATGAGTGAGTGAAAGTGACGAGCCTCCTGACAGTTGGGTGACACAATGGCGTTGTCACTTGGAAGTTGTGGTGGGTGAGTGCTGAGCACTTAGGGATACTGGGTTCCCTAGGACGGCCGCACCCGGGGGCGCACTCTCGGGGTGCTGCTGCGGGACTGAGCTGGAGCCTGCTCTGTGGCTGAAGGAGTCGCGTCTCCAGGCTCCACCGCAGGCCGCGCTGGCACAGAGCCGGCGGGGTTCCCCGTGTGTCTGAGGGCGCTCTTTCTGTGTGCGGCGATGGGGTGGACGCTGCTGCTTTCTCAGCCGTTTTAGCCCTTGAGTTCCCCTTAGGTGCAGAGGTGGGTGCCCCGTGCCCGGTCATGAGGGACAGCAGAGGCCAGGGCCTTGTGTGCTCTCAGGGCCCTGGTACCGGCTCGGCCTGGCTGCCCCACTGACACCGTATGGCAAAGCCACATCTAGCTGCCAGCCCAGACACTGGAGGTGCGTTATCCTGGCGGGTAGGGGGTGCTTGAGATGTTCGTTGACTGGGTGACTAAAATGCAGTGAGGCCATCGTCCAGGTAAGGCTTCCCAAGTCGGGGCACTGGGTGAGTGGGGCATGTGACACCGTAAGCTCACCTGTCCTCTAGGAAGGGGACCCTAAGCTCTTGCTGGTGCCCTCGCGAGTCACTCGGTGCTGGGTGCTGTCCCTGTCGCAGGTAAAATGCAGGCCTCCTGGCATGAGGCTCTTTGGGACGTTCTGAGTGAGTGGTTAGGTCACGTACTTGGGGGCTGCACACACGCAGCCTGCTCTGTCACAGGCATTGCCGCTGCGTGTCAGTGGAGTCCGAGCTGACAGCCCCACCAAAATGAGGGTCATGGTGCTTGCCCCGCCCGCCTGTTGGGGGAATGCAGGAGGTGACCGAGGGAACGGTGTCACCTTGTCTGCCTCCTGAACATAGTAGCAGATGCTGACAGTCACAGTCCACCTCAGGAAAGTGCTACCTACTCTGAGCGAGGGAGTCACTGGCCCGACCTAGGGCCCACTCTTAGGTGGTGACAGTCCCCGAGGAGGATTAGCAGCCAGTCCCTTGTCTATGCCGGTGGTGACAGCCCCCGAGGATTAGCAGCCAGTCCCTTGTCTACGGTCACAGAGGTTTAAGGATGAGATTACCAAACAGCCTTCAGCTTAGATTTGTCTTCCGTGTCCCTCGCGTTCGATTTGCTCGAGTAGCATCAACGAGATGGCACGTTCTGCCGCAGTTCTGGGTACTGGCAGGTGGTTAGTCGGTTTAAGTCTTCAGTAAATAAAAATTGTTTTACATTCTAAGAGTTTTGCAGACGTATCGGTAGCCAGTCCCTTGTGTACGGTCACAGAGGTTTAGGGATGAGATTACCCCGAAGCTGCAGAAACGAGGTGCGGCTTCTCGCTCTCGGATGAGGGCGGTGGGGAGCGAGGTGGGCTGGGCGCCCGTGGAGGCGGCTCTGTTGGCGCTCGCCTTTCCAGGACGGATCTGTGTGTGTACACACGAATGGTTTTTAAAGCCAGTTCTGTGGCAGAAACCTTTACATTAAACCCAGCTGATATTTTTACAGTGTGATACATTGTGAGTTATCGTGACCATCCTTGAATGTACGAATGAATAAATCTTATCTGTCCTCACGTGTTATTTGTAACTCTTCTCGTCCTTTTAATTTTTTGCGTTGAGTGTGTATCACCAGCAAACATGGTGGTTCACAAGATAAAATGGACAGTCATTTGGCGTCTCCATTGCTGTGCGCTGAGGAAATCTGTGCCAATTGGTCATAAAGTTGCAGATCTGGGACTCAGAGGGTTGGAATGCGGACTAGCCACCCCTGTCAGCTGGGCCCCGCCCTGGCAGGTTGGGGATGGCCAGCCCCTTTCTTAGAGAGCTCCCCCGCCCTGTGCCTCTGTTTCTTCCAGGGTGGAATGGGACTGTGTCATTGTGATGCCAGCAGACCCCAGGTCCCCTGTCTCATCTGAACCCTGCGTTGCTTCAGGGTCGGGGGCTGAGTTCAGGTGCCGGCCGGAGACCACGGCCCGGCGGACCACCCCAGCTGGACAGAGCTGCAGGCGCTGTGCAGGGGCCACCTACTCTGCAGGGGGCGTGTGCCACCACCTGGCCTTTCTGTTTACTTCTGTTATTGGAAGGGATTAGCAGCACAGCAAATGCTTGTTTGAGTTTTAGCTGGGCAGGCCCATTTAATTTCCTTTACTAAATAGGAATGTCTATTGTGAGAGGGTTTCTCTAAGATAAATCATGGAAAATTCTGGGTCAAAGAGTACGAACTTTATCAATTTCGCCACATATTACCCAAGTTTATAATCTGTCAGTGTGTGTCTTTTCTGTTCACCCATGTGGGATTTTAACTTTATATTTTAAGTTTTGGTGCTTGTTTAGCTACTGCTATAGAGTTTGATATTAAAGTCTGAGAATTTTTTTTCAGTTGTAGTAAATTTTGCTGGGTCCTTTAAAATCAATATTTAGTGAGAAATAAAATGTTTAGTTATAAATGGACTTTTTGAAATATATGAAACCAGTCCATATCTCTTTTTCAAGTTAACTAAAGCAGAGGTTGTGTTCCGGATAAAGATTTTTACTGGACTGTATTCATCTTATACTTTGAATCACATGCAAAGTTCAGGTTTTTTTAATACAATCTAACAGTCCAGTTTTATTTTGAGATGAAACTAGAAAGTCTACAGTTTAAGGATGACAGTTATCTATGAAGTATTTCTTAACTCGTCTGAGTAAAGTCACTCCCTGTGCGAAACAGTGCGGTTCTCATAAGAGTCATTTAGTGGATGCCTTCCCTCCCCCATGGGAAACCTCTGAAATGCCCCAGCCTGTTTGTGAGCAGGCCAGCGTTACCCAGTGTGCACTGCCTTTATCCGCAGGGCGCCCTGCAAAGTAGCTGTTGCCCACCTTTATCGGTAAGGAAACTGACGTGTTTTCTCCAGTATGGAGTGGTGTTGGAGAACACGCACATGGCTAAGATGCCAGCGCAGGATTTTCAGCTCTTCACGGGCCGTTTCTGTTGGTGCTGGTTCCCCTTGCCTCGTCCGGCCACATCGGGTAATCCTGACCGATGGGTGCCAGCAGCATCCTTCTCCCTGGTGCGTTCCCCTGCCTGTCCCTTTATAAAATTTACTGTGATGTGGGGGGTGTGTGTGTGTGTCGCCCGTCATTGGAGGGGTCTCTCCTGGCGGCCGTAGGCCACGTCTGGTTGCTCTGAACACTGTCTCCTCTCAGGCCCGTGGGTGGGGCCGCGGGCAGGGTGAAGGGCACGGGCGTACCCCTGGGGCATAGTCCTGAGGCTGCTCTGGTCTGGGAAATCGTAAACCTTCCTGAAGGCTGAGATTTGTCCCTTTTACTTGTGGCCTGTCTTAAACTGGTTGCAGTCCCAGTGTGCTGTGAAGCAGACCCATGTGCCGCTTCCTGGACTAGGCCAGGGGTCTTTGCCCTGTCCTCGCTCCCAAATGACCATCGTGCTGGCGGGCGGTGCCCCCCAACCGTGCTGGTCCCAGATACAAAGTGCGTTTCAGTAAACAGTGATTCAGCCAGCCTGACCTAATTAGATGCCAATCCCTTAAAGTGCTGGGACAGATCTCCCCTGAGAATGGAAGCACCTTTTACAAGATGTATGTAACAGTAATGAATGTTCACGTTCAAGCTGAGTTAAATTACGAGCAGCATAAGTCAGCATGACGCACTTGGTCGTGTGTGTGTTTCCTCGTCCTTAGAAAGTAAGCGAAGGTTTGGTGCAGCGCCTTATTCGGGTAAGACAGTGCACAAGAAAGGGAGCTGTGCGTGCCCAGGGCGGGGAGCGGCGCTTCTGTGAGCCGCTCTGAGAGCCACTCAGATGCTGCGGCCCTTGGGCATCAGGCTCAGGTATGGCCCTGGCACTGTGGTCCCAGGTAGCCGCTCAGCACTGCTGAGCCTCAGGCTCCTCGTCTGTAAACGGCAGATCTTAGGAACAGGAGCTGGTGTCGCTCGTGCACCTGGCACTGCTGGAAGCACTTGACACTGTCACGCCCCCTCCCAGACACACCAAGCGAGACGGTCCATCCCCACTGGATAGCGGGATGGCAGTGTGGAGGTGTCTGGGAGCTGCCCGCGCCTCTGAGCCCAGGAGCGGCAGAGCCAGGTTGCAGCCCACGCAGGTGACCCCAGAGCTGCCCGCCCACCTCCCACTCGACTGGGAGCCTGTGCGGCAGACTTCTTGGGAGTGTTCAGTGGGGTCCAGGGCATGTGCGCCCCTAAATGCCTGCACGTGGCAAGTGCTCCCTAAGCTGTGGCCACCGTGTTGGTGAAGTGACCGCAGCGGTCAGGAGTCCTGTCACAGCTGTGCTCCTTTCATGTCAAGGCTTGTACAGTGTTTTCACACCCACTGCCTGACACCCGGCGTCTCTCCATTGGCCTTTCACGGTGTACTTGGTGTGTCTTACACTTGGTCTTCAACTAGGTTTGATGGAACAGTTTGATTTGGTCACAGTTGTGAGAGGCAGGCACCCTGACGCCGTGTCCGTCTGCTTCAGAGGCAGTCACCATGTGGGAAACACAGCCGGCCACCTCCCCAGGGGACTTCCACACAGTGCAGTCGCAGTGCAAGGAAGCTGTGCCGTTACCAGCAGGTGCGTTTCAGGGCACGTGCCTCCTGGAGCTGCAGATGCGGCGGCTTCGTCTGCCGGGTTTTATTTTGCGCACTCCTCATCGTGTGTCAGCTTCTGATTGTCCGCGGCAGGCCATGAGCTGCTCCGAGCCTGGGGCCTCTTGCAGCATGTTCAGATAGGTTCCCTTGCCTGCCCTGTCCCTGAGTGACTGTGAGAGTGCCAGTGTGGTCGTAGTCATGTTTCCATGTGTTGTTTGAGGTTGGGGTGACCTCCAGCTCAGGGGAGCGTTTTCCTGGCAGGCATTCACGGGGGTGACTCTGCTTGGTTGCCCGTCCCTTCTGCCTGTCCCGCCAGGACACAGAGTACCTGTAGGTGTCCTGGGTCTGCCTGCAGATCCTCGGCCGGTCTGCAGAGAGCCTGGAGAGCGGCCAGCAGGGCCTGCCTGGGTCGCACGGCACCCTGAGATCTCAGGCATCCTGAGGTCAGACGCCACCAGCTAAAAGCCCCGGCGTGTGTCACCTGCCGAGATCAGCTTGTCGCCCGCCGTCTGGGCTGTTCACAGTGGGAAGCGGGCAGCTTCCTGGCCGTCTGCTCGCGGTGCTCGTGTCCGGAGTCGCTCTCTGGTGTCGAGTGGGGTGCACGCCGCCCGCCGCGTGGGGCGTGCGAAGGCTTCGAGCTGCCTGCCCAGGGGCGGGAAATTGCTTAGCCAGCGCGGCCCTGGCCTCGAACCCCCGGGCCTCGAACCCCAGGTGCTCCCTCCGTGCCGTCGAGTCACTTCCCTGCCGCTTACACCTCGGGGTGAGCGGGTGGGGCCGAGGGTCTCCGGCAGAGGCGGGAGCACAGGCCGCCTTCCAGAGCGGCCCCTGGGCGACCTCGTGTCTCCTCTGCGGTCCTTTCGCTCGGCTTCTGACTCCCTTCTCCCGTCGGCTCGCCGTGCTCTGGGCTGAGTGCTCTGAACCCGTGGCTGGCGCGGGACCCAGTCACTCCTGCTGAGGAAGTTAACTCGGCAGGAGGCACCGAAGGCCCTGCGGGGACCTGGCACCTGCCTGGCCGCCCGCCCCAGGGAGCAGCCCTGGGCTGAGACTATGCTTCCTCCTCCTCCTCCTCCTCCTCCTCCTCCTCCTCCTCCTCCTCCTCCTCCTCCTCCTCCTCCTCTTGCGGCCTCTGGCCTCCGACCTCAGGCTGTTGCTTCCTGCTGAGTTTGGAACTGTGAGGCAGACATCCTGCCTCTTAGAACAGGAGGACGCGGTCACTCTTCCCATGACCGCGTGCGGGCTCAGCGCCCGTCCCGGCGCCTCCAATTTGAAGACTGGCGGGGAGGTCGCCCTTGAGGGACTGGTCTGTTTTAATCATTCTACCCTGTTTTAAGGCTGAGTGTCACTGTTGCTTTTTAGTCTCAGAGTGAAGTCAGAAAGGCCCGTGACTTTAGCGGTCGCACAGACTTGGAACTTGTGTAAGGTAGGGGTAGGGGTGACAGGAGACTGTGACGCGGGACCATATCTTAACGCGTTCCGTGTCCGTAGACTTGCTTATGGCTTCGGCGCACGTACCTGGGGTTAGTGGGTGGCCAGTTCCTCTGTCCTGCAGTGTATTCATTTTTTTATTTTGGAATAGGTAATGTTTGGAGTTCCACGTTCAAAGCAGTGGCCTCCCGGGCCTTTTCGCTGTGTCCTGAGTCTGTCCCCAACCCGATCGTAGTTGGCGCCCATCCCAGACCCGCCTGCATTCTCACTGGCGCATCGTGGATTTTAAATGAAGCCCCCTCCAGAGGCGGGAAGCCGCCGTGCTCGGAACGCTGGTTGGATTTCACTTTTAGTATTTTTACTTTTAGCGAAGTTTTTCTCCTGTAGGATTAGGTCCGGAGCATACGACAGAGCAGCAGTGCCCTCCCCAGACGAGGTGTGTGCTGGTGGCCGCTCATATGTCACATCATGCCACTTTCCCGACTCGTCACCTAAGGCATTACCCACACCTTCTGTCCTGACTCGAGGCAGCAGCACCTTTGTTCTCCTGTCCCAGGGTCACTGCCTCCCTCGGCGGCGCTCGGGTGCTCACCTACAGGGCTTCGCCCTGCCCCAGCCGCAGCACATGCCGCCTCTGCCTGGCGTGTGTCCTTGCCTGTGCGAGCCTTTCTCTCCCTCCTCCAGCGTGCACTGTGTTTTGTGACTGTGTTGCTGGTCTGTAAGTTTACTGCAGAAAATCCACATATTTCCACTGGTGGAAACAGTGTTTCCTACAGCGCCAGGGGCCCAGCCGTGGCCTCTGCCCTCAGGGTCCCTCGTAGCCTTTTTCTTAGTTTCGTGGTTTCAGACTCCCTGCCATACAGTGTGTCGCAGTCTGTCCAGCTGCATTCCTGGGACGCCCCGCGGTGGGCCGGAAGGCTGGGGAGCCCGCCTGGCAGCCCCAGAGGCCTCTGCACCTTGGAGGAGCATGCTGGGGGGAAGTGAGAGGCCCTCGAGTGGCCTTCACACTGCTTCAGGGCCTCCCTGCCGAGTGACACCACGCCAGCAGACTTCCGACCACAAAGCCTGGCCCTGGGGCACAGGGAGCAGACCTCTGCCTGCTGAGCGGGCGTGGCTCACAGGCCTTTCCTTCTGCTCGCTTTAAAACCCTCCTTGTCTTCATAATGGATGAACGTGGGGGAAACGCAGTTGTTTTAAGTAGTATTCTCTAGTGATGTGTGTAGAAGTACCAAAGAACTTGTAGTTTTTATAAACATTTTTGAAACTGCCTCAGATAACTTCAGAGGTTTTGAATGGACCGTGCTAAGAACGGAACAAAGTACAGTTGGCCCTCGAACCGCATGGGGGTTCAGGGTGCTGATCTTCCGCGCAGTGGACAGTCTGAGCATGGCCCCCTCTGACCGCGAAGCCCAGCCTCAGACTGCACAGTCCCTGCTGAGTGGCCTGGAGGGAGGGCTGTGCCGTGCCGTGCCGTCTCGGGGCGGTGGGAGGCAGCCCCAAACAGCCCTCCCACGGGTGCTGGCGGCGAGCTGGACGCCCCCGCAGGCCCCGGGAAAGACGGGTGCGTGTGGGGGCTGGTGGCACTCTGGGCAGCTGGCATTGGGCTGCACCTGGTGCCCAGGTCACCTCCGGATGCCACGGCTCACCTGTGGATCACAAGACTTCAGAAGACAGTGTAGCACCATTTTCTTTTCTTTTCTTAGTTTGCAGTTACAGTTGACATTCTGTATGAATTCGCATCAGTTTCTGGTGTGCGGCACAGTGGTGAGACATTTGTACACCTTACGAAGTGACCCCCCCCGATTACTCTGTTCCACACCCGGCGCCACGCGTGGCGGCAGCGGTACGGACTGTGTTCCCGTGCTGCGCTTCCCGTCCCGTGGCCGCTGCGTACGGCACCGTTGACTTTTGGCCCTGGGATTGGGAAGAATTTATTGAACAAAAACAAGGACAAAAATGGTTAAGTTCACAGAGTCGCTGCGTTCAGTTATGTAAAAACCAGGGGCTTTCGAAACACCCGCCACACAGCATGTAGCTCGCCCTGCGGAGCTGACTCTTAAAATGGTCGAGGCGCTAAATTTTGTTTTTACCACAGATAGAAAGCTTTAAGAACGTGCGTTCATGAGACGCCATAGCAAGTGGGAAGAACAGTGAACTAAGGCAGCGCAGCGTCCGTGACGATGGAGGGCGGCGTCCACGCTGAGCCTGCGGCTCCGGGCCCCGTCTAGGCCTCGGTGGGCCCCCTGTGGCGGTGCTCCCCGAACTGCTTGTGCCGAAGGACCAGATTCTGTGTTTTTATTTCCAGTCCTTCACAGACCGATGGTACTTATAAGCCACAGTGAAAATGACCGACTAGAAAAATACACCGCCAGCAAAACGTGTAAGCCCCCGATTTCTCCTCTTAGATAAACACCCAGTGAAATGGACCTTTTTTGATGGGCTGTCCCTTCAGCCGTCACACGTACAGGCGTGTGTGACCCTTGCCTCCTCCGGGTGTGGGGCAGCCCTGCAGCACGCCCCACCCCTGATGTGCCCTGTTCTCTCCGTTGGTGCAGTTCTGTCACTTCGAGAAGGCTGTGCCAGCGGAGTCGGCACGTGTGTCCCTGAGGCTGGCCTTGCACTCCGTGTGGTGTCTTTGAGGGTCCCCAGGTGGAAAGGCGCCCGCGTCGCTGGTGCCATGTCTTCGTGTTGCCTCTCTGGTTTGTGGCCACTCACAAGGACACGTGTCCTTGGGTGTGGCGATCATGTGTGTTCACCAGCAGGTTTTCGGTGTCGGTGGCTGTTTCC
>NW_011889020.1:1086499-1105616 GCF_000151845.1 Pteropus vampyrus
GTGGGGGAAACGCAGTTGTTTTAAGTAGTATTCTCTAGTGATGTGTGTAGAAGTACCAAAGAACTTGTAGTTTTTATAAACATTTTTGAAACTGCCTCAGATAACTTCAGAGGTTTTGAATGGACCGTGCTAAGAACGGAACAAAGTACAGTTGGCCCTCGAACCGCATGGGGGTTCAGGGTGCTGATCTTCCGCGCAGTGGACAGTCTGAGCATGGCCCCCTCTGACCGCGAAGCCCAGCCTCAGACTGCACAGTCCCTGCTGAGTGGCCTGGAGGGAGGGCTGTGCCGTGCCGTGCCGTCTCGGGGCGGTGGGAGGCAGCCCCAAACAGCCCTCCCACGGGTGCTGGCGGCGAGCTGGACGCCCCCGCAGGCCCCGGGAAAGACGGGTGCGTGTGGGGGCTGGTGGCACTCTGGGCAGCTGGCATTGGGCTGCACCTGGTGCCCAGGTCACCTCCGGATGCCACGGCTCACCTGTGGATCACAAGACTTCAGAAGACAGTGTAGCACCATTTTCTTTTCTTTTCTTAGTTTGCAGTTACAGTTGACATTCTGTATGAATTCGCATCAGTTTCTGGTGTGCGGCACAGTGGTGAGACATTTGTACACCTTACGAAGTGACCCCCCCCGATTACTCTGTTCCACACCCGGCGCCACGCGTGGCGGCAGCGGTACGGACTGTGTTCCCGTGCTGCGCTTCCCGTCCCGTGGCCGCTGCGTACGGCACCGTTGACTTTTGGCCCTGGGATTGGGAAGAATTTATTGAACAAAAACAAGGACAAAAATGGTTAAGTTCACAGAGTCGCTGCGTTCAGTTATGTAAAAACCAGGGGCTTTCGAAACACCCGCCACACAGCATGTAGCTCGCCCTGCGGAGCTGACTCTTAAAATGGTCGAGGCGCTAAATTTTGTTTTTACCACAGATAGAAAGCTTTAAGAACGTGCGTTCATGAGACGCCATAGCAAGTGGGAAGAACAGTGAACTAAGGCAGCGCAGCGTCCGTGACGATGGAGGGCGGCGTCCACGCTGAGCCTGCGGCTCCGGGCCCCGTCTAGGCCTCGGTGGGCCCCCTGTGGCGGTGCTCCCCGAACTGCTTGTGCCGAAGGACCAGATTCTGTGTTTTTATTTCCAGTCCTTCACAGACCGATGGTACTTATAAGCCACAGTGAAAATGACCGACTAGAAAAATACACCGCCAGCAAAACGTGTAAGCCCCCGATTTCTCCTCTTAGATAAACACCCAGTGAAATGGACCTTTTTTGATGGGCTGTCCCTTCAGCCGTCACACGTACAGGCGTGTGTGACCCTTGCCTCCTCCGGGTGTGGGGCAGCCCTGCAGCACGCCCCACCCCTGATGTGCCCTGTTCTCTCCGTTGGTGCAGTTCTGTCACTTCGAGAAGGCTGTGCCAGCGGAGTCGGCACGTGTGTCCCTGAGGCTGGCCTTGCACTCCGTGTGGTGTCTTTGAGGGTCCCCAGGTGGAAAGGCGCCCGCGTCGCTGGTGCCATGTCTTCGTGTTGCCTCTCTGGTTTGTGGCCACTCACAAGGACACGTGTCCTTGGGTGTGGCGATCATGTGTGTTCACCAGCAGGTTTTCGGTGTCGGTGGCTGTTTCCAAGCGCTTGGATTGGTGCTCGGCTGGGGGCTTGCTGGGTCGCGTGACACGTCTACGTTGACTTCACGAGAAGCTTCCCAGCCCTTGCTGGAGTGGCCACCCGTCTGTGTCCCCAGCAGGTGAAGGTTCTGGGTCTCGTCCACCCACCCTGGCACTGGGTGCTGCTGTGGTTTTCGAGGCTATTCGGAGGGGTGGATGGGGGGTCTCCTTGTAGCCCTAACTTGCGCTTCCCAGAGGGAGGGAGCGGCCAAGCGCCGTCTCCCCACGCGTGTGTGGTCACGGTCGCGCTGTAGCTCGCCCCTCCGTGCCAGCACTGCCCTCAGAGCCGCACTGCGGGGCAGCTCGGGGTTCAGAGCCGCGTGTCACAGCGGAACCTGGGCCGGCCGAGCGCCCTTGGCTGGGAGAAGCCACGCAGATTGTCCAGCACGGGGCACGAGGGAGCTGCGGCCACGCCCAGCAGGGTTGTAGGGACACGTCGCGTTTCACGGGCAAGTCCCAGACGGCTGTGTTCAGTGTTAGACCGTTTTTTTAAGCTCAGAAAGTTAAAACTGAGTAGTGTTTGGGGAGAAGCACACAAGGCGGTTTCTTTGGAGCGACAGTCTCGTCCGCTGATCGGGAAGCGCGCCACTTCCCCTCCATGTCCGAGGGAGGTTTCGTCGGGAATGGACTTGCGGTTTGGTAGGCCTTGCCCAGCACTTGAGCGACGTGCTCCCCTGCCTCCCGTGGCTTCTGATGAGAAAGCCGCAGCGTGGGTGCTTGGCCCACTGTGCGCGCCCGCTTCCTCTGACCGCGTTCGCGATTTCTCTCCATCTTTGGGCTCCGGCGGTTTGACTGCCGTGTGCCCTGGTACGGCTTTCTTCATCCAATTCTGCGCCCTGCATCCCGAGCTGCCGGTGTTGCCTGTCCCCATAAACGTGTGTCCCGTAGGACTGCATTCACCCTGATTGCAGGGGTGCCCCGGCACCAGGCTCACTCCACGGTGTCAGGTGTCCTGCTCACGGCCGTGGCCCTGGCTCCCGGCGTGGAGAACGGTGAATGCCGCACGAGACAGACGCGTGTCTGCGGACGCACAGGCACAGAGGTCGTCGCCATTCCTCCCGTGCAGTGTTACAGCGTCACCGTGCTGCCACCCACAGCTCTCAGTGGTCGCAGGGAGTGACCGCTAGGGTGTCTTCTCACGGACACGTCTGTGTCGGGTGCGGTCAGTGGGCTTCGCTCCTGGCACTGGACAGTGGACCTCGTTTCTATGTGCTGCGGTCCATGTCGCATGGCGATTTCGGCGACACTCGGTTGGAATCAGACTGCGTGCGGGTTTGTGGCTGGGAGGGTCCGTGTGCGTGGCATGTGGGCTGTGGCGGTCTCCACTGGCGTGGTGTCTGAGCACCCTCCCTCCACCCGGCCCGGGGTCAGCACTTCCTTCAGCCCGGCGGGATGTCCGGGAGCCTGGGAGACATGGTGGGCGAAGCAGCCATCACAGCCATCCTGGCGGAGGGCCCTTGCTCGCCTGGGGCTTTCGGGTGGCGGTGTCATAACTGCAATGTTTCTTCGCAGTAGCATCTGTTCTGTGGCTTTCAAATTTGTCTTCTGGAGTAAATCTCCCCACCGGCTGTCTGCTGGCTGTCTGGGCGCTGCCGGAGAAAATAGTAAATCACTGTCTACGGCAGGAAGAACAGACTGGTCAGGGACGACACTGCGCACTCTTGGGGGGTGTCTGTCAGAAATGCCATCACCTGTCACACATGCTCCCCAGCAGTTTCGATGTGCAGGGCGCCCTGTCTGGCCTGATCGCTTCAAGTTGCAGCAGCTTTCTGTGAATTTTGCTCTCTCGATTGAAAAGATATATGCAGAACATTTCTTCCCTAAGTCACATAGTGTGTGCCTATGTGTTTTATGTGAAGTTAATTTTGAAAACTAAAAATTGTCACATACACTACACTGTTCCCTGTCCGTTGGACGTGAGCAAACGTCACTGTCTGTAAGACCTGACTGACTTCCCTCAGGAATCCACGGGGGCACCGTTATTGGACCTCTGGGGCTGTGCTGCTTCTGTAGTTAGGGCCGCTTTGTTGGGCACAGCCATGCCTGTTTTTCTGCACATCGTGCACTGTCGTGCCTCAGAGGCAGAGCTGGGGGCTGGGGACATGGCGAGGGCGCAGCCCGTGTGGCCCCAGGGAGCGGGTGTGCACTGTCTTGCTCACGCCTGCTCTGGAGTAGATAACACTTTGAGGACGGAGTCAGAGTGACCGGGGGAGGGCGCCGGCTTCCGCTGTGTCCGGCCTGCACTTTTCTTGTGTTTTTCTCCTTCGCTTCGATAAAGTAAACGAGGCTCAAGCTGTCCAGAGCCATCACTGTGCTGTCCGCCATCTCCCTGAAGTACGAGGAAAGCTGGTCCTTCAGCCCTCAGCTGGTGATGTCAGAAACTCCGGATGATGTGAGCACGGATGGCGAGGGGTCTGCGTTAGGGTGTTCGCTGGTTCCTAGGAAAATTTGGGGTTGGCTGGACCCCGGGTGACTGGACCCTTCGTCTAGGCTGTGGCCAAAACTGACCCCAAACTTTCTCTTGGATCTGACGGCAGGGGCTCTGTAGGGACTGCATTTGGAGACTTACCGGGTGCAAGAGGGAGGGCAGCACACGAGGGTGAGCTCCAGACCCCTGGGGTAGGGGACATCTGCTGGGGGGACTGGGGCTCTCGGTGTGCCTGCCGGCCGGCTGCCCCCCCATGCCAAGTTCTTGCTGAAGCCGCCCTGTCCGGGAAGTGACTCGTTTGAGGAAGGGCAGACGCCTGAGGCTGTCTTCTCAGAAGGACAGCTTTGCAGTTCTATGAGAACGATACATACACTTGTGAACAGTTCAGACGGGACAGAAAAGCGTAGAAAAGAACATGCTTTCAAAAGTCCAGCACCGGCATGGAGACGGGGAGCGAACGGGGCATAGCGCAGAGCAAGACTGTGACCTCGGGTCCCTGGTTCTCCCCGGAATCACCCGGTGACCCGATACCCACCGTCCAGAGGCGCCAGTGTGGCGTTTTGAGTAAAAGCATTTGTTTCGTGTTCCTTGAGTTTGACAAACACGGTTCTATCGAGGTGACCTGGTGGACTCGCCGCCCCACACCTGGTGCGAGGGAAGCGTCCTCGCGCCCAGGTACCAGGTTCGGGTTTAGCCCTCACGAGGCTCCGACCACTCCCACTGCCCCTTGCGCCCCTTCCGGTCTGCGAAGTTCCCTTCCAGGGTGTCGCCACAGCCCGTCCTCAGCCTGGCGCCGCGTGCCCTGGGCCCAGCGCCCCTGCTGGCCTCCCCTGACTTCCGCTCCTGACGACCCTCTGGTTCGCGGCCTCGCTCGTCTTTCTGGACTGCTCCCTAAGCTCTCGCACCCCTGTGACCGCCAGGGTCGGCTCCTCTGTCTGTGGGAGCTCGCCTGCTCCTGGCTTCGCGGGGTCTGACACGTGCGGCTGACACGTGCGGGCATCACTCGCATGAGGGGCGAGATCTGCCACTCACGACCCCTTAGTTTTCCGTCTCTGGGTTTGTGGTGTTTTTTTCCAACGAGTTTTAGCCTCACGAGTCTGGATGGCATTTCATTGAAACGAAGAAAGTTAATCGTGAGGTTGTGAGGCTCTGTGATCTGTGCCTGGGAGGAGGCGGGCGGCGAGCCAGGGTGGCCGGGTCCCCCGAGTGCCGGCCCTCGGCGCGGCCGGGTCGGCGATGCCCAGCATGCCCCCTCACCGGCTTTGAAGTGGCACCAGTGCATCATGATTTAAAACGCGGATGCTGTAAATTCTGTTCAGTCGAGTCAAGTAGCCGACCGCCGCTGGACGTCTTGGACAGGGTCGGTCCCTTGTGTAGCACCGACACAGCGGCATCGATTGCTGCCGTTTCCCTTTGGCGGGGTCTCGGAGCCAGCCGTTTAATAGGCACTGGGTACCTGAGGGTACAATAACACTTCGTCAGGTTTGTATTTTGTGTGACAGTTCCTAAGGAGCAAAAGTTGCCTGTCTGGGAAGCAGGTGAACTAGCAGGGCCGCAGCACCCTGCTGCGGGGAAGCGGGCAGGCGCTGAGCAGCGGGGCTCGGCCGCGCGTGCGGCTGCTTCACCACCAGCCGACGTGCCCGCCCCTCAGCGGGGCCCCCGCCCCCCTGGCTGTGTGCTGGCCCGGCCCCGCGGAGGTGCGCTCGTCTGTCTGCCGGTCACGGAGGGCGCCCAGAGCACTGCCACGACCTGCCCGACGTCACACAGCCAGCGGCTCTCGGAACTGGGCTCCAGACCCCGTTATCTCTTGGGTGGTGGGGAGACTTTTTTTATTTTCACTGCCTGGTGTCCCTAGGCTGAGAGAGGTGCCCCGCGGTTGGGGTTCAGGCCCCAACTTCCCCTGTGTGCTTGTCTCTTGATCTGTGACGTTGCCATGGTACCTGCCTCATGAGGTGGTGGTGCCCTGACCCCTGTGGCCTGTCACACGCAAGGCGCCCTGGCCTTGCCCCCCGCCCCCGCCGGCTGCCATGTTGTAATCGGGCGTGGAGGAAGAGTGTGGGCGCCGCCCCAGCACCAGGCTGAGCACGCTTCCGCTTCCGCTTCCGCTTCCGCTTCCGCTTCCTTCCTCTTGCGGGCGAGGCGCTGCCGCGGCGGCCGCCTGTTTCTGTGCGCTGCCCTTCCCCAGACTCCTGCCTTTGTCCATTCTTTTGACCTCACGCTGGGTCGCTAATAGAATTCTAGGCTGAAAGTCTTTGCTCTGTAGGGCCTGGAATCGTCTTGGGTTTGGGGACGTTCAGGTGTGGCGTCGGCACGGACGGGGCCTCGGTCGGCGCGCCCCAGTCCCCCCCGCTCTCGCTGTTCTCAGCCGACGCTTCTCAGTTGGCGGCGTTCTTCGCCTTTCGAATTCCTGCCGGACAGCTTTCCTCGTACTTTCTCTCTTCCTTGTGCTGGCCTCTTAAGCTCCTTCCTGAGCCGTCTGGTTCCCTGCGCTTTGGCCGCCGGCCATTCTGTCCCGTGAGCGTGCCCGTCTGCTTCGTGTTCGGCCTCGGACTGTCCACCCTTTTGTGCCCCTTTACTCCCTCACTCTCACTTCACGGAAACGACAGCCTGCCATCTCTGAGGCTGTCGGGACGTCAGCGTTTGCCCCTGGGGGCGCCAGCTCGCTTTCGAGTTTGCGTTCTCACTGCCGGGTCATCTCGGAGAGCACTTCCGGGTTGGCAGGCGCGCTGCAGCCGTACGATGGGGTGCCCTGTCCATGGGCTTCTGACCGGAGTCCACAGCGCAGGCCGTGGGTTTGGCCGACGTGTGATCACACGTCCCCACCCCGGTCGTGTCAGACAGAACGGCCTGTGCTCTGCCTGTTCACCCCGCTCCCCTGAACCCTGCGACCCCCGTCTCTCACTGTCCCTGTCGTTCCCGGGCTGTCAGGTAGCTGGAGTCCCACAGCACGTGGCTTTTTCGTGGCTTGACGGCTCCTTCCTCATCACTGAACAAAGTTCCACTGTCTGGACGTATACAGGTTGCTGTTTCTCCTGCCAAACGACCTCTCGCTTATCTCCGCTGTGGCGGTCATGAGCACGTCAGCATGTCCCTAAGGAGTGGCCGTAGGCACGTGTGGCTGACCGTAGGCAGGCGAGCGACGGAGCTGGCGCCTCTGGACCTTGGCCCGGCCACTGCTCTTTGCACAGGTGCTGAGAGGTGCGGCTGTGCCCGTGGGCTTCCTGGGGAGGAGTCTTATTTTTTTGTCAACTTCAAGCAGTGAGAAGGTCATTTAGCAAGTCACAACTCGAGACTGTGCCTTTTTGTGTTGCTCGTTATTTTAGATGTGGCTTTTGCTGCTGACAGCAACGTGCTATGTTATCTCCAGTTCAGACGTCTTTGAATGGTCTAAACCGACCCAGTAGCCTTGAATTGGTCCAGTGGTTGTGACTTTTACTGAGATAGTTATAGCGTCACCTGTGGCTATGAGAAATGACACAGACACCACCTCTGTCCCCAGTAGTGACATTTTGCAGACACCCGCCTGCCTTCATGTGGCGAGTGCACGTGTGCTCGTGGGTATTGCCTTCTGCACGGTTTCAGCACCCATGCAGGTTGGTGTGTCCGCCCCTGGAGTCAAGACAGCACACAGCCCCCACGCCGCAGGGGCCCTCGTGCTGCCCCAAAGGTCACTCTCGCCTCCCGTCACTGACCAGTCTGCCTTCCGGATCTGAAAGGCCGTCGTCCTAAACGTGTTCGGTGAGCGGGGTCATGTGGCGCTGCGTTTGGGGTCGGCTCTTGTCTGCTCAGCATGGCCCCTGAGACCGGCCTGTGGCATCTGCGTTTCTGTGAGTCTGCGCTTTACCGAGGAGTGGGGAGTGGCCCACGTGTGCCGTTCGGTGGACGTCCAGACTGCGTGCATGTTGGGGCTGTGACAGATAAGGCCGCTGTGGACGCTCGTGTGCAGGTCCTTGTGTGAGGGTGTAGAGTTTTCTCGAGCCCCGGTGACCCCTCTCTCCCTCTGCCCCCTCCATGCGGCCACTCACCTGTCTTCGCAGGGGCTCCGTGAGGGGCCCGAGACGCTCCCCAGGGCCGGCCCTGCCCGCAACATGGCGCGTGTGCCAGCAGCTCGTCCCCTCTGGCCGGCGTCCCCATCTGGGCCGGCCCGTTCCCGTCTCACTTGGCGGCAGACAGCTGGGTGGTTGTGAACAGTGGCTCCGAGCGTGTGTGTGAGTCTGTGTGGACGCGGGCTTCCATTATGCACTGTGGGCCAGACCTCACCTAGCACTGGGGGTGCTGGGTCGCACGGTAAGGGCGCATTTACCTTGTGAGTGCCACCAAACTGCTTGCCGACGGGCCGCGCCCTGCCACGTTCTCAGCACGCGCTGGCCAGCGTCGCCCCTCTGCCTGGCACACACGTCCTGGTGGGTGTCTGGCAGCACCGCCGTGTTTTCCCTTTGTAGATGACTGATGGCGGTGAACGTCTTTTCACGTCCTGATGGCCGTGTTACACATCTTCTGACATGTCCACATCTTTTGCCAGTTTTCATAAATGGGCTCTTTTTGTCTTAGTAACTGCGCTGTGTGAGTTGTTTCCGTATCGTGGGTGTGCGCTGCTTCTTGGGCACCTGTGCTCGGAGTGCTCCCTCCGTTTCTGGGGCCGGCCTGCAGGTGTGGGTCTGTCCAGGTGCCCGCTGGGCTGCCGGTCTGTCGGGTCTGCTCCTCGGGCCAGACAGCCTCGGTCGGTGTGGGGCCATGTCTCGAGGTCAGTGAGACCTCCGGCTCGCTCTTTTACCGGCGTTCCTGCGGCTAATCTCAGCCCGCTGCATCGCCGCACGCAGTTTGAAATCAGTTTGCCGGTCCCTACAACAGCTCTGCTGAGACCGGGGCTGGACTGGCACAGCCCCCGTGGGCAGCTGTGGCGAGGGCGGGCCTCAGCGCCACACGCCGCCTCACCCCGACTCCGGTGAGTCTCGCCAGTGTCTTAGGTCGCCCTTCACTCCGCTCGGCGATGCAGATCTCGTGTGTCTTTTGTTAAATTTCACCCCTTCGTGGCTTTGGATGCTGCTATCGGTGAAAGTTATGTTTACAGGAGTTGCGCCCGAACCTCGTGGGACATGTCCCGAGGCCCCCAGTGGGGCCGGACACCGCAGACGGTGCCGAGTGCTCACACATGTTTTCCTGCCCATGCACACTGGGGACAGACAGTTTGATTTATAAGTTACACACAGTGAGATTAACGACAATAGCTAATAGTGACGGGGAGCGATGTGCTGTAACTAAAGTTACATGGTTGGCTTCGGGGCCATTGTTCAGTAGAGTAAGGGCGGCTTGACACAGGCCGTGACATCGCAGCAGCCGGTCCGGTCGCCAAGGCAGGCAGGGGACGTAGCGTGGAGCTGCGGGGCGCAGGGATGGGCCACGGCCACGTGGGGTCGAGCGGGGCGGCGTGCGACTCCCCACGTGACTCAGAAGGGCGTGCCCTGTAAAACTTATGAATTATTTCTGGAAATTTCCATTTACGATTTTCAGACCGCGGTTGGCCGAGACCGTGGAAGTGAAACAGCGGTTTTGGGGATTTCTGTGGTAAACTCTCAAGTTGTTTGCTGCTTTTACATAAAAGAGGTTGCTTTAAATGTTAAACTTATGTCCTGAGACCTTGCTGAATTCATTTACTCTAGGTTTTTTTGTAGATTCTGTAGGACTTTCTATGTAAACAGCCAAGCCATCTAAGAACGGGGACAGGTACGTCTCTTCGCGTTCGTGTGTTTAAAATCCGCTGCTCTGCCATCTTAACTGGAAGCGGGTGCTTTTTGTCTTTATTCACCTTGCTGCGGTGTCAGGCGCCCCGGAGCGGAGCTGGACCAGAGCGGTGCGGGGCCGGCCAGCCCCGCCACAGCGTCAGCTGCGGGTCTCGCTCAGCTGCCCGTCAGTCTGAGGATGGTCCTTTCTGTTCCCGATGTGCCGAGAGGTTTTTAAAGCGTGCGTTGGCGTTGGGTTTTTACTGAATACTTCCACGAATCGTGTGGTTTCTCTTGCTCTATTAATAAAGTGAATCACATTGATTTACTTTGAAATGTTAAATCACGCTGGCATTCCTGGGATAATTTCTAGTGGATCAGGATTTGTGTAACTTTTTGTGTGTTCAGGTTCAGTTTGCTGGTGTTTTGTTAAGTATTCTGCGTCTGTGTTTGTGGGGCGTTTTTCCGGTGTTGCCTTCGTTAGCGGCAGGGCGGGCGTGCTGTTCTCCAGAACGAGCTGGGAAGGGTTCCCTCCTGCTCGGTTTTTGAAAAAACGTATCTGAAATTGATGTGATTTCTTCCTTGACTATTTAGTAGAAAAACCATCTGGGCCTGAAGTAGTCTTTCTGGAAATGTTTCCTATTTCAAATTCAACTTTTATAATGGCTATAGGGCTATTCAGATTTTCTGTTCCATTTTCTGTTAGTTTTTGGTAAATTGTATTATTCAAGATATTTGTCCATTTAGTCTTAATTTCTTGGCATAAAGTCGTCCATAATCTTTCATTATCTCTCTCGTGCCCGTAGGGTCTATAGTAAGGACCGACCCTCTGTTTTTCTTTCCCTGTGGTGCTAATTTCTGTGTGGGGTTTTTTTTTATTTTTCCCCATCAGTCTGGCCAGTCCTGTGTCAATTTTGTTGTTTTCAAAGAACCACCTTTTGGCTTTGTTAAATTTCTGTTTATCTGCTTTCCGTTTTGTTGATTTCTGCTGTTACCCCTTTCGTTTCTGCGTTTTTTAGCGTTATGAGGTTGAACCTTAGGTGTCGATTAACATGTTGTGCTTTGTTCTTATTAAATTCAGAATATTTTCTACGTGTTTCTTAGGAGTGTGTTGTACCTAAGATACTTGAGGTTTTCCTAAATATCTTCCCATTGGGTTCTTGACTTAATTCCGTTAAGGTCGGGACGCGCTGTGGGTGACTTCAGCCCATTTAAATTTCTGAACCTTGTTTCAAGGTGCAGCACGTGGTGCGTGTTGGTGGTTTTTATCAGTGTGTGATCTGCGGGTGTTGGGGGTCGGGGTGGCTGGTCGTCAGTGCTGCTCCTGGGAGTTCGGCTTTGGCCCTGCTGTTCGTTTTCCCAGCGCGGTCAGTTCCCGAGGAGGGGACTGAGGTTCTTGTCGCCGGTGGGTGGTCTGTTTCTCCCTGCGACCCCGTGTCCGTGCGTTCTGCGGCTGTCTTGACGGCGTGTCCCTTGCAGACGGCACCTGGCTGAGTCTGCGTTGGCGGCCGCCTGACGGTGCCGCCCTCCTGTCAGCTTTCGAGCCGCACTCTCTGTGCCCGCCACGTAGGGCTCCAGGTGCGCGTGCTGACAGTCTCCTTGGGCCGCGGTGTTGTGGCGTCGCTGCTGCAGTCACGTGACACACTTCCGGACACCGACCCCACAAACGGTGCTGTGACCCTTCGCGCAGAGCCGTCACGTGGGGTCGAGTGTGCGCCCCGCGGCTGGAGTCTCCCCGCTTTCCGACGTTCCCGGTTTCCCCGTAGGACAGCCTGCCATGGCGGATCAGAGACAGCGCTCGCTCTCCACCTCCGGGGAATCGCTGTACCACGTTCTCGGGCTGGACAAGAATGCGACGTCAGATGACATCAAGAAGTCCTATCGGTAAGAGGCCCGTCGTGCCCCCGAGTTCGATGCGCCTCGACCGAGAGCCACCGCGTGTGCTCTTTCCCAGCCGACACAGCGTGTCGTGTGTTCCCTCGTAGCTCGTGGTCACTGCACCGGCGTGGCCTTGGCAGCAGCAGACAGCACCTTGTCAGTGACACAGACTGCCCTGGAGCAGGCAGTTCCGTGGGCAGCAGGGGTGAACCTGCAGGGTTGGGGCCTTAGAGTGATGATAGGACCTGCTGACCCTGTTGCAGCCTTCCGGTTGGACTTGAACTTAACCCTTATGTGCCATTTCGTTGGTTCAGCTGTGAGAGTCAGGCACCGTCGCTGATCCAGACACCAGATCCAGACCTCTGTGTTTTGCCTGTGTCATTGTGAAGCACGTGGTAAATGCCTCGTTGCAGCCGCCTCGTGTGCCACTTGGCTTAGCAGGCATGCAGTCCGCCGCTGGCAAGCCAGGGCTCAGCAGGAGGGTCTGCCTGCCCCGCTGGGCACTCGCGCCGTGGACCTGCTCCTGTGGGCCAGGGCGTCTGGGCGGGAGGCTCACCTTGGAATGGTGGCAGATCGTTCTCTGACCCTGACAGCCTCGAGCCCTGTGGGCAGTTAGAAAGCAAGTTGGTCACAGGCCAGCGTCCCTTCAGCTGGCCCCTCTGCCCGGTGGATGGACGCGAAACAAGACCGAGGACTGGTTTTGGTTTGCAGGAAACTTGCCTTGAAATATCATCCTGACAAGAACCCCGACAACCCCGAGGCCGCAGAGAAGTTTAAGGAGATCAACAACGCGCACGCCATCCTGACGGACGCCACGAAAAGGAACATCTACGACAAGTACGGCTCGCTGGGGCTGTACGTGGCCGAGCAGTTCGGGGAGGAGAACGTGAACACCTACTTCGTGCTGTCCAGCTGGTGGGCCAAGGTGAGCAGGGCCAGGGTGGCGGGGCCGACCCCCGGTGCACTGAGTGTCACCCCGGCAGGACGCCGGCCTCAGTTGGGGCACTCGAGCCACGTGGTCCCCACCCCTGAGAGCTGGTCCCGGGCCTGTGGCAGCCTGTCACACAGTGGGCGTGGGCAGAGCTGGCAGTCGCCTGCCTGCGATCTGTGCCGAGCCGGGGTGTCCACAGCCCTCGGTCACTGAGTTTTGGGGAGGGTCCAGGCGGGGAGACAGCGTCACCCCTGTCACGTGTAAGGCCTCAGGATGTGACAGTCCAGGACGCTGGGCGCAGGAAGCCCGCCTGCAGCGCCTGCTGTTGGCTCTCGTCCCCTCCCTGTCTCTCCCGTTGCTTGTCTCTGAGCAGCGGGTCCCGGCCCCTCCGGCCACCCGTCAGCCCTCTCTCCACCGCCTGCCCTGGAAGGCACTGTTCTCGCGCGGAGCCCCGGGTGTCCGCCTGTCGTTCTGTTGGGGGGCACGGGCCTGGGGGCCCCCGCAGCGCCACCCAACACCCCTGCTCCCCCCAGGCCCTGTTCGTGGTCTGCGGGCTCCTCACCTGCTGCTACTGCTGCTGCTGCCTCTGCTGCTGCTTCAACTGCTGCTGCGGGAAGTGCAAGCCGAAGGCGCCCGAGGGCGAGGACGCCGCCTTCTACGTGTCCCCCGAGGACCTGGAGGCGCAGCTGCAGTCTGACGAGCGGGGTGAGTGTGCGTCCCAGCCGGCGTGCGTGCGTGGGGTGCAGCCAGCACCGGCCCTCAACACCGTCCACCTGTCTCGTCAAACAGGCGGGCACTGACTCTGTGCCGGGAGTGTGTGTGGTGGCAGCTGGGACTGTTTGGTGTGAACGTGGACACCGGAGGTAAAAGCAGACGACGCACAGGGCCACCCCACCCGCACCGTGGTAGCCGTAGTTCTGAGGGACCAGAAGGCGGGGCGGGGCTGCGGGCTGGTGGTGACCGGAGGTGACGGAGCAAGGTCGTGCTGGGTGGAGGTCGAATGGCCTCTCTCTTCCAAGCGCTCGTCCCGTGACCTCTGGCCCCGGTAGAGCGAGCAGGCGAAGGAGCACTGTCACCGGAGGATGGCGGTGTCGGGGGCCAGACGGCAAGGCTGCCACCGTCGTGCGACGGACACGTGTGTGCTTGCTTTCCAGAGGCCACAGACACACCGATTGTCATACAGCCGGCGTCCGCCACGGAGACCACCCAGCTCACGGCCGACTCCCACCCCAGCTACCACACCGACGGGTTCAACTAAGCTCAGAGCTGCCGTGATTAGAGGACGAGTCAGCGCCCGGCCACCTCCACCTTAGAACCATGAACTGTAGTCACTGGGACGGGGCCGCGGCCCCTGCCTCCGAGCCCGCCCGCCCGCCCGCCCGCCCCCGGCACGTGAAGTGCGTCGCATGCGGTGTGAAGCGGTTTAGCTACGTGTCGTCTCCTGTCTTTCCTTTTTAATAGCATGTATGGGGTCACGTTCCATGTCCGTCTATCCGTCGTGGGCGTGCTGGCCGGACGCCAGGGCCGCCTGGGGCTTCGGGTCGGATCAGCGCCGTGCGCCCAGCACGTCACGTGGTGTCTCCGGGCCGGGCGGCCTCCCCCTCCTGCTCCTGGGCCCTGTGGGCACTGCTCCACGTGACCGCAGGTGCCGTCGACGCCCCGCGGTGGTGGCCCTGGGGACAGTTGGCATGGGACCCGTGCACCTGGTGCGCGTGGCCCTGTGGTGGGTCTTCCCGTGGGTGAGTTTGCTGGGGTGTGGGGAGGCCCTGGTTCTGAGCCACCTTCTCTGCCTGTGTCTGCCCGAGCCCCCCCACGCCCCACGGGCCACATTCCACGTTCCCCCTGCCCCGACCCTTGCACACCCCGCATGCCCGTGGGGTCTCTCCAGCCCTGCTCAGGCCCCTGGGAGTGGTGGCCGCGGCCGTTAGTCTGCCTGCGGGCCAGTCCGGTCGTGATGCACCCTGCCCCCACCCCGCTCCCTCAGCCACTCCTGTCTTCGTCGATGCTTCAGGCAGGGCTGCAGATGCTGGTCCTGGGGGAGGCCGGCGGGCCAGAGGCTGGGTCCCAGGATCCCCAGTGCCCTTTGGCTCGTTAGCCACAACCGGGCCAGAGCCCTTCTCGCCACGGTTGTGAGGGGAAGTGTCCGTGAACCGCCAGAAGCCAGTCTTTCTCATCCGTGTCCAGACCTCGTGGGGTGCCCCTGCTGCAGGGGCTGAGGGACCATGGGTACAGAGGGGCCCCCGGGGCCTGGTCCTGGGTTTCCGGGGGGGGTGAAGGACAAGCAGCGGAAGGCCACACGTTGGCCTGGATGGGCTGGCGGAGCAGGGCACATTCCCGAGGCTGGGAGGGGTGGCGTCAGGACAGCCGGGCACTCGGGAAGCAGTGCCGGGCAAGGGTGCTGGGAGGCTCTGGCAGGGCCACTGCGTCGCCCGGCTGCCGGCCGAGCACACTAGCTGGCCGAGTACTGGGGCCTCGGGCAGGCGTTTGGTCCTGTTTTGTTTGGGTTTTTGCTCGTTAGGATGGTCGTGGTGACATCGGTGAGAGGGGCTGTGCGCTGTGGCGGTCAGTCAGGGCGGTTCGCCGAAGCTCGGCGTCTCGTGAAGAGGAGGAACGCGCTACCTGGGCCCTTGGGAGGAGGCGTCCTCTGTGCCCGGCCCCGTGCAGCGGCAACAGGGTTCGCCCGAGGGGTGAGGCCACAGGCAGCCTCCGTGAGGTTCTGGAGGTAACAGAGGAAACGAGTTGTCTTCTCCCCAGGACGGTCAGGGACCCGCTTTAAACCTGGGGCCCCGTCGCCCGTGCCCACGTGAGCCCCTTGCTGGGCGTCTTCTCGTTCAAAGTCCTGTGGGTCTTTTCCTAGGTACCCAGGCCCCCTGGGGCAGGGCAGTTTGGCAGAGGTGGGGGCGACGTCGGCCTCGGCCCGAGGCTGGGTGGGATCCAGGCCTTTTCCATGCTCTGCTGTGATCGCCGTGAGGCCTCGTCCCGTTGGGGACACGGACCTTCAGCGCAGTCCCTCTGTGGTCTCCTGGTGGTCAGTGTTGTCAAGTCCGGAGAGGCCTCCCCTGTCTGTGTGCCAAGTGGGGGACACGGTACCTCAGCCCTCACTCGGGGCTGCCTGGAGCCAGGACCCCATGTGGCCAGTGTTGGCGGGGCGCCTCCAGGAGCCTGTCCCGTTGTGCCAGGGGCGGGACTGGCCCGACAGGCATGCAGAGCCATGGGTGCCCGGGGGCCCCGGGGGCGGTGGCCGTCGGCATAGATTCGCCCCTGCTCGTTGGCGCCCTGTCTCCCTTCAGCTTCCCTCCTGCTTCACTCTGCTCTAGAGGTCGTGCCCTGCCCTGTGCGCACTCCCTGGGGTCTGATCCGCGTGGGTGCCCTGCCCGGACCACTCACCCCCGGCTGGCCGTGGTCGCTCTGCCGGGGGCGCACAGCCAGCGCTGGCGCCTGTCCTGCTGGGGGCGGGTTGTGACGGGTGTGGAAAAGTCACTGATCTCATTCCTTTCTCCTATCTGAGCTGTGAACCCATGTGACACAGGACTGACCTGTTTGTTTTCTCGTCTTGGTTGTGAACCGTCCTCCTGTGGAATTGGCAGGGCTGGCATCCGTGTGCGCTGGAGGTGGGCCGTGGCTGGGCAGTACCGGGACCGGCAGCTCCAGCTGGGCCGCTGGTCCCTTCAGAGTTGGGCGGAGCAGCTCGCTGAGACCTTGGCTGGTGCCCGTCCTGCAGTGGCCGGGCGGGGCCCCTCAGGGCCAGCTTCTCTAGAGTAGGGTACCAGGGCTGCCGTGCCGGCGAGTGTCCCTGTGTGACATCTAGGAGGTGCCTGGAAACCTTTTCCTACCTTGAAATTTTAAACCAACGTTCGAAGCATCAGATACAATCAGTGGCAAAGCTGCATTCTGAGCGGGTCTCTGTCCTGACGACAGGTCAGCCCTGGAGGGGTCGGGGGGAGGTGGGGGACGGGGGCCACGCAGCGCTGTCCTCCAGCACCGGGCCGGTTGGGCCCTGCCCACAGCACCCGTTGGTGGATCTCGGTTCCCTGAGAATGGGTCATGTGTCACCCTGAGTGAAAGCGGCAGTCCACACTGAGACAAACCCACCTCGTTTATAAGAACTAAGTGTAACTGCATGGAACCCATCGTCCGTGCCCAGCTTTGTCCTGTGACTGGAACCCGACCAAGGTGGGGGTCCCTCGGGCATGTGCCCCCTGGGGGCCAGGCTGGAGTGACCACAACGGTTTCCCGTGGCAATCTCTGTCTCGTATGTCTGGATGTCGACTTCAAATAACTGTTGTAAAATAAATGTTTTCACTGCAGAACTGTTTTCGCTGTGCATTTCATTTAATGACCCTGCAGAGTCCAGTCTGGGGGGCATCTTACAGCAAAGGGCCGGGACCTCACTCCCATCTGCCTGGCCCGAGTGTGGACCGACGCCCCGCCCTCCACCTTCCATCTTCCAAACACTGGCGTCGGTGTGAAGAAGGGACGTCGGAGCCCTGAGACCCGCGGCCAAGGGCAGTTTGACTGGGTTCTACAGCCCTCCTGGGGCAAGTCCAGGCAAGCTGGTGACCAGCACCATTGTCCCTTTGGCCTCTTCCTGCCCCGCACCCAGCGGTGGCTTCCTGCTGCCTGTGAGTGGCCGTCCAGTGGGAAGAGCTGGGCTGCAGCTGGCCGGCAGGTCCTGAGCCTGGGCCTCGGGCTGCAGAGCAGGCCCCTCCTCAGCTGCCGCACGGGGGGCGGGGGGGATAGCGGAGAGCACCTGGTGCAGGCTGGCCAGCTCCTCCCGTCCCCAGGACAGTGATGGCAGTGTGGTCGGGGTGGTGGCCATCACAAGCGGCCTGTGCTCTGTGCTGGCCCTTGGGCAGCTCCGTCTATGGCCACCTCTGATTCTGGCCACTCGGGCAGGCTTCCAGGTCTTGCCTTGCCACCTGCCCCACCCAGGCGTCTGTGGAGCACTGAGGTCCTCATTCCTGGACACTACTGCCCCGTCCTGGGTCGACTCCAAGCCGACAGTGGCCCAGCACTGCAAAGGGCATCTAGATCTGTACACACCCACCCTCCCCCCGGGCCCCGGAGCAGCCACGCTCCCCAGGGGCTCCCTCCCCGCACCATGTGATGACTGAGGACAGCCACCTGTGTGCGCGCTTCCTCGCCCCCAGTAAGCACCCTCCGCAGGCCTTGCAGGGGGCAGCCGCTCTGCCTCGGGGCCTGCGTCCCCACGTCCCTCTGGACGCCTGTCATGCAGGGCAGCGGGGCTGGCCTGAGGCGCTGGCATCAGGTGGGAGAGGCCACCCTGCCCCACGATGCCCCTGGGTTGTGGCAGCAGCTGTGTCCAGAAAACCAGGCCACAGGAGCCACTCTCCACTCAGGTCACCGTCCCCTCACGCTGTGCCCCTTGGGTTCTGGGTCCTTCTGGGCCTTGCTCTTAGCTCAGGGCCAGGCAGAAATACCTGAAAAAATTAAGTGGCATCAAAACGTAATGTCACTGACACCTTGAAACAAATCTTCCATTCGGGCATGTGAAGTCGTTTGGTTTCAGTTCTCCATAAAGGAAAAGTGACGGTGAAAACCCGTTTGTACCCGTCTCCCCAGCCCATTACCCACTCCCAGCCGAGGCCACGAGTAGGTCAGACACTTTCTGCCCATGGTTTGAAACCTGCCCACAGCTAACTCGCATCGCTGAGTTCTAAAGCGTCCCCATTCAGTGGGTTTTTAATGAATCCGGTGACCACCTGCAGGTCTCGGGCCTGAGTTCTCACTGCCCCACAGGGTCTGTCTGCCCTGGGGGTAACCACAAGAGCCCCGTGGTCTTGCTGGTGGAGGACACGGGTTTTAGCTCTGCACCGGAAGCAGAGTGGTCCTGCCCCACCCGGCAGGGGCCTGAAGACTTGGCTTTGATTGGTGGCCCTAAACCAGTCAGCCTTTTGGCGTTCCCGTGGTCCACAGTCCCCTCCTCCGACAGCCATAGGTCCTCAGACGATTTTCCTTTTTGTCTATTCTTGATTTTCTTAATTAGGCAGAGGCAATATTTACCACGTGTGAATCTCAGAACTATACACTCCACCAAGCCTCCGCCCCGCCTCCTTGCGCAGGGCCACGCCCCCCCGCCCTGTCCTTGGGGACCAAGGGCCGCGGCCAGGCCCGGCTGAATGGTGCTTGCGGAGACTGTGCACGTCTGCCTGGCGCCCCACCGCGACCTGCCAGGAGCGCTACCAGGGAACCCTGGGCACCTCGAGCGCCACGGGCAGGTGCCGGGGTTCTCGGGGCGGCGCGGGGCGAGGTCCTCAGGGACAACGGGGCCTACCCGAAGCCGGGACCCCCAACCCCATCCCGTGGACCCACCGCGTCACATGGGCTCCACCAAGCCGGGACCCCTGGCTCCAGCAGCCTGCGCCAGCAGTGAGTGGTCCCCAGGGGCGCCTTGGGCCGGGACAACCCAGAAAGGCCTCCTGGCAACCGCACACCGGGTCCGGCATCAGATGCCCCACCTGACTCCTGCGAACTGTGCCGTCCGGTG
>NW_011889020.1:1107126-1130604 GCF_000151845.1 Pteropus vampyrus
AGGACCCCTAGCTCTCATCCCCATCAGTCTGTTGTCCTGGAAGGGCACCGCCGCAGGCTTCTCCTTAGACTGGTTTCCCGAGGAGCCCAGCACTGTTCCCAGGAGAGTCTGGGACCTTGGCCCTGGTCCTGTTTCTGGAGCTGGGGCCCACCCAGAGGCCAGAGGGATTACCTCTCCTCCCATCGGCACCCCAGAAATCTTCCCCCATGGCTGTTTGGAAGGTGATCCACTTCCACGACGCCACAGGGCCCTGGCAGGAAACGGGCTGAAGTCCCCTAAACTGACTTGTGGCCTAACCTCCCTAATCCGCCTCTGATGAGGTCCCAGCCGGAGCGGGCAGGGCCTCTGGTTCGGGCTCCTTGCCTCCAGGCTCTGTCCTGAGTGCCCACTGACCCCAAGATAAGGGAGGATGCAACCCTCTCCCAGGGCCTGAGGGCTGAGTTGGGTGAGGGTCACTGGGCACTCTCTTCCTGGCACACGAGTGCACATGTGTCTGGATGTGCTCTGTGCTGCGTGTGTGTGTGGTGCTGGCACATGCGTGTACATGTGGGGCTTTATTTGCTGGGAGCTGGTCAGTCCCAGCCTGGACTCTGGGGGGCACTCCCAGGAATAACCTCACCCTGCACGACTGTTCACCCCAGTCCCCACCTGGGAAGGCCAGAGGGAGTCGTCCCTGACTCATGGCCTGGGTGCACCGCCTGAGCCAGGCCAGGCCTGCTGTGGCCGCCCGGTCTCCAGTACATAGCACAAGAATGAGTGAATGAGTGGGGACATGGAGGGGGAGCCACTCACCAGGTTGGGGGCGAGCCCCTCCTGCTGACCTCTGGGCCCCGTTTCAGTCCTCGGTCCCTGGTGCCCAGCCACCCCTCGGACAAGCCTCCCGCCTTTATCTGCCCGCCCTCGGTCTGGCCCCCACCCAGTGACTTCCTGTCTCCGCCCCACAAGCTTTTCCATGACACGGCCTTTGCGGGGGGTAGGCAGACCAAGAGGGCAGGAAAGAGGCCAGAGCCAGGGCTGGAGGGCGATAGAGGGAGGCTGCGGCGCCCGATGGCCCACCTGCCCAGCCGAGACATCTGCACCTGCACACCTCCCCCAGGTGGCGCGAAGGCAGGGCTGAGTGGGGTTTCTGGCCCTGAAGGGCAGGGCTGGCTCACTGAGGCCCTGGCCACCTCTTCTGCAACTTGGGCTCCTGCCAGTGGCCGGGACCAGCTCATCACTGTCAGCCGCCCACACACTGATTTCCGCTGGGTCTCCCAGTGGTACAGACTTGTGGTGGTGGGGGCGTGGCTGCAGAGGCTGTCTCTGCTGAGACCCGCGGTCCTAGGTGCAGGCCAAGTGGCCACCAAGGGGCCCACCTAGTGGAGCCAGGGGCCTGAGCCCTAGCTCTGCCATCCCCTGAACCCTGGCACTGAGCCTGGACTGTAAGGAGGGCCCATCCTGCTGGTACAAGGCAGGGACTGACCAGGCCCCAGCACAAGCCAGGACCCTAGACTCCACCCTCTCCATGGTGGCCTTGCAGCTGGGACTGAGGCAGCCAAACTGCTGGTGACCCTGGGGGCCACTCCCCAAGCCCAGGGCCCATGCGGAACAGCAGTCCTGTGTGCCCGGCTCATCAGTCACAGATTCATTTCTCCTAAAACTTTATTTTACAAAATGTGTAGAATAAATTACATTGGTAATACTTTTGAATGAAGTTAACGTCTAAGCAAGGGCCAGGAGGCAGAAGGCCGGGTGCGGACAAGGCGAAGAGGCTGAGAGGCTGGCAGGCTAAGTCGTAGAGGCCACTTCCTCCTCGTCACTGCCATCTGGGACTGCATCGGTCCCAAAATAGCGGTCGCCAAAGTTTCCTACAGAAAGAAGCAGGTCCTTGCAGTGGGGACTGAAGCGCGGGCGGCCCCACGCCTGCTGACAGGGCCCAGGCAGCCTCACCGATGCCTGGGATGATGCGGAACAGGTCGTTGACGCGCTTGTCCACTGCCGTGGTGATGATTCTCACGCGCGGGAATGCGTAGGCCACCGAGTGGACACCCATCTCCGCCATGAGCAGCGACAGCAGGAAAATCTTGTCCTCGGGCACGTCGTGGTCCTGCGCCAAAAAGACCCGGATGGAAAATCCCCACCAGCCTAGCCACCTGCAGCCCCTGGGATCCACTCACCAGCAGCACGCGCACAGCCATCATGGCCGCAGCACCCGTGGACACGGTGCAGTCCATGAGGATCACGTGGTCGTCACTAATGTCCTTGGGCAGCCGCAGGTAGTGGAGCTGGGGGCAGCCACAGCGTCAGGGCTGGCCCTAACGCGCTGCACCGCAGGCTCCCGCCCCTGTGCCCCGAGGCGCGCGCCCCGCACCTCTGGCTCCCCGGTGAGCTGGTTGGTCTGGATGAGGATGGTGCCGATGCGCACGTCTTTGCACACCGCCCGCAGCGCGGGCTCCATGGTCTCGCCCGCCCTCAGGATGGACACTCCGGTGATCTGGGGCGGGGCAGTCTGGGCAGTCTGGACCCCGCCTCCTGGGCCGCCCCGGCCCCGCCCCCGGCCCCGCCCCCGCGGGTACCTGCTTCCCCGCGTAGCACTTGCCCGCGTAGTCCTGCTCCTGCGGGGTCTGCACCACGCAGTCCTGAGCAGAGTGGGGGCGCTGGTGAGCCAAGGAGCCACTGTACCTCCGGGCCCCGCCCAGCCGCCCCAGCCCGCCCCACTCCCAGTACCTGGAAGGGCAGGAACGACAGAGCATGCTCGATGAGCAGCCGCATCAGCCGCTTAGAGTAGAAGATGAACTCATCCCGGCTGGTCTCCTTGTCCCTACGGGCAGGCGGCAGGTTGAGCAAGAGGGCTCCGCCCTGGCCGAAAGCGCACTGCCCCACGGGAGGACCCTCACCTGATGATCGTGTGCATGCCCCGCACCTGCGGCGTGCTCTTGAGGACACTCAGAGTCCTGGGCAGGGGGTGGCACTGGTGTGCCGAGGCCAGCGCCGCCCTGCGGACAGAGTGGGGAGTCAAGAAGGCGATGTCTTCTCCCAGAGCCCTGTCTTCCCACTCCAGATCCTGTGGGGGGCACGTGTGGTGGGGGACAGTGGGCTGTGCAGGGTGGGGCCGCCGCCTCCCTGTGGCCGATCTGGAGGGAGGGCCTGCCTCTTCGAGAGCAAGGCGAAGGTTAAAGGACACAGCGAAGGCAGAGCAGCTGACCATTAGGCAGAAAGCAAGAGCCGAGGTGAGCCTCCCCTCAGCCCGGCCCCTCCCACACGCTCGCCCGGAGAAAAGGGGACCAGGCAGCAGGAGTCTGAGCCCCTAGGATGGGCAGCTGGTCCCCGCTCCAGCACACTGCTCCCTGCCAGAACAGCTGAGCTTTGGAGCCAAGCCCTGGCCCCTCCCCCAAGTGATGTGCAGGCCCCTCGGGATAGGGGGACGAAGCTGGCTCAGAGGCACCCCTGCTCCCCCATGCCTGGAGAGGAAGAGGGGCAGGAAGGGGAGGGCGCAGCCCAGCACAGCGCAGCAGGCGGCCCCACACGGGACTGTCCTCACATATCCCAGCGCAGCTTCCTCTGCTCGCGGGTGAAGAGTGCAGTGAGATGGGGGGCAGAGCAGGAAACCCCAGGGTTTACAAAGGAAAGGAAAGAACAGAAGAGACCGTTTAGCAGGGGGCACAGTGGCCCCTGCAGCCACCAGCTGGCCCGAGGCGGGAAGAGGCAGGAGGGCCCCCTGAAACCCCTGCAGCCCTGGCCTGGTCGAGCGGGCCCTCTTCCCCGCACCCCAACCAGCCACACTTCCTGGGGCCGTGGGAGGGACGCGGCCACTGGCCAACACTTCCTTGCCGACCAGAGAAGGAAGAACGTGGCTGCGTTTTCTCCTCCTGCAACCCTGGGAACTTTCATTTCCCAGAGCCGAGGCCTGCAGAAAACCTGACGTGACAGCTGCAGGTGCCAGCCCGTGACAGCCGAGCAGCCTCGTGCATGGCAGAAAGCTGGAGGTGTTTCTGGCACCGCAGCAGCACTTGGGGGCTGGGTACTCGGGGGCTCCCCTGGCTGAGGGCTCAGTCTGGCGCCTCCCGACTCCAAGAAGGCCCAGGCTGCGGGCAGGGGCTCGTGCCGACCGCTGAGGGGACAGGAGCTCATTCCCCCAATGCAGGACAAAGCCGGACCCCAGGCCCAGCCAGACCTCCTCCTGGCCTCTCTGGTTCTGACTGCAGGCCCAGAGTGGGCAGGGGGCCGCAGGGCTGGGGCTTCGCCACCACCTGGGGAGTCCAGACCGGCCCTTTACATCAGGCAAAAGAGGTACAGACCCAATCCCACTGGCCGTAGAGGGGTATGCCTGTGGTGACCGCCCCGCGGGTCCGGCAATGCCAGCTCAGGACAGCGGAGTCGTCTGAGGTTGGAGCCCACACGACCAGCCTCCCTGGGAAGAAGCCCCCAGAGGGTGGTGGCCAGCCTAGGGTCTGGGCCCACCGGGGCTCGGGCAAGTCCCTGAACCTCTCTCTGGGCCTTAGTTCCACACCTGCCCACGAGGGGCGGCAGACGCAGCGGGGGGCTCCCACAGCGCTCCTGCTCTGCCTGAGGCAGGGCTGCCGGGGTGGGCGCGGCGGGGGGGGCCTCCGCCTGCCCCGTGGCAGCCCAGACCGCGGCTGGGAACGGGGCGGGGGCGGGGACGGCTTACCTGACGCTGAGCTCGCGCTGTGGCAGCAACCGGGAGACAAGGGAACGGGGCGGCGTCAGTGGCGGCAGCGCGGCCCGCTCGTGGTCCCCGGCCAGCACCGCCCACTGCTGCGCGTGGCCCGGCCAGCCAGGCCGCCCCCACCCAGGCACGGACGTGCCACAGCCCACGGAGGGATGGCAACGGGTGGCTGGCACTCACGGGGGGGAGCAAGCTCCCTGTGGCCTCTGACCTGGGCACCCTCTGGGCCAGGCAGGCAGCGCTAGGGCTCCTGCGGCTCCGCTCCACAGGCTTCAGGCCTCCCGCACCCCATTGTGAAGCCAGCCCGGGACCTGCACTGGCCCGTGGTGACCTTGGACTCTGGTCTTACCTAGAGTGCTAAGGATGTGGGACTCGGCACCAAAACCCGATGGTCCCCCAAAAGGTCAGGACAGGAGTGCCCTGTTCTGTGCAAAGCCCAGCTCAGGCTGGGAGCACCGGGGGGCACCCCCAAGCCCCACTTTCTCAGGGAATGGGCTGCCTCGGTCCAGTACAAGCAGCTGGCTCAGGAGGCCAGGCAGGGACGGCTGGCACGGGGTGGGACACAGGAGCAGGAGGGTGGGTGGTGGCGGCAGAGGCGGTGGGGCGGGGCGTGCAGGACACACTGGCTCACCTCCTCCAGCTGGCTGTGCACGTGCTGCACGATCAAGTCAATGGCGACTGTGTTCCCGCTCCCTGGGCCGGGGAAGGGCCGCGGGTGACGCGGGCAGAGGGACGTGGGTGGGGGTGGGGACGTGGGGGTTGGGGAGAAATGGGCAGGGTGGGGATGTGGGGGTGGGACGTGGGGGTTGGGGGGATATGGGCAGGGTGGGGAGGTGGGGGTGGGACGTGGGGGTTGGGGAGATATGGGCAGGGGGGGGATGTGGGGGTGGGACGTGGGGGTTGGGGGGACCCGGGCGGGGCGTCGCCCCCCCCGCCCCGCGCCTGTGGTCTCACCTCGCGGCACCACGATGTCAGCCAGGCGCATGGTGGGCTGGATGTACTGCTCGAAGGCGGGCTTGACGAACTTGTTGTACTGCTTGATGACGCCCGCGATGTCCCGGCCCCGCTCGCTGATGTCACGCCGCAGCCGCCGCACCAGGCGGATGTCAGAGTCCGTGTCCACGAAGATCTTCATGTCCAGGAGCTGCAGGGCAACAGCGCTGCCTGGGCAGGTACAGGGCCCAGCTCCCGCCGCCCAGCGAGCCCAGGGGACGGGGCCCGGGGGGCTCCCCGTGGGGCTTCGGGCGAAGGTGCAGGCGGACCCTCTTCCGGGCCACTGCGCTCTCTGTGGCCTCGCTACTGGCGGGGTCACAGCGGGGCTGAGGCCTGATGAGTCTGGGGTCTGGCCCCACATTCGGCACGCAGCAGGTGGCCCCCGAAGGGGCTGTGGGGTGCTGAAGGCAGCAGCGTTCCCCGGGCCTGAGCTCCAACTCAGTGGCCTCAGGCCTCCCCTTGGGCCTCAGTGGGTACAGAGAGGGACCATTCTTTACCGGACATCCAGGGACCGTGCCCCAGAGAACAGGTGCCCGTGCACATGGTGACCTGGGTGGTCCAAGGAGTCCTGCAGATGTCCCCAGCAGGGTAGCCAGTCTAGAGCCAGCCCTCACCTCCAACAGCGTCTTGTCCGCAAAGGCCATGATGCCCTCAAAGATGATGACGTTGGCGCCGTACAGTGTCTTCTGCAGAGAGCAGGAGCCGTGACTTGCCCGCCCGCCCGCCTGCATGTCTGGGCGGCCCTCGCAGCCCGAGCCCGTGGGGCCTACCCAGTCCTTCTTGCGGCTGTGAGTGGTGAAGTCGTAGACGGGCACCTTGACGCTCTTGCCCTGCTTCAGCTTCTGCAGGGTGGCCACGATGAGGTCGAAGTCGAAGGCGTCCGGGTGGTCGAAGTTGTAGTTGTTGAGCGCGGCCTGCTCCTGCTGCTGCTGCGTCAGCACCTGCAGAAAGTCGGGTGGGGGCCTCAGGCCGGCTCTGGGCCCCGGGGACAGGACGGGGACGCGGCACCCTCACCTTATAGAAGGAGTCCATGGACAGTAAGACCACCCAGGGCACGTCCAGGGCCTCGATGATCATCCTGGCCACGGTGGTCTTCCCGGACGCGCTGCCGCCCCCCAGGCCTGCGGGAGCGAGGACGCGGGAGGGGCACGGGCAGCCTCGCAGATGGCCCAGGGCGCCAGGACGGCACCCGCTCTAGCTACGCCACCAGCCTCCCTGCCCACTCCCCAGGCCCACCAGCAGACCGGGGGCCGAGGCAGCGGCTCCGGTCTTGGGGCAGGCGGCGCTGCTCACCGATGGCGAAGGCCTCCTTGGACTGCGCGCCGTGCTCGTTGTACCAGGGCGGCCGCCCCGCCGTGTAGATGGTGCGCTTGCTGGTGCGCAGCAGTGGCGGCTCCGACTTGCACTGGCTGGTGGTGCGCTTCCGGGGCGCACGCCCGGTCCCCACAGGTGGGAGCAGCCTGTCCAGGGCCTCTGCGCTGCTGCTGCGAGGAGGGGGCATGATTGCCTCAGCCCCGCCCCCGCCCCGCCCCCCCAGGCCCACGCAGCCAGCGCACGGTGCACCCCGCGCAGGCGCACGGACGGCCATGGCCCACGCTCGGCTGGGGACACGCGGAACCCACGGGCTGCCCACCGGCGGGGCCCAGGCCTGCTTCCACAAGCTCAGTGGGCTGGCGAAGACAAGGAGACACATGGGCGGTGCCATCCCACGCCAAGGACAGCAAAGGCTCCACTAAGGACTGTGTCTCCTCCCGGACACTCTCTAGGCTGCCTCTCATTTTGTAAAATCCAACCCTTGCCACCCTGCCCATAGGGAGGAGTAGCTCCTGGGGAGAGAGGCCAACGACAGGGCTGAGCAGGGTGCTGACGTGGATGCCACAGGAGGGGATCCGGGGCAGGGAGGCCGACGGGAGGCCACTGCACCTTGCGCTCCAGCACCCTGCACATGCTAGAGAGGAGGGCGGAGGTCCCAAAGCCCACAGGGCGGGAACCCCGTTGGGAAAGGCCCGTCCAACGTCACTCCTGTGAGCGGTGTGCTGACTGCTCTGTCGGCTTACACCCCAAAGGAGCAATGGCGTCGTCACTGGCCTGAGGCTCAAACCCGATGGGGACAGCTCCAGGGCGGCTCAGTGTGGCTGGGCATTCTGGCCAGTACGTGGAGTCGGCCCGCTGCCCGCGCAGGAGACCGGCAGGCTGGGACACGGCGTGCCCCGGAGGTGCACGAGACGGGGGAGCGAACCCTGAGACGCGGCCTGTTTGTGACGCCAGAAAACGGAGACGCCGCCCTGCACGCCCCTCACACGAGCTCCGTGGGCGGGCCGTGCCGGGGCCACCCTGGGCACAGCGACCGGGAACGGGGGCTCCCGCCACGTGTGACCGTTTCACAGGCACACGCTCATGTCATCAAAAACCAGGCCCAGCCGCGGTCTGTCTTTGAAGCTCTCTGTCCTGCTGTCGCCACGAAAACCACGGTGCCAGGAACTGGCCTCAGGCAGCACCAGCTCCCCAGGACAGGGCCTTCCTGCCCCCGAGGCGGCCCGGTGCCGCCCGCTCAGGAACGTGGTTGTTCCCAGAACCCTGGTGCTGCCGGAGCCAGGAGGGCGCTGTCTGTGCACGCGTGGAGGGTGGGGGTGGGCAGGGGAGGGGTCGGTTGAGGTCTGACATGGGACAATGACATCGGCACAAATGTAGGCAGCAAAAGAAACAGCCATTGTGTCCGACAGGAGACTTGCGGCACGGTCCTGCGGGACAGACGACAGCCACCGTGTGTCTCCTGGTCTCCACGACAGTGGGGAGTGGGAGGGCGCCCTGGGAGTCATTAGCCCGGCGGGGTGCTGCGGCTCCAGAGGCAGCCAGTTCCCGCAGTGTGCACTCGGAACAGGGTGCCGGCGTCTACGCAAGGTGAGTGCAAACACAGTGGGTGCCTAGGTAACCAGGCAGTGGGGCCTGGGGACAGGCCAGGGTGCTGCCACTTGACAGTGCGCACGTGGGGGACTCGGCCGGGCTTGGACGAGCTGCCCTGGGGTGCTGCTGTGCTCCCACTCAGCCTGGCCGGAGATGGACGTGTGCGTGTGCAGTGGTGTCTTTGGGACCCGGTCGGGGGCAGTGCCGGCTGCTCACCTAGACACACTGTCACCACCAGGGAGCACACGGCCCCCAGGGTCGCAGGGGGCTCACTGACGGCTGCCACCCATGTGCCACACCCCAGAAGGGGCAGAGGGCGCTCCGAGCAGGTGGCCAGGTGGGCTGAGAGCAAAGTCCAGGCCGGCCTGTCTCCCATGCCTGCCACGCAGGCAGCAGACACGGTTGGCAAAGGAGCTGTGAAGACAGCCTCACAGACCCAAGGCTTGGTAGCCAAGGGCTCCTGTCCCCCTGCTTACCACAGGCTGGGGACCTCTGCAACGGGGAGCTTTGGGGCCCTCCTGATGACTGTTCCTTGCCCTACTGAGGTAACGACGACCATCCCCAAGAACGGGCCACCTCAGCCTTGCGAGCAGGGGCCTGAGCACACCAGGCCAGGTCTGCAGCTAAGCCCAGCCCACTGCCCTCTCCCAAGCCCCAGCTTTGTTGGGGACAAAGCCTCACTGTGCCCTCAGAGCAAGCCTCACTGCACTGCCGCAGCAGGACCAACTTGGAGATGGGAAAGTCGTACAGGAGATCTCATTTCCTATTCACAAGTGGACACAGCGACAACAGATCATCTCAACCCAAGGACTGAGGCCATGGAAACACAGACTCGCCTGTAACCAGCAGCCCCAGCCACGCCAGTGCCACCCCCAGCACCTGCCCAGCCTGCTTGTTTCCCAGCATCCACCAAACAGGACCACACGGGGCCAGAAGCTGCTGAGATGCAGCGGGGCGGGTCTCACTACAGCTGCAGACAACAGGTCGGCCACTCACCTGCCTTCTGCTCCAAGGGCCCGGCACCCCGAGATCCTGATGCCAGGGTAAGCCGGGGGGCTGCTCATGGCAAGGACACGGGGTGATCTGAGGTCCGTGCACAGGTACCACTGCACTGCCTTAGGCCCACAGCAGCCCCCCAGGACAGCTCAGGAGCCCCCTGAACTGCCCCTCCGTGGGTGGGTGGCACAGGAGGTGCAGAACCAGGTGGAGTCCGACCACTGGCTGGCGGGGGCCGCACGCTGGGGGCCCCTGGGAGCCCCTGTGCTGAAGGAACAGCACTCAGCACCGGCCACAGCGACCGAGGTCACAGGCATAAGAGGATCACCCGGGTGGGGGCCGCGTGCCGGCCTGATTATTAATAGCACTGACCCTGCTGAAGAGAACAGGCTGGCGGGGCGGGCGTGAGCTGTGCTCCCTGCACAGCTGGCCTAGTGCCGGCCCGAGCTTGCTGCGGGCCGCTGTGCACCCACCCACCAAAGCCTAGGAAAAGCTCCAGGCCCCTGGCCTGCCTGGGGCTACAGAGCCAACCACCTTAAACAGCGAAATCTGAGGTGTGTCTTGGCCAGGCCGAGCTGGGCATGCCACCCTGTCCCCAAGGTGCCTCTTAGAAGGATAAACAAATCTGAAACTCTACCTCCTGTGCATCTGAGAATAACTGCTTGCCCCGCCCCCTCGGCTAGGCTCCAGTACATCCCCCAAGGCCACTGGTGCTCAGAGTTGCGAGTGCGGGGGACACAGCCACTCCCCAGCCTGGCAGCAGGAAGAAGGGCGGTTCAGCAAGGACGGGTTGGCTGACGCACCCTTCCTCAAGTGTGGAAAGGGAATTGTGTCCACAGGTCCCCCACCTCCTCCCTGTGATCAATCTGTCACATGCCAGCTTTTCTCCTAGCTCGGCCTCTACCAACATCGCCGCAGCTGGCACAGCCTCAGTTTCACGTGCGGTTCAGAAACCTGGAAGGGTTGCTCCTGGCTGCCCAGGTAACGTGGAGGGGTGTCTAGGCCTGTGAGAGAGGCACCTGGAGGCAGGACTGGACTGATCGTCATTGCCCACAGGACCTGTGCCTCCTAACCCCACCTGGGTAGATGGGCAGGGATGGCCCATGCTCAGGGAAGCCCGCGTCGTCCTGGGCAGGGCTGCAACGGGGCGGGCAGCACCATGGCCCCCCTCACGTCTGACACCCAGTCAGGTCTAAGGAAGTTTGCCCAGAGACTGAGTAAAATGAGGCCGGAGGAAAGAGGGAGGAGCTGGTCCACCAGGACTCAGCCCTGGGGTGGGGGCACAGATGGGCTCGGGGACAGAGGTACTGGGCAGCTTCCTCAGGACTGAGAGGGAATGGGGGTCTGGGAGGCTGCAGCCCTGAAGCGGCTGAAACAGGCTCGAGATCCCCACTTGGAAGCCTCCTGCAGGACGCCCTGCGTCCCGGCCTGGGCCAGCCTCCCTGGGCCTGCCTCCTGCAGCCCTGCCTCCACCTGGACTACACCAAAGAGACAGCCTGAGGAGGGCAGGTGCCACCACAGGTGCTCGATTGTTCACCAGCATGTCCAGTGCAAAGGCATCCCAGGACCCTGTCCTCATGGGGCTGACCCTCTAGAAGGGCACAAGAAACAATGGCAAAGTGGACAGACCACACCGATGCGGCTGTGTGACGTGGGAAGGGAAGCTGAGTGGGCATGGGCCCCTGCACACACTCCTGGAGTCCAGATGGAGCCAGTTCTGGGGGTGCAGGGAATGGGAGGTGAATGCTTGAAGACAGGGCAGGGGAGGCCCTCAGGGCACCTGCACCAGGGGACAAAGTGTGAGTGAGCAGGGACGATTCCAGGGCAGACCCCTGGGGACAGGGAGAAGGGCACCGCCCACAGGTCCTGGCTCCCTCCCGTCCACGGGGACCAGGCTCCATGGTGCCTCTGCCTCGCCGGGCACCACGAGGGGTACTCCTGTCCACTACGTGCTCTGTGCTTGGGCAATGCCTTCAGGGAGTGCTTTTCTCAAGAACTCATCTGACCCCGCTGTCTGATCTTGGGCGAAACCTAAAACTCTTCGGAACCAGCAGGTGTCACAGACTTAGGTTCTGTTAAACCCTGTAGTGCTGCATCAGGCTCCTAGTCACTGCTCACAGTGGGGTTGTGAACCCAGGACACAAGGTGCCCCCCTGGGCGAAAGGCAGCCTCGAACGGCCTGGGAAACTGTGGGGCAGCAGTCACTGTAGGGCACCCCTTGCCCGCTTCCTCCCCCTGCCCATTAAGGGGCTGCACTGGCAGCTCCCAGACATTCCAGCTGCACAGCATTCTGCGCCCAAGGGCCAGACCAACCCCGGGACTAGGAGCCCAGGCTGGAACCACGGCTTCCTCTGGCGCCACCCGTGGCCATCCTGAGGCTTCTCCAGGGGATAGTTCAGACTGGGAAATGAGGAGCCACCCTTCAAGTGCAAGAGGCTTGCCCTGAGCACTTTGTCACCGCCCCCTGGTGACACTAGCTCCAAAGGCACACCTAGCAGGAGCCTGTTTCCTCCTGACCACTTCCGTCTCCGCAGCCAGGGTGACAGATCGGCTAATCCCCCATCGCACTCCCACAACTTCCTTTCTTGCAAAGCCCCCACAGAATCCTCAGGGGGCCCCCACATCAGGCGGGACTGTCAGAGGACACCATGCACCACCCCGCCCTCAGAATCACGACTCCTGGCCTCTGGTGGGGCAGGGGCAGGTCCTGGGTAGCTGCGGATCCCAGAGCGGACCACCTCGGAGCGTCAGGCGGACACACTGCAGCCCGAGTGCCGCGGGCCGCGTCCACTCGGCACACAGGGCAAAGTCAACCTCTGGGTGCAGGCCGCGCTCCATCCGCCTAGCCTCCGGCGCCCAGCGGACTCTGGCCCCGCGCAGGCCCGACCCACGGGCCCCCGCCCGCGGGCCGTCCTGGAGGGGCGGTGCAGACGCGCAGGCTCACCTCGGGCTCAGCCCTCAGCCCCCCGCCCGCGCGGCCGGGGACACCTTTGGTCTAGACCCGGCTCATCCGGGTCTCCCCTCTCGTGGGGGCCGTGCGTCGGAGGAGACAGACGGCCGCCTCGCCCCAGCTCGCGGGCAGCGCCCCACGGAAGCCCGGGCTGGGGCGGGAGCTCCAGCTCACGTGGGCCACCCCACCCCACAGCGGGCCCGAGGGGCGCGCGCACCCCCCTAGCCCGCGCTCGGCCGCCGCGCCTACCGGTCCTCGCATGTTATCTCGCTTTTCGCCACCGGCCGGGCAGGCCTGTCTCCCGCGGCCGGAGGCGAGCGGGGGGCGTCGGCGGAGGCCGGGGGCGCCGCCATGGAGCTTGGAGGCTTCTGCGCGTGCGCACGGGCGGGGCTGGCCGCACTGGCCGCCGGGAGCTGTGGTCCGTGGACCCGCGCCGCGTGCCCGCCGAAGCGCCGCGCGGACTACAAGTCCCACGAGGCCATGCGACAGACTGGGTAGAGACTCCGAGTCCGATGGAGCCACCACGTGCGGGCGTCGTCCGACCAGGGAAGGACCCCACCCCGCGTGTTACCACAAACTCAGCCGCACACAACCCCTGGAAAAAAGTCAATAAACATTTATTTGATACAGTCATTTTTAATACATACAGTTGATGGCCCACCCCACGCCACTCAGGGCCTCGGGGCGGGGACGAGGACCAGGGACAGATGGTCACAAGGCGGGCAGGGCCCGAGCTCACCGTCAAAACATCTTGCAAATAAACACTTTGTAGATAGAATATATATGTATATATATGGTTACAAGTGATAGCTGGGACCTCTCTTTCAAAATGCACTTATGTACGGAGAACTGGCATTAAAAAAACCAAACCAAGAAACCCAAAGCACAGGACGTGTGGCTGCTGCGCCAGAAGTGCTGGCCAGCTCCCTTGAACCCTAGGGCTCCAGGGCAAGTAACCTGGGGCCCACAGAGCAAGGACACAGGGGACAGCCCTGCCCTCCACAGGTCAGGGTACACCCGTTCTTTCCCTTCTGAACCAGAGGAACAGGAGGGGGCTACGGGGGCGGGGGGAGGGTCACTGGTCACACCGAGAGACACCCTCATCTGCCTTTGCATAAGCAAATAAAGTGCATCCTATTCTTGTGTGAAGTGTCAGCCCCTTGAGCCAGCCCTTTCCTGTTCTCTGAGCGAAGTGGGGTGGGCTGGGCCAGAGGTAGATCTTCAGAAAGGGACCAGCACTAGCCCTCAGCTGGGGTCTGGGGTCGGGCAGAGGCCACGCCCACTACACCCCAGGAGTCTACGGCTCTGGTCCCTCTCACTGAAGGTGTGGGTCAAGGCTAGGTGGGTTACCTAGCTGTGCTCCCACCAAAGTGGGAGGTGGGCAGATCCTGCTGAGCCACCCAGGGCTCTGCCCCCTTCCAAGGGCTCTGCAGACCAGCTCGCCGCTGCCATTCACCAGCCAGAGCGCAGGAAGCAGGGAGGGACGAAGGGGACAGAGAGAGGGGTCCGACCCAACAGCCACTTTTGGCAGCAGCCCCCACGCCCACTTTAAAGATAGGGAAGGGGCTTAAAGTGCTAAATGTCAAGTTATCCAGGACCCCACCTCTTCCCACATACCTAGGCGGGGTTCCCACACCAGAGACCATTTATGGACTTTGGGGGATGACCTGGAAACTCACCCCCCAGCAAAAACCAGCCCCCCGCTCCCCAAGGGCCAAGTACCTGAGAGGCTGGGGGGGGGGTGGCTGCCCCCAGCAGAGGTGTTGAGGTCCAACCTCCTCTAGCCATTGGGCTCCTGTCAGCGCCTACTCCCGTCTCCCCTCCTGCGGCTGCCCCTGCAGTGGCTGCCTGATCTCACCTCCACCAGCTGCACACCATAGTGACACCCAGGATACAGGAAAGAAAGCTGTCCTGCACCGAAGCCCTGCCCATGCTGCCCACCTTGACCTTTGACACTGGATCGCATCCGCGGGCCCATGCCTCCAGCCTTCGATCAGATCAAGGTGCGTGTGAGTGGGGAGGAGCCCACCTTCTCACATGCCTTCTAGCACAGCAGGCCAGCGCTGCCCAGGACCAGAACCTTCTGGCCAAGGAAGGAAGCTGGACACAGGCAGCACAGCAACCTGGCTCCAAAGCCCCTGGGAACCTGTCCCCTACTGCAGGGCAAGGAGAGCTGAGCCCAGCTTGGAGCCCCTCCTCTCCAGGGGCTGGACGAGGACGGTGCTGGGGGGCAGAGGGCTGCCCAGTCATCACTGCCACCCTGAGCAGGGGAGGGACCCCAGGGGCCCGAGCAGGCCCCCACATCCACCGTTGGCACCAGGGAACCCTTAGCACCAAATGTCAGATTGTTGTAAGTTTTTGTATAAAAAACAGAATTAAAAAAAGGTTGTTACTTGTCACAGCAACAAGACTGGCATCCACTACACACCCAGGAGACACACGCACACGGGCAAATATCAAAATTCACATCGTCCAGGATCGGCAAGGCCGAGCCCTCATCCCACCCCCCACCCCCACCCCCGGGGAAAACAGCCTCCATTCAAAACCAGCAGCCTGGAGCATCCTCCTCCTCCCAGCAATGCCACACTCGGAGGGCAGAGCCCCAGGAGGAGGCCAGAGGCTGTGTAGTCACCTCCTCCAATGCCCTGGACTCTAGCCTAACCCTTGCCCAGCCTGTAGACCCAGCCATCCTCAGGGCCCCAAAGAGAGCCAAGAGAGCCCTGGAGCTCCAAGTGACCCACTATGACCTTGGTCAAGCCCCCTCCCTGGCCTTCAGCTCTCACGTCAAAAGACCACACAACCAGACACGAAGGAGCAGGTTAAAACAGGAGAAGGGGGCTCCCACGGGAGCTTGGCCACAGGCCAATCCAGCCGAGCAGACTGAAGGCTACTTCCTACAGCAGCCACTCAGATCCGGGCCTCAGCTCCTTGCCCCACATGCCCACGGGCCCCAGGTCAACCCCAGAGCCCAGACCAGTCCATCCCTAACCCATCGGGCTGCCCCAGGCCAGGCCAGTAGTGTCGGCGAAGCTAGAGTTTGGAGGCAGAGCCTGCTCTACGTGGCCCCTAAGCCCAGGGCTGGCAGCCACACCCATGGACCTTGAACCCCTGTTCCTGCAGCCCTGTGAGTGGGAAAAGCAGAGCCCCTCCCTTGCCCCAAGCACCACTGGGGACGGCCCCCCACCATGACAGACACAGGCCAGGGGGGCAGGGGCAGGGGCCCAAGCACAGCAGGGGTCGCACAGACGGGGGCTGGGGGGGCCTGGAGAGGTAGAGAACAGAAGCGGACGAAACGGAGGTGGTGGGGTAGGGAGGCGTCAGGTCAGCACGGCAGCGGTTAGACTCAGGTCTGTCCTGGGAGGTAGCTGGGGGCGCTGGGGTTCCAGTGTCTGGTAGAGAGGCTAGGCTGCCCAGGTACCCTCATCAGCCCAGAACCAGGGACCCCTGAGCCTTGGGCCTGAGGAAGCAGACGGGGCATGCAGCTCGCGTGGCGAGGGCCGAAAGGCATCTGGCCACTCTGCACCAACCCCATGGCACCAAGGCCCAGGTCACGGACCCTCCTCCTGCCCGTCCAGGACCCCAGACTCTGCTAGGCCTGTGAGTGTCCCTCCAGGCTATTGCACTTCTGATGCCACCACTGGCCCTCCCCAGGGGGCACAGCCCAGGTGTGCCCTGTAGCAGCCTGCACAAGGGAAGGGCCAGCCTCTGGGAGGGGACAGGGGCTGGCTGCCCCACTGGACAGATAGACAGGCAGGGGTGGGGGTGGAGAACTGGAGCACAGACTGTCCCGGACCTAGCTACTCCCACCCTGGACAGAGTGGGGCGGTGGCCAGCATTGAGTCCGGGCCCCACCCACCTGCCAGCCACCTCGCTCACTTCTCGGGTGCCTTGCCAGCTCCCACCTTCCGGCCAGCGGAGCCACGGACCCCCTTGTCTCTGCCTCCGGGGGGCCAGTCGTCCTGGCGAGGGGGCGTCCTGGGAGCAGGCTCCTCGGGCGGCCGCTCCTTGGGCTTGCGGCCCCGCTTCCTCCCACCAGCCAGGCTCTTCTCCTCCTTCTGGGGCACCAAAGAGTCCTGGCTCCGGTGTTTGGGAGGCGGATCTGCCGAAGTCCGGAACCAGTTCTGGGGAGAAGAAAGCAGCAATGGAGACCCAGGACAGCCTGCCACTGCGCAGAGGCGGCCGGTGGCAAGAGGGTGCGCCCACGCCTCGGGGCCCGCCCAGGAAGTCGGGGTCCAGTCCCAGGAGACAATGCCAGCTCTCTCAGTGGTGGCCGCCCACTCTGACGACCACCCTGTCCTGCCTTGCTCCTGCCAGGCAGGCCCGTCTCGTCCTGTCCCCATCTCTCCACCGGAGACCACCCCACCCGGCCAACTGTGCTGGGCCAGCGCGGCGCCCAGGCCCACCCACCTCTGCGTGGGCCTTGAGGATGTGGTACTTGACCCCGCTCTCGGAGCTGAACTCCTTTGCGCACAGCAGGCAGCCGTACTTCCCCACCAGGTGGTCCCCCTGCAAGACAGGTGCCCGACCGCCACACGTGGGGCAAGGAGACAGACGGCAGCAAGCGCAGGCGCCCTGGGGAAGGGGCGCAGCCCCTTGCTGAGGGCCCCTCGCCCAAGGCCAGGGCAGCAGGCCCACTTGTGCCCATTCCGGCGAGGGACCCCAGCTGGCAAGACGACTCGTGACTGATTCAGGGCCGGGACCGGGGGATGCCAGTGTCCTGGGCTAGGGTGGCCATGGGGCACGGCCAATCCCTGGCTCGTGGAGGGGGCTGTCCCACAGGGGTGGGGCTGCATGTCCCGGGCGTGAGCAGCTAAGCAGCTGCCCGCTGTGGCGGGGGGTCGAGACACTGACCTTGCTGCAGCCGGCGAGGTGGGCCTTGAGACCAGACACGCTGGAGTAGATGGCTCCACAGCACTGGGGGCGGGAGGCAGTCAGGGGGGCTCCCGGCGGAATCCCCAGCACGTGCAGCCTGGCCCCAGCCCGGGGACGCTGGGGCCTCTCTGGACAAGTGGGGCAGGGGGGCTAACCCCAGGTGTCCCGGGGTGTGGGCACGCTGTGTGCCTCTAGGGCTGAGGTGAGGCCTCCCTGCCCACCCTGCAGGGGCCCAGGGATCACAGGCAGGCTGGTTGCTTGGAAAGCTCCCGCCCAGAGCTACGCCAGGGCTCTCTGTCTCTAAGCCCCAGTGTCCCCACACCCCGCCCCCAGCCCGCCCCGGCTCACGTCGTTGGGGCAGTTGACGTGGCCTTTCTCTTTGACTTCGCTCTTCCATGCCTCCAGCAGCTGGGGGTTGAGCGTGGGCAGGCCCGGCCGGGTGTAGTTGAGCTGCAGCAACAGGCGGGCGCCAGGGTGAGCCCGGATGGCCGGGCGGGCCAGAGCCAGCTCGACACCCCGGCTGCTACAAGGGACCCTCAACTGTGTCCTCTGCAGGAAGATCTGAACCTCGGGAGGTCAGTGGAAGCCCCAGGCCATGGGGCAGGTACACCACAGGGGACCCCATGCCGAGGCACGGCCTGCTCAGGGACCAGGAGCTCACCCGTGCCGTTTCGGGCACCAGGTCGTCCTTCATCCGCCGCTTGGTCCAGTCTCGGGCCAGCTCATCTTCCGCAATCTCCTGCAGGTGGAACACAGCAACCTGGGCCGATGTGCGGCGGATGCGGCCACTGGGGGTCCGCTCGACACCCAACAGGTCCTCGGACTCAGGGGGCTTGTCCTCGGGCTCCTCAGGGGGCTGCAGGGCAAGGAGACCTTGATAAGTGACCAGGGCCATACGGCACGGAGGTGCAGGGAGCCCAGGCGGGGGCGTGTGCGGAACATGGAAACAGGAGTCCGAGGCTCGCTCCCTGACGCACGCAGCAGGTGGCACACGGATACCATGCTCCGTGCCTGAGGGACAGGAGGCCCGGCCACTCACCGGGGCCGCATGCTCCGAGCGCACGTGGTAGTCGTGGCCAGCCTTGGAGCGGTAGGTCTTGCCGCAGTGGGCACAGGGGAAGGACGGGCTGTCCACTTCACAGGGCGGCTTCCCGCAGCGTCGCTGGTGGTACTGGTAGCCCATGAGGCTGGAGAAGGCGGCCCCACAGCCCTGGAGGTCAGGGTCGGGTGAGTGGCCAGCCCGGCATCGTGCCCCGGCCGCACGGCCCGCCCGCCGCCCCACTGACCTCCTGCGGGCAGCGCAGCCTCCCCATCTGCTTCAGCACCTTGCGCAGCCGCTCCCGCTCCTCCTGCTCACTCCCCTCGGAGGCCTCGGTGTCGGAGGGCTGGGGGGCGGGCCCGGCCTCAGTGCCTCGCCTCCACGGGCCCTGCCCTGCCCAGCGCCAGGGCCAGGTGTCCAAGGTTGGGCACAGGGGCCACTAACCTCCTGAGGTCGGTGGTCGAGGCTGGGCAGGGGGCTGGGCTGATGGGCCGGGAGACTGGGGACAGTGGCCAGGGCTGGATGCGCCTAGGCCCAGGGGCATACCTTGGCGCTGTGCTCAGCCATGGTGTGGTAGTTGAGGCCGGCCTTGGACTTGAACTGCTTCCGGCAGTGCTGGCACTTGAGTGCGTCCTGCAGCTGTAGACACAGTCCCACCTGTGAGGAGCTGGCCTCGAGGAACCGCCACTCCTGTCCTCAGGGGCAGCCTTACCTTCTGACACACTTCCATGTGCTTCTTGAGCCCCACCAGGGTCTTCCGCGTGACCACGCTGCAGGTGGGGCAGACGGCCTCCCCCCGTTCGTGGATGGCCCGCTGCCACTGTTCCTCGGGGCCACCTGTGGGGCAGGGCCGGGGCCTCAGGGGCTGGCGGGCGCTCCGGGACACCCTGGATGCCAAGCGCAGAACCCAGGGTCCATGCTCAGCCGCCCATCCACGTGGTCCAGGACCTGCCCCACCATCGAGACCTGGCCTCGGCCCCACTACACAGGAGACCCCACCTGGGGCCAGGTGGGCCGTGGGGGCCGGCACCTCCTTGCTGACTGTGCTGGCAGGGGCCGGCGCCTTCTTCCGGACATCCTCGGGGCTCGGCCCATCCTGCTTCCTGGCACGGTAGCTGCGGGATTTGTCCTCTGCCTTGACCAGGCCTGTGAGCACAAGTGGGGTGGGCGGCTGTGGTCCTGGGGCACGAGCGCGCTATGCACAAGCCCAGTCCCCACCGGCCGGGACCTCACCTTTGAGTCCAAAGGTTCCTGAGATGGATGGCTGCTCCCCCGTAAACTTCTTGGGTGTTTTCTGTTTCCTTCCTGACTCGAGGGAGAGAAAACAGGAGCCAGGAGTCTGGTCAAATAACCATCGAGAGGCCGGCTGCTGCCCCCACCCTGACCCCGGCCGGCCACTGCCCCCCCGTCTCGTCTTACTGTGCTTTGTGCGCTCGGCTCCCTCCTCGGTGGGGGACACAGGACCTGGGGCCCTCGGAGCCTCCTTGCCTCCTGAGGGCCTGTTGCCCACAGAAAGGGGGCCACCGCTGGGGTCTGTGCCCAACTGGAAGGCTGAGCTCTGGCCCAGGGTGGACGGGCCATGCTCACCATTCTCTGGCCTCGTCTGCTTGGGTGGGATGGGGCAGGCGACCAGGCCATCCGCGGCCCTGCAGGCGACAGGGAGATAAGGGGCAGGAGGGCCCACTCTGGACCCTGTTACGCCAGCTGCAGGCAGGGAGCACCCGGCCCCAACAAGGAAAAAGCCCCGTACCTTTTCTTCCCGCTGCTCCTCCCTGCGGCCCGAGTTTTGTTCTCAGACTTGGTCAGCAGCACCATCTTGCAGGACGGTGTGTGTCTGCTGATGGCAATGGGCCTGCTGACTGTCACCAGCTTACTAACCACAATGGGCCTGCTGACCGTCACTGGCTTTGTGACTGGCACTGGTTTGGTAACTGTCACAAGTTTTGTCATCGGCACTGGTTTGTTTGTGGTCACTGGTTTGGTGACCGGCACAGACTTGGTGACCGGCACAGCCTTGGTGACTGACATGGGCCTGCTGACCGTCACGGGCTTGCTAACTGGCACGGGCCTGCTGACCGTCACTGGCTTGGTAACTGGCACGGGCCTGCTGACGGTCACTGGCTTGGTAACTGGCACGGGCCTGCTGACTGTCACTGGCTTGCTGATGCCAATGGGTTTGCTGACACCCACAGGTTTGCCGATAGTAACAGGCTTGCTCACTCCAATGGGCTTGCTGACCCCAACAGGCCGGCTGATGGTGACCGGCCGGCTGACGGGCCCAGGCTTGGGAGCAGGGAGGGGTCGGTCCATGTGGTTCCAAATCCGGTGCTTCTCCAGTTGGGTCTTGGAGGTGAAGGCGGCCTCACAGAAGGGACAGGGAAAGGTCAGCCTTTCTGAGATAGCACCCTGGGTAGAGAGGGCAGGCATGGGCTGGGCTGCCCCGGCCTCTGCCCAGCAGCTGGGGCAGGGCAGGCTCAGGCCCCCTCCCCAGCCCACAGCCCCTTACCCCTTGGCACCGCTGGAAATGGTACTTGAGTCCATAGATGCTGGGGAACTCCAGCCAGCACCCCGAGTTTGGACACTTCACCCTGGAGTGTGCCTTGAATTCATCCTTCCACTGGTTCATCAGGGAGAGCTGGGTGTGGGAAAGGCCGGGCTTCTGACTCTCAGCCACCCAGGCCTCTGCCAGCCCGAGCCCTCGACTCAGCACCCTGCCCAGGCCTGCAAGCTGACAGGCTACAGGGCCCCCCGACCTTGGGACCGCAGCAAGATTCAGGCCATCCCGAGCAGCGGGGGTGCACGAGACCTGTCTGGGGCCCCGGCCACACCACGAAGGCCTGAGGTGCAGAGTGGCCTGCAGACACGGACTGAGAGCTCAGGGCTGGACGTGCGCGAAGCAAGCAGAGGCGGGCGGGACCTCACGGGCAGACCCCGCACGAGCCCACCCTGCCCTCGGGAGCTCACAGGGATGTCTCGGAGGGCCTGGTTCTCGGCTTTCGGGCGCCCCTTCTTCTTCCCTTCCGTCCTGTCACTGGCCAGGCTTCCCGGGTCGAAGCAGAGTGGGGCCTGGCTGGGCACCGACTGCCCACCCCGGGCCACTGGCAACCCTGTAGCACACGACACACCAAGCCTTGAAGGCTGTGCTCCCCGCAGCCTCCCTGCCACCCAAAAGGCTGGTCAGGCCTGGAGTGAGTCTTGCTACCCTCACTGCTGAGGCACAGCAGATAGGGCACAGTCAGCCGAGAACAAGAATCCAGGGCCTCTCGCTGCACCCACCCTGGGAAGGCCCACCTGGCCACCAGGAGCTGGACGTGCAGGGAGGCGGCCCACATGCAGCACTGGCTGACCGTGATAGCTTGGAGTTGACTTTGGCCTCGCCCCTGCTTACCCAGCTTCGGTGGGTCATGCCGCACAGGAAGTCGCACCTCATTCCGGTTGCCATCCTTCCCAGGCCCACTCTTGCTGGACCCTGGGAGCCGGCGGCTGGCTCCAACACAGAAGGGATCGGCCATCACTGCAGAGCAAGTGGACAGACGTGTGAGGCCCACCGGGGCTGACTCACACCATCAGCTCAGAGGGATCTAACTCTGTCCTGAGACCCTCCCATCCCTGGACACACAGTCCCGGAGCGTGCCGAGAATCACACGGCTCACACCCAGCGCCAGGCCGGGGGTGGCCCCAGGAGAGGTGGAGTGTTCAGGTGGAAGGAGACCAACAACATCCCTCCTGGGGGCCAATTATGACACCGCTCTGGCTGTCGGCTAACAGGCTGTGCCGGCCCAGCCCCTTGGGACACCTTCCTCCACAGCCCGCCCAGGCCCAAGGCAACGCCACCTTGTCTAGGCGGGTGCCCCTAGATTCTTCTCCCCAAGACACAGATAGAAGACAGCCACCATGGGCGCTGAGGGCCCTGCCCATTACCCAACTGCATGCCACTCCGGGGGGGAAGGGACCAAGAACCAAGTACCGCGAGGCACCTGATTCTGGTCCCCAGTCAGCGGAGCCATCCTACCTGGTCCTTTTCTCAGCTTTGTTCCAGCCGGGGCCCCTCCACCCAGCCGGAGGCCTCGTGCTGGGCCCCTCGGCCACCCTCCACCTGGCAGACCTGCTCACCTCCGCCCTGCAGAGCCTCTCTGTCCCCACCTACAGGCCTGCCAGCACCACTGCAGAGGCCACCAGCCACCAGCCACCCGCCACCTGAGGCTGGACCTCCACAGGCCTAGAGCTGGAGGGACTGACTGACTGAGATGCTGCGAGCGCCTCCCACAGGGACACGCACTGCCGAAGCGGCTGTGGCGAATGGCACGGGCAGGTGGTCCCTGCCCTACTAGTTTCTAACTAACTGAGGTCAGAGAAGGTGGGAAGGGGCCGCTGTGCGTAGGAGGGCACAGAAGCCGTCTGGGAGGGCTGCGGGCAGAGGTCAGGGCCAACACCGCCCAGTGCAGGGGTGCCCACATCCCGGGCCTGCAGGGACGTATGAATCTAGATAGGACCGAACAACTTCTCTGGAAGTCCTCACACGGCAACTTCCAAAGGAGACATGCCAGCATGGGTCACGGCCTGTGATGACTCTGGCAGCCTGGGGGGGCGGGTGTCTGCTGGGACCCCCCTTTCCAGTCCTTCTCCAGCTTAGGTGAATTCAGAGCTGGCTTAGGAGGCAGAGATCCTCCTTCCATCCAGGGCCTGTGATTCGTACCAGGAGAAGGTGTGTCCACCCTCCGGGAGGGAAAGACCCTTGCGGGGGCAGGGGCGCCGCGCGCACCGCGGGCAACGCTGGCAGCGGGACCACCGCCAAGGCCCCAGGGCCCTGGACCCCGGCTCAGGCCCGGGCGCGCAAAGGAGGCCGGCAAGGGGATGCACACCTGGAGGCTAGCCTCTCCACCCACCTGTCACCTGCGGCCGAGGTGCGGCCGGGCCTGGCCCCGGAAGGGCCGATCGCAGGCGCCTGGGGGAGGGGGGGCGCGAAGGCAGTGAACCAAAATGGCGACTTTTTCTGGAGAAGGAGGAGGCTGGAGCGCGGCGCCGGCGCGGGGAGCAGGGCGCGGCGCGGGGCGGGGG
>NW_011889020.1:1130850-1181468 GCF_000151845.1 Pteropus vampyrus
TGCGCACATGCGCGCTCCCGCCCCTCCCACCTTTGACAGTTTTACTGTGGGGGGGGAGGGGGCGAACTCTCGCGGTATTCTTGCGACCGCTCCGCGGCGGGGAGAGACCGGTCAGGGGGAGGGGGCCCGTCGGGCCGCCCCGCTTGCGGGGCTCCCGAGTCCGTCGCGTTCATCCGCCCGTCGTCCAGTGCAAAGTGACCGATTACGCGGCCCATAGGGCGAGGGCCTTTACAGGCAGTGGGGTAAATTGAGGCAGCATAGGGGCGCAGAGCCTTGCCCCAAGCTCAGCGCTCTCGGATTGAAGCTACTGGGCGCCTGTAGGGCCTGGCCCGGGGAAGGTGCGGCCGCCGTTCTCCCGGACCCTGAACTCCTGGCCCTGGGGGGACTTGGGCCCGTAAAGCAGCGTCCCGCTTCCCTTTTAGTCGCCCCGTGACCGCCTCTACCTGCGGACCTCCCTCAAGGGGTCGCTTTACTGGGGTTACCGACCAACGGACCAACCTCTCTCTGCTTTGAGGGGAACCGCGTTCCTAGGCCAGCGGCTGGCGCCTCGCTCCTCTGTGCGCCAGAGCCTGGCCCTCTGCGGGGCCCCTGGATCAGGTCTGGCGTGACGGGCGCCGATTCCACCAGGGCACGGAAATGAAGCAGGGGAAGGCGTGCCAGTGGGGAAGCGGATTCTGGGGTGCACCTCCTTTCCTGCGGCCTTTCTCAACACCACTCACCCCATCACCCCACACCCCACCCCCTCTGTCCACCTTGGGGCAGGCTCTGCCTTACAAAAATGTGGCAGGTTTGGGGGCCGTCTCGTCTCACAGAGACCCTTGGGATCTGCTTCTCTCAAGGCCAGCACAAAGTGCTCACACAGAGGCAAGGTGGAGGCCGTCTGTGGAAGGGTCATTTGGTCAGTCCTTCCATTGGAAATCAGAGCCAGAGTCCTGTGTGACACCTCAAGGAAGAGGGCATGTCCCTTCCTCACTGACAGTGCTCACTCCAGGGACAAGACATGCAGGATTTCGGGAGGGGTCAGTGCGTGTGCCCTGAGGTGCATCCAGGGTTGTCAGCTTTCCCCTCATAAGGCTGCACGTCTGTGTATATGATGTCAATGCTGGTAGGTGTGTGTCTGAGTGACCATGCGTCCTGTTTGGAGATCACAGTGTCGGGGCATGTTTGTGTCCTGTACTAGGTGAGAAGGTGTCCTTCTGTATGTCAGTGCCCAGGTGACTGGACACAAGGCATGGGGGCATGCCAGGACCTCAGACGTGTGTCCAAACTGCAGCACATTTGGAGGCCAGGGCATCACGCAGTATCGTGCATCCGTGTGCAGGGGGTGGCGCGGCCCATGTGTCTCTGTGTTAGAAAGTCATGGTGTGTCAGGGGGTGCTGTCGTGGGTCTGGGTGCCGGTGTCATTGTGTCTGTGTGTTCGGACTGCAGCGGGTAGTTCAGGCCGTTTGTGCTCCGACCTGTGTGTTTCTTGTGCAGGGCACTGCCCTATGGTGGAGCTGAATGGGGTGCCCGAAAGACAGCTACATCCAACCCCAGGCCCCGCGAATGGACCTTATTTGAAGAAAGGGTCTCTGCAGATGCAATTAAGGCGATGATCCTGGATTATCCCGGTGGGCCCTAAATCCAGTGACGAGTGTCCTTGCAAGAGGGAGACTTGAGACAGACCGACGGTGATGTGATGCGTGTCCTGGGGGGGGTGGTAGTCTGTGAGCTCAGGAGTCCCCAGGCAGTCACTAGATCTGGGAGAGGCGAAGAAGGGGTCTCCCCTGGACATGAAGCGTGGTCCTGCTGGATTTCAGGCGTGCGGCCTGCAGAACTGTGAGAGAACTCTCGTGTTAAGCCTCCGTGCTATCATCATTCGTTACAGCAGCGGAGACCCTATCGCACTGCATCCCGGGCAGTCGGGGCAGTCCGCGCGGTCTGAGCCCGCAGCTTCGGTCTCCGCCTCTTGCCCCGCCCCCTCGTCCTGGGGTGCTGGTGGAGACAGCGAGCACCCAGCCCGAATGCAACATCACTGCCCCCTGGTGGCCCTGGCTGGAGGCAGCTGGGCCAGGGGAGCCCGCCCCCAGTCCCAGAGCTGTGCCCACCGCCACACGCAGGTTGACTGGAGCCGGACACCACACTGGGGCACTTGAGAACCAGGTTTATTTCTGGCCTTTTTATCAGAATGTAAAAAAGTGAACGCAAAACAAGGAGGACAAGACGAGCTTGGGGTGGTGGGTAGAGAGGCAAGACAAGGGAGAGGGGGGCAGAGTTGGGAAGAGGCCCCTGGAAAGGGTGACACCGTGAGGGCACGAGGTGGCGGGGACACTTAGGGCAGCCAGACAGGACAAGGTGGCTTCCCATGGGGGCACGTGGGATGGGGGACACCAAGCCAGTTGTCCAAATTCCACTCGAGACCTACACCAACCAACCTGTCCGGAAGCCAGCTCAGGGCACAGAGAGGGGCCAGGGCTCAGCCCCATCTGTCCCTGAGTGCTGAGTCCCCTCGGGGAGTGGGAGGGAAGAGGACCAAGTGGGAGGAGGCTGCGGGACTGCCCTCATTGTCCTTCTACTGGGCAGCACCAGCCCCGAACCTCGGGCCCTCAGGCCCACTGAGTGGCAGTTCAGGTGCCAGTGGGTGGCAGGATCTCTGGTGAGTGACGTGGGTGATGCAGCCCAGGACAGTCCCCTGTGTGAGCCAGGTTTTCCTGGGAAAGGGGCGGCGGGAGTACCTGCCCGTTGCTGTGCCTCCAGGATGGTCTCCATGACCCCAAGAGGAGGACAGCTGTCCCAAGCCTGAGGCCAGGACTCCACTGAGCCCGGGGCAGGGTGCTGGGTGTTGGGTTCTCGTAGTGCCACGTTAGGTCCTGCCGCATGGCCAGTCCCAGACCTGCCTCACCTCAGTTCCCATGAATGGATGGGGGCGTGGTGGGGGTGTCATAAATGGGCGAAGGTGCTGGGCAGGGTGCCTGGCCAGCCGGACACTGATGACCGTCATCTGGGCCATGGTTTGGGCCTACCGGACCTGGTTGGGGGCAGGGGACGGGCACAGGAGCCTTGGCAGTCTATTCCACCTCCGGGCAGTCCTCTAGGTGCTGAGGGAGGGTGTTGAACTGGACGAGTGGGCAGACAGGCCTCTCGCCCTGGAGAGGGCAGGATGCCCAGAGAATACGTGACTCAGCCAGCAAGGAGGGACAGACTTCAACGTGGGTGACGAGAATATAAATAAACACTCCCTGGGAGTTTGGGGAACACCCAAGCCCCACTCTGGCTCCAGTGGCTGCCCGCATGCTGCCTGCAGCACCAGGGGTGGGCTTCAGTTCAGGTACTGGGGGGGCACACCCCAAGCAGCCCCCACACGTCCAGTCCCAGGCATAGCCCAGAGTGCACAACCAGAGGTGGCTGGAGGTGGCAATTGTGGTCCCACCTGTCTACTGGGCCAGGATTGGCCCCTGGGGACACCTACGGGGTCCAAGAGGGGCCGCGTGGCCAGTTCTACCTCATCCTTGCCACAGGCTCCGGTCACAGTGCTTGGGTCTGGGGTTCAAGCTCAGGCAGCGACTAGGACATGTTTCCGAAGGAAGCTGTGGGTGAGGAGTGGGGGTCTCTGGCATCATCCACTCTGCCATGGGTGCAGAGTGGCCCTTACTGGGATCCCACAGCCACCCTCCTGCGATCCACCCACCCACACTACACTTTGGGGCTTTGAAGCCCAGCCCCACCTCCCAGGCCTCGCTGGCTCTCCGGGCTCCACCCACTGACCTTGGCTGAGCAGCTGCAGGCTCCGCCCCTCCTCGCGCACCTGCAGACGCAGCACCTGCTGCAACACCTCCTGCCGCTGTGCCTCCTGCGCCAGCCCCATGCGCTGCAGCTTCTCTGCGTTCAGCCGCAGCAGTGCCCGGCCTGGGAGAGAGGGGAAAGGGGTCAGGCCGAGGTCAGCATCTGATGGCATCGGAAGCGGGGGGGGGGGGGGCACACACACGCAGAGACTCAAAGTCAGAGAGAGAGGAAGGAAATAGGGGTGGCAGGGAGACAGAGACACAGATAGACTTAGAGACACGGGGAGAGAGGCAGGGGAAAGACAGGACGGACAGAGAGTGAGGAGAGGGGTCAGATGGAAACAGACAGAGAGACTGGGAGAGACGCTGGCAGATTCCGCGGAGACACAGACCAGAAGGAGAGGGTGACTCAGTAGGAAACAGGAAAGAGGGGAGCAGGACAGAAAGGAACAGGCTCCCCTGTGGTCCCTGTGCCCCGCCAGCCCACTCAGCCCCCAGCCCATACAGTCCCCTGCCGCCGGCCCCACAGCACCGGTGATGGCGTGCTGGGAAAAGGCCTCCACGTAGACGAGGTAGTTGTGGGGACAGTGCTTCTTGAGCCACTTGCAGACGTCCTGCTGACTCCACAGGACCACAGGCCTCGTCAGGCCACCCAGTGAGGGACTCGTGTGGTACAGGCCACAGTGGTCAGAGTGCAGCCGGCCCTGCAGGGGAGAGGGGTAGCAGGTGGAGTGAGTGGTGGGAGGGCAGGGGCTGAGGTGGGGATGGTGGCTGGGTACCTGGGGGCCCTCAGTGCCAGGCTGCTGCAGGAGCTTGACTGGCCGGCTGCCAGCTGCCCTCTGGCTGCGTGAGTCATGCCACGTGAGGCTGGTGCCTGGTGTCCTAGGCAGGTGGCAGGGGATGCTCTCGGCGGACACTGTGTGCTCCAGGAGGGTCCGACAGAAGCTGAAGTGGGCAGTGGCTGTGGAGCAGGGGCGCCAGGTCAGATGGTGGGGGCAGAGCCAGAGGTGCCTCTCCCTGCTCAGCCTAGCTCCCTCCACAGAGCAGGGAACCACAGTTCCAGCGGGGGATTCCCCAGCCCCTGAAGGCAGAAGAAAGTGTCAAGAGCTGTCATGAGGACCCCACCCAGCCTGAAGATGAGCTGGAACACCCTTCCCTCCTGAGTCCGCAGCCCATGCTCTGGGAAGCGGGCTGGATTCTGCTTACATTAGAGAGAGGACATCCGCACCAGGGACCCGAAACCTTACAGCTGGGGTGGGGCGATCCTGGGACAACCCTGCCCTCCCCCTTGCCTTGGGCTAGCACGTGCCACACCAAACCAGGGTGCGCACACGGGAACACTGCCTGTGGGAAACATTGGCCCAGTGTCCTGGGAAGCCCCAGGGGGTGGGGAGCCCCCCGGGTGAGCGCCCTGCCCGCCATAGTAAACTGCACCCTCTGCAGCCATGGCCCTGCCCAGCAGTGCTCACCGGTTGTGACTTCTTGACAAGAAGCCTGAACTCAGGGCAAGTCGACACCTGGATTCCTGCTCCCCCACCTCCCACAGGGGCCCTGGCCCAGGATGGCTCCCGCGCGTGGCAACTGCCCAGCTGGTATGGCTGCTCAGCACAGGTGCACAGGCTGCAGCGCTGCTTGTGGACCCACGGTGGCCCCTCGAGCTCTCTCTTCCCCCACGAACCTCATGACACGCATCATGTCTCAGTTTTACCATCGTTTCGGGGCTGGTTGCTGATGCGGGTTGGAGAAGGGCAGACGCCTGCACAGGCCCCTCCCAAGCCCTCGCACAGGCCTTGGTGCACAGGAAGTGTGCCCAGGAATATCAAGAATGAACGAATGGATGGACAAAGGCTCTGAGGGATGTCCACAAGTCCACAGAGCCCTAGGGAGAGAGGATGCTGGGCCCAGTCTAGCCTCACATCATGGGGCTCTGACTCAGCAGGCAGGGTGAGTCTTCGGGTCAGGGTGAGAGACCCTTACTCCCACGGAGACGGCCTCCCGCCCTCCACCGAGCAGGGATCAGCAGCGGGCCCAGGTCTCAGTCACGGGGGAGACCCACATCTTACACCCTCCTCCCACCCCCATAAGATTCTGTCGACCTATCACCTCCTCTCCATTCTGAAAACTTTCCATTATCAGATGACCCCAGGTGACTCTAAATTTGAGGTCTAGGGTCAGAGAGTGTGGCCGGTGTGGCTGCCACCTTGAAGTGGCTTCTAGTACTGTGGGAAAAGACTTATTCAAAGCCGAAACCTTTCAGGGTACAGGTGCTTGGGTCTCGAGGCCTCACCTCAGGGCGGAGGGTGGGGTGACAGCGGGGGAAGGGGCCGGGTCTGGGCAAACCAGTCAGACGCCTCCGCCTGCGCCGCACCTGTCCCGGGCCAGCGGGTCCCGCCCATTTCCTGCCCGCGCTCGGGGACGGATCTCCGTCTATAAGTCTGTCGTTCCCTTGCTTCCAGCCCCAACGTCAGAATTCCAGTAGGAAATGGGGCGGGGGCACAGCAGCCCGGCTGTGGCCTCGGCCCCTCTCGGCCCCAACGCTAGCGCTGGGGAGGATTTTCTACGCGCGAAGAAAAAGGTGACCGCACGGTGGTGCCAGCCTGGGGACAGGAGCCCTGGCCGGTCACCTCCTCCAAGCCAAGGGTGTGCTGATCCCCAAGGCCTAAGGCCACCGGCCCTCGCCCCCAGCTCAGGACAAAGACACCAGGGACCCCGTTCGGCCACGACGTTCCCCCACTCCCCCCGCCGCCGCCTTTCGGAGTCCGCTAGGTCCCGCCCCCGCCCCTCTCGGTCTCCGAGCCCCCAGCCCGCGATATCCCCGCGCCCAGCTCCAGCCCCGCTCACCATCCACATCCCGGCGCTCGCCGAAGCCGGCGCGCACAGCCCCGGCGCGGCCTCGCGGGGGGCTCAGCTTGGTCCTCAGCTCCGTGAACATCGGGCCCGCGGGTCCCGGGCCCGTGCACACGCCCCTCGCCGGGCGCAGGGCCGGCGGGGAACGCGCGCCACCGCCCCGCCCCAGCCGGCCCCGCGCCCGAGCCGGTCCCCGCGCCCGGCGAGTCTGCGCGGCGAGGCACCTGCCGCTGAGCCCTGAGCGCTGGGCGCGCTCCGGGATCTCCGAGGTGTGTCGGCGGCGCGCGGGTCTGCGTATGCAAAGGGTGTCTGCCAGGGCAAGGGGCGTCCGTGCGCACCTGGGCATGGCTCCACGGGCGAGTGACTGCACCTACAGGGGTCCAGGAGTCTTCAGGGGCTTCTGAGGCAGGGAAGTATTCTTTTCTGTCTCTCTCGCGCGCGCGCCCGCGCGCGCGTGCGTGTGTGGTGTGGGGCATCTTACCCCTCCATGGACCTCCTGCCCCCTGGGGCCCCGGTCCAGGGCCAGACTGACCCCTTCGAAACACCTCCCTCCATTCTCCTACCTCAACTGACTCATTCCTTTGATTCACACATTCTCCGAAACCCTTCCAGAGGTCTCTTCCTCAAGTGGGCACTGGCTTCCGCAGAGAAGGCAGGTTGGACACCCTCCTCCCGCCACCACACTGAACTGCAGGAGGACAGCCAGGGTTTCTCCCCTTCCTGCTGGAGCCCCAGAATCAGAGTAGTGCCCAAAACGTGGCACTGAAAGGGGCTGGGCTGGGAACAGGGAGGAGAAAGTCCAAGGAGGCTGCAGTGGGCAGGAGGAGGGTGCTTGCCCCAGAACGCCAGTGGGGAGTGCTGGGGGGGCTGGCGGCTGCCTGATGCAGCAGAAGGCCAGACTGGCCACCTAAGTTTTGCCTCTTTGCCAAGAGCCTAGGTGCTCTCCCCAGGTATATGTGGGGGCCAGAGGGTGTCTCACAGCAGAGTGAGCCAAGGTGCACATGGCCACGAAGAAATGGACAAAGAGTCCAGTTATGCATGTCTAGCTAGAATGCGAGCACAGGTGATGGGTGACTTTTACTCATGCCCACCCACACACAGGTAGACATTTGCATGGAATTCACTCTCATGCTGTGATCGCCCATACCCACGTACTGACTTGTTCCCGACATATTGGCAGCATTTATTTTCATCAGTTAGCTCTCTAGGGGTGGGCTCCCGCCCCCGCTGGAATGTTCAGGGTAGGACGGGAGTGTGGGTAGGGCCTGTATAGGGACCTGTGCCCGAGTTGGGGCTCAGGAATCTGCGCGCTGAGAGCTGGGGCAGCAGTCTGCACACCGGAGCACACGCAGCGTGTGTGCTCGCAAGCTTGACACAAGTTCTACACAGCTGGATAGGGGTGCAGCTCGACTCAGATGTTTTAGGGCCTGCCCTGGGGCCAGGGCGATTCTGAAGGGCAGGGTGGCATCTGGGCTGGCTCAGAGAGCGGGGAGAGGACCCATGGGTCCTGCCGGTACAGGCAGGTCTGCTTGGAAATGCATCGAGAACACGCAGCAAGCGGGGACGCCCAGCCGGTTTCGAGTTCCCGCGGGTTTGCTGCGGATGGCGTCGCCCCTGGACCCCTCCGGGGGCCTGCGCGCTCGCCCGCCCGCCCCGCCACCAGCAGGCGCTCCTGCGCCTGCCGCATCTCCGCCCCTAGCCGCGGCCGGAAGTCGCCTGAGCCCCGTTTTCGGAACTTCCGCCCGGGGAACCCGAGGTGGGCGGGGCTTCGGCGGACCTCGCACTCTGCTTCCGGGGCGCGGGTGACGCGGGGGCCGCGACCGCTTCCTGCAGCACAGCCGCGGACGTCGGTGGTCTTTTTGCCTCCGGCCGCGGTTTTCGTCCCTCCCTTCGCGGCCCTTGTCGTCGCCGGCGCCATGAACAAAAAGAAGAAGCCGTTCCTGGGCATGCCCGCGCCGCTCGGCTACGTGCCGGGGCTGGGCCGGGGGTGAGCCTCGGGCGGGCCGCGCCGGAGGGCCGGGCGGGCGGCGCGGGCTCTGGGCCCGGTGCCGACGGGCGGAGCCGGGACCGGCGGGACTCGGGCCGGACGGCCCTAAGCGCCCGACGGCGGCGGGGCCCGGCCTTCGTAGGGAGAGCGGCGCTGTGGGGCGGGGACACGCGAGCGCGTTCGGCCTGCTCCCTAGGAGCGCTGCGACTAGGGGTTGGACCCCACGTTGGCTTCGAGCCTGATTCTGGCCTCTGAGATGGATGATGACCCAGCCTGTAGATGAGCTGTGAGGAGTAGGCGAACTTCGGGCAGGTAGTAGGAACTGCGTGGCCACCTTCCCCAGGCCGGCAGACCCCCGCCCCGTCTTAAGCATTTCCCCGATAATCCCAACGAGATTCCTCTGTGTGGCCGCTCATAGTGCCATTCTTTCCCTATGTTGTCGCGGGTCATACAGCGCCTGTTAAACTCTCAGCTTCCCAGGAGCAGGGATGGCATCTGAGGCAGATGATGGGTGTCCCCTGCTTGTCAATGACTGCTGTAAGTCGTTGAATAAATGAGCAGTCATCATCATCCTATTCATTTGGTTGGGAAACTACTGGGTTTCTCTTGTTGGGGGTATTATGTTAGAATCTGGGGGGGTCCACAGAAGTCTCAGGTATTGGCACCATCTTCAGGGGGCCCACAGGTCACTGGGAGAGGTGAGGTGTATGCATAAGTAAGGACATGCAGGGGAACAGATCTAGGACTCTGGGGGTCCAGGGGTCGGGGAATGCTTTGTGCAGTGCTAGCGTTTGAGCCAAGTTTAGAAGGAAAAACTGGATTTAGGGATGTAGAAACGTGGCAGGGGTATAGAAGAAACCGACATTTCGTGTGTGGGCAGTTAGAAAAAAGACGAGGCCTGGAAGCAGATGCGGGACTAGGGCCGTGGGAGTGGACCGTGCACTGGGCGGAGTGCGCAGACAGGCGCCTCGGCTACCCCGACCACAGGAAGGCGAGGAAGGCGCAGGCAGGGCTAGCTACCTTGGTGCCTGGCTGTGATGGGAGGAGGGATTTCGTGGTAGACTTAGTTCAACTTGGTGACAGACGGGATGCAGAAGGAGGGACGGAGAGGCAAAGCTGATGCTATGGTGTCTGCCTTGGTGCCTGGGACAGCACAGAGTAGCTGCAGGTGGGCACAGGGCGGGGACTCTGATTGGGTCAGGCAGAATTTGAGGGCCTGGTTGGATGTGGAGGTTGCTGGAAATGGGAGGCTTGATGCTCTGGCAAGCCTCTCTCAAGGAAAGTGTGGGGCGGCAGGAAGCAGACAGCTTTAGTGACCTCAGGGAGGGTCGAAGTGTCCCGCCTGAAGAGAACAGACTGGAAATGTTTGCTGGCTTGGCCACGTGTAGTTCTCTGACACTAGGATCTTTGGAGGTTTCCTAGAGGTGTTAGAAAAAGAGGTTATTAAGTGACTACTGTGGAGGGAAGAACCCAGGAACGAGGTCACCCAGATAAATGGGCGTCTTGGGGTCTCTCGCAGCGCCACTGGCTTCACCACCCGGTCAGACATTGGGCCGGCCCGGGATGCAAATGACCCTGTGGATGACCGCCATGCACCTCCAGGGAAGAGGACCGTGGGGGACCAGATGAAGAAAAGCCAGGCCGCGGATGACGATGATGAAGATCTGAACGACACCAACTATGACGAGGTGATTTGTGGGCCCCCTGCCAGTCTCCAGAGGGCTGTCTAGCTTCCTAACCCAACGTGCTGTTGGCGTCCTGATGAGTGGCTCGGGGTGGCTGGTCTATTTACTGCTTCAGCTGTTGATGGGCTGACGCTAGCAGAGTGTGAAAGCACATCAGGAAGAAGGGAAAGGAACACGCTCTTTTGCTTTCTCTTCACAAGAGAGGTACTGTTAGAGCCACTGCACCGGCGTTTTGTCTCGGCCAATGAAAATTTAGAGTGAGATCGGAGAGAATATTTGCTTTCTTTTGCTTCAGTGCTCACCTTGGTTGGTGTTTGGTCAATTGATGTTTTCTTCAGACGTGTTCCGATGGCATTTTTCCTCAGAGGAAAAGGTTTTAAAAATTTAGTTCAGAAGTAATTTTAATTTTACAGGGAACTTGCAAAAATAATGCGGTAGAGAGTTCCTGAGTACCGTTTACAAGCTTCTCCCCATCTTACAGGGCGTTAGCACAGTTACGGAAACCGGAAGCTTAGCACTGACGGCACTCTTAACTAATCTGTAGATGTCATTTGAGTCCCACCTGTTTTTCTGCCCGTGTCCTATTTCTGGTCTATGACCCAGTCCACGACCCAGGTTGTACTCTGAGTGTCCCCTTAGCCTCCTGCACTTGGGGTAGTCCTTCCACCTTTTGCACCCTTGATGTTTCTGAAGAGCACTGATCAGTTATTCTGTTGGCCCTCAGTTTCGCTTTATCTGATTGAAAAGTGTTGAGCGAGCGTTTTGCAGCTGAAGTGTTCTCTGTTTCTGCTGGTGGAGATTAAGGTGGAGGAGAAGCTGACCCAATATGTTGTCTGGTTCTCAGTTTAATGGCTATGCTGGGAGCCTCTTCTCAAGTGGACCCTACGAGAAAGATGATGAGGAAGCTGATGCTATTTATGCAGCTCTGGATAAAAGGATGGATGAAAGAAGAAAAGAAAGAAGGTAAAACAAGTTCACTGTCTTTGTCCATCTTTTAACAGAAGGTTTGTCTTGACTTATTTTAGACTTGGAGCAAAGTTGCAAGACTAATGTGTGTCTGCTCAGCTTTAAGGCCCCCTGGGTCTTGGTCAGTGGTGGCAGCACGTGGACGGACGCTGGGCTGTCGGACAGGAGCTCTGGGGCCTAGGTACTGGAGTGAAGAGCTTGAGAACTCCATGTCTGGCTTTCTAGAAACCAACGGAGTTCGCGGATTATTCACTACGTGTCAGGGTTACCGTCTTCGAAATGGGCGTAGTGATGTTGATTAATGAATGTATCAAATAATGTAAAAGTTAAGTGAAAATGGCAAATGCACATTAAATCCTCATGGGCAGGCAGTTGTGGCTTGAGAATCTGGTGCTGTGCGTCGGTGTTGGGACATGACGGTGGGGAGTCAGGCTGGTGAGCCGGAAGGAGCGCCGCCCGAGCAGGCCCGTGGGAGGGAAGGCTGCCCCTCAGCAGGACGCCTTCGGGCGTGACTTCGCTGAGCTTCGTCTGGCAAGTCTGTAGCAGCTGATTTGACAGCTTTCTGAATTCTCTGTCCCGGTTCTGAGGAGATTATGCATAGCAAACCCATGATCTTGCAAACCATAGTCAATGATGTTTTTATGAGTTTTTTATATTTTTTTATTAAGAAAGAACACATTCTCGTAGAACGTTAGGACAATAGGATTAAGCAGAGGTACGGAGATAACATTTATTCACAAGCCCAGAAAGTGGCAGTTCACATTTTTGTTCACTTTCCTCTTTCTCTTGCTCATTCTACGTGCAATTTTGTAACTTCCCTTAATACGTAGAATTTTTAATATTTCCAAGATCGTTTTAGAAAAGTGAACGATAGTTTTTCAGGGGAGTTTTTTAAAAGCTTGTCATTCGATGTGCGTGAATACAGTAACTAAGTGTGCATGGTTTTGCATATTAAAGACGATTCTAATCAGGATTTCAGTTATTTAAAAAAAAAACGTAGTGACGTGGATACGTATAGAAAAAGTCACGGTACTAAGTGGTCTTAGAAAAGTGGCTCAGTAAAAACTGTTGGGAGAAGGTCTCACGATGAGGAGCGAGCGTTGAGCCGCGGACACGCAGTCTCGGCCGCGTTCCCGGTGCGTGCGGCCGCCTCCGCTGCACCTGCAGGCGGTCCGTGCGCGCCGGCCCGTCAGGCCGCGTGCCCCTCCCAGGTCTGTCTCCCACGAGCATCAGGCATGTTCGTCGCACCGACCGATTCTTTCTTCCCTGCCAGCCAGTCCGCATCCTGCCTGTCCCCAGACGTGGCGCTGCTCTTTTCCAAGCTCGGGCAGAGTCAGAAGCGGTCCTCACGCCACCGCTCCTCAGCCGTCATCTCCCCCTCCCTCTGCCATCTTAACCTGTTCACGACACGGGCTTTTTGATGGGGTCAGGCACTTTGTGGAAGGGCCTGAGTTGTGGGCCGGCGCCTGCGTCCTCAGGGTGTCCTGTCACTCTGCTGTCAGCGCCCTGTGGTGGATGGCCTGATCGAGAGCAGGTGGAGCACCTTTGGCCAGAAAACCCAACGGGCACCCGCGTGTGTGGCTTTGCGTCGGTGGCTGTGGGAGCCGACTCCAGGCGGCGGAAAGGTGTTGAACTTTGCCACGCACAGGGTTTGTCACAGCACATTTCAGTTCCCAGCTGCAGATATTTTCCTTGTACCTGGAGGAGGAAAATCGACATTAGCGTCAGGGAGTGTCGGCTGCTCAGTTTCCGTCAACTCGCGTTAGCCTAACTTGGTTGATGCTTCGTCACAGTTTAGCATCTCCTTTCACGTTCAGATAGAACCGATTTCTCCCAGCGTCTAGCCCCGATCCCGGGTCACCAGTTCCCCAGTGACTTTCTGTCCCTGAAGCCAGGCCTGTTGGTCTGGCAGGGGGAGCAGTGAGGCTGGTGGGGGGCTTACTGGTTGTTTACGTGGAAGACCGGGAAGCAACGACAAGTTGGAGAGCTGGGCGGGCCACTGGGTGTTCACAGTTTGGCCCTACCTTTGGAATTTTGAAGGGTTTTAGAGCTGCAGACATACTTGTATTCAAGTGCAACTGTCTGTCAGAGTAAGGCGGCTTATTTTACTTTAGGGAGCTTCTGCGTGTTTTCATTTGGCGGACAGTTGAGTTATGACATTTGTAAAAGTATCCGTTGTTACCTGAAAACATTTGATTTAGCTGTCCAGTGTCTGGAATGATTCTTTGTGGTGATTTAATTAAGAAGCCTAATGGAACGACTTCGTTTCAGAATGGACAGCCAGCATTTCTAATGCACACACTTATTTTACTTTCTAGGGAGCAAAGGGAGAAAGAAGAAATTGAGAAATACCGTATGGAACGCCCCAAAATCCAACAGCAGTTCTCAGACCTCAAAGTAAGCAGGGGACAGCTTGCTGTTTGCAGTGCCCCCTGCCCACGAGGCAGAGAATCGCCTGCTCGGGGTACAGCTGAGACTCACCACGTGCTCTGTGTTGAATCCAGATAGCGCAGCAGCCTCTCTCCCCGCACAAAAGACGGGGATAAAGGGGCCTTGTTGTCTTAGTGACTTTAACTGCGCACACGTGTCAGGTCTCTGGACCATCCTCTGGGCTTAGAGCAGTTTCCTTTGGAGTGAAGCAGAGCAGGTCGGCAGACACGTTTTCTAAGTGAGCAGACGAGCGTTTCTGCGTCAGAGGCTTTTCTAAGGCGTGCTGGTTGGGGCGGGGGTCCGGGAGAGCAGTCTTTCCCCTATGTGTGGGATCAGCCAGAGAGTGAGTGTTCTCGGCCGGTGTTTGCAGAGGAAGTTGGCGGAAGTCACCGAGGAGGAGTGGCTGAGTATCCCGGAGGTGGGCGATGCCAGGAACAAGCGCCAGCGGAACCCACGCTACGAGAAGCTGACGCCTGTGCCCGACAGCTTCTTTGCCAAACACTTACAGACTGGAGAGAACCACACCTCCGTGGACCCCCGGCAGACTGTGAGCCGGGGCCAGGGGCTGGAGGCGCGGGGGCTGCCAAGAGAAGGTGGGCTCTCCCCGGAGGGAGCAAGCCCACCTCCGGCCTTTCTCTCTCCAGCAATTCGGAGGTCTGAACACACCCTACCCAGGCGGGCTGAACACTCCATACCCAGGTGGGATGACACCTGGGTTGATGACACCTGGCACAGGTGAGCTGGACATGAGGAAGATTGGCCAGGCGAGAAACACTCTGATGGACATGAGGCTGAGCCAGGTGAGAGTTTGTGTCACGTAACATTCCTTCAGGTGGTGTTTAAAAACCTTTTTTTTCTGATCATAGAACTGATGCATATTTAAGAAGTTCGTCTTTTGAAGTGCTTTGTCACATGCTAAGCAGACCTGTGACTCCGTACAGTTCCCTGTCCTGTTGCAGAGAGCGTTGGGGTTCTGCATTCAGGCCGGTCGATGCGTCCACCTGCAGGGCCCGCACTTAGCGCCAGCAGCAAAGGGCTGGCCCCAGCATGGCTCTCCTGCTCCCCCTCAGGGCCCGGAGGCTGTCCCAGGCGGTTAAGGGCTGCTGACAGGCTGACCGGAAAGAGGCACTCAAGACAAGCCACATGCTCAGTGTTGGTGAAGCTTAACGTCCATCCGTTTACCTAGAAGTAGACGTGTTTCCTTCCTGCGTCCCAGTGAGCCGTGATGGCCCAGAGGGGGCTCGCACTCCCTTTGGCAGTCTCTGTGTCTGGTCCTTCGCCAATACCATGGCGTCTCGATCACCGCAGCTTGCCCGTCAGTCCCGAAGTTGGTGTCCATCCCCCGACTTAGCTCTTCTCCTTCGATACTGCGCTGGCAGTTCTGGGTCTTCGCCTCCTCTCCGCGTGAGGTTCAGAATCAGTCTGTCCATATTGCACGAGCTGGGGCTCTCATCGGGGCTGCGTTGAATCCGCAGGTCAAGCCGGGAAGAACTGGCACCTTGACAGCATCGATCCTTCCTGTTTGTTAACGTAGATTCTTCTCTGCTACCTTAGCTTTCCAGAGTTCTGGATTTTTTTACGTAGATATAGTATATATAGGTCACGTGCACATTAGTATTTCTCGTTTTTGGATGCTAGTGTAAATAGTATTGTGTTTCTGATTTCGGATTCTGTTTGTTCGTTCGTGGCACGTACACAGGAAAGCGCTTGGCTTTTGTATGTTACCTTGTATCCTGCAGTGTTGCTGCTGTAATTGCTTATGTTTTGTTTTTTGTTTTTTGTGGGATGTTTTTGGTGATTCTTTTGGATTTTATCCGTAGACCACGAAGTCGTTCGTGAGCAGTTTTGTTTCTTCCCAGTCTGCGTCCCTTTCCCCCTTGTCTCGCAGCATTAGCTGGGACCCTTTGCCCGATTTAACTTGGGTTTTGTTGTTTATCATGGTGATTTTGAGACTCAGAACTAGAGGGAACGGTGCAATGAACTGCTCTATGCGAACTCGAGAACTTAATTGGAATAACGTTTTATTCTATGATTTCTAGGTTTCACTCATTCTCACGTAAACCTTTTTATGTTTTTTCTGGGGACATTTATGGTTTCGTTCTTTTTGTTTTAACCTTTATTCCCTGTAGATGGAACTTGTTTGTCACCATCACAGACTGGTGTTTGAGTTGGGTTGTTTCCTCCTTCACTGATAGTGGAGACTGGGAAGGGGTTCTGGAGACCCTCTGAGCACTGCGTCGGGCACTCCTGGCCCAGCTCACCCGCCTGGCTCGGCCTCTCTTGCAGGTGTCTGACTCAGTGAGCGGGCAGACCGTGGTCGACCCCAAGGGCTATCTGACAGATTTAAACTCCATGATCCCGACCCACGGAGGGGACATCAAGTGAGTGTTCTCTGGGACCGGTGGGTCACGGTGTGACTCAGTTTGACTAGAAAGTTTTGGGTTTTCTTTGCAAAACATACAGCCAGAATGGGATATGAAGGTTCTAAGAAAAACATGGTAGGATAGTTTGATTTTCCATTTAAAATATGTTGACGTCTATTCACTGTGGACGTTTTAAGTGTGTGAAAAGTAATAGTCCCAATGTATGCACGTGCTGAGCCAGAAGACCCCTGGCTAATCACATCCGTGTGTCTGACCTTGAACTCCGTGCGCAGCGCCCGTTGGCGTGCGCGCTGAGCCGGCTGGGGCAGTGCTGACTAGGGCTTTGAGTTGGTGGTCTCACTTAGGACTTCAGTGTCTGTGCTGTGGCGCCTCGGGCACACTCAGCAGTGGGGGCCTGATCCCGTGTGCTGTCTCACCACTGTAGTGATATCAAAAAGGCACGGCTGCTCCTCAAGTCTGTTCGAGAGACAAACCCACACCACCCACCAGCCTGGATTGCATCAGCCCGCCTGGAAGAGGTCACCGGGAAGCTCCAGGTGGCTCGAAACCTCATTATGAAGGGGACTGAGATGTGTCCCAAGGTACGTGTGTGGCCGGGCGTTCTGGAAGGCTGTACGGCGCCCACCCCGGGGACCCTCGGTGTCTGTGCCACGCAGGACGCCCGTGGGAGAAGCCCGAGTTAGTGCAGAGCTGCCTGCCTTTCAATGTGGAAATCGCAGATGGTAGGACAGGCCGGGGAAGGGAGGAGACGTGGGAAAGGCGTTTTCCCTGCTTTACTCCACTCGGCGCGAAGGCCTGTCCCCTCTTTGGAAATGGCAGGGTAGCCTTAGCTAGAAGGAGCTGATCTGCTCAGCTCTCCCATGCCACCTAACGTAAAAACCTTGAAGGTCAATGCTGATTCTCAGCAGAATGTTCCAGCTCTTTTTGGGAGGTGGAATGGTTAAAGAAGCTTTGGTAAGTCCTGCGATACCTTCTTAAGTGACCACAGCCTCGCCGACAGGGAAAGGTGCCCGGTGCACACTTAGCCCGGGACCTGGGGCACGGCGAGAGCTTCCCGGGCAAGCGCAGGCCCACCTATCTGCCTCCACCTCGTCTGTGGGTTGGCTTTTGTCCCGTGGGGCAGGCCGTGTTCTCTCAGTCGTAGCGTGTCCCGACTTTGAGACGGATGTGCTGTACCCACAATCCCAAGCTTCGGCGGCACAAGGGGTGCCTGGTACAGACACCAAGCCGATGGACTTTTGTTTGATTGGAAAACCCAGGGGCCTTACGGGTCTGACGAGCCAGCCCCTCCTGTTCTGAGGCTCACACGTGCCCTTCTGGGGTGCCTGCTGCTCAGTTGCAGCTCTGGCCTGCACGTACGCTTACCCTTTTTTGTGTTTCCCCAGAGTGAAGATGTCTGGCTTGAAGCAGCCAGATTGCAGCCTGGGGACACAGCCAAGGCCGTGGTGGCCCAAGCCGTCCGTCACCTCCCGCAGTCTGTTAGGATTTACATAAGAGCAGCAGAGCTGGAAACGGACATCCGCGCCAAGAAGCGGGTTCTTCGGAAAGGTGAGCCCCTAGAACCCACCGGGGCGGGCACGCCGGGCTGGCCTCGTGCGGCAGGCCATTGGCACCTGCGCCCGGAGAGGGGCCTTGCCTGGCTTCGCTCAGGTTCTGCTGGTTAAAGAACACGGGACGTTTTCCAGGCCTTTGCCAGCTGGGGGACCGTGAGCGAGCTGGGCCATCAGTCTGCGGCCCAGGGCCCTCTTCTCTATAGGCGAGAGCAAGACTTGTCCAGAACCAGCTTCGGTAGGATGGGTGGGCCGGTGTGAAGGGCAGGCTGGCCCAGCACCGAGCAGGCTTCGCGGGCATCAGCTGCCCCGCGTCGTCCAGGAGCCCAGTGCCCCGGCCAGTAGGAGTGGCCACGTGGTGTGAAGTCACACCAGAGCTGTATTCCTTCCCACCTCCTAAAACTCCTGCGTGGCAGTGAGCCTGCAGCGCCTCAGCTTCCTGGGGCTGTAAAGGCCCACGGCACGTTGCACGGTTGGCATGCCGGGGGGCGCTGATTCCATCCGAGAGTCTGCCGGGACGGAGCTGCTGTGGGCACGTGTGCTGCTTTTGCCCTGCGCAGCCAGCAGGAGGCGCAGCACCCCTCCCTGCAGCAGGACTCCCGGGTGGACGATGCTCCTGACCTTGACTCCAAGCACGAGCTAGGCCGCCAATTCGGAGCAAATCGGAACTTGTAGTATCAGCGAGATAGGGCGTGTTATGGGGTGTTGGGGGCAGTTTTCAGCGAGCGATCTCCAGCCCTCGTTTTTACGACGTGTGTGTGGGTGGAATTGTGGAAGTGTGACAGCGGGCCGCACGAGTGCTGCCACGTGCTTTCCGACTGCTGTCTGCGCTCGGGAGAGGCCAGGCGGGGTCCACCTCGTGCTGGTCCTCGCCGCGCACATGCTTCGTGCGTCCAAATGCGCTTCCTCTCGCGGCTCTGCTTTATTGGCTGCAGTGCTGTGACCCATTAAATGCTCAGAGCCAGTCTCTTCAAAATGAGGCCAGGAGCAGAAAGTTAGCACTTTTTTTTGGTTTTTAGACATCAGCTGCTTACTTTTTTTCAGCCAGGAAAATTGTGCTCAAATGGCAAACACATGGAACTCTGGGCAGTTAGCATTATTTATTTAGGAAAGCTCTACTGAATTTTCCCCACCGCTGCGTGATCAGTGGCCAGCCGTCTTTGTGGCCACCTCCTGTCCTCCAGCAGGTAGCCCCGGTTTGTCGGCTTCAGGCCGGGGGGGGTGGGCCCTCGCGTGGGCCTGCCGGGCGTGCCGAGCAGTTGTTCCCAGGCTGCCCTGGCCCTCGATGGCGATGGGCCTCCTGGCCCTTCTCTCCCCCCGGCAGAGAACCTGCTCGGGAAGGACATGGAATCCCAGCCGGCCTCTCCCCTGCTCCCTGGCCTGCCCTCCCAGCTCCATCCCACCCCCCACCCTCGGAGTGCTCCCAAAACAGCGTTGTTTCCAGCTGCCTGGGGCAAAGCTGGGTGCTGCCTGGTTTGATTTTGCCCTGGGTGAATACTTGACAGCCACTGCTTGAGAGATCTGATGTTTAAGAACTAAGGCGACACTACTTGCATCAGGGACTTCAGGGACTTGGGGCGCCGTGCCAGCCCTGGGTCTCTGGAGCCTGAACTTGGCTCTGGGCACAGCAGACATCCTCATTTTCTCTTGGGAGGACTCGCGCCCTGAAGGGTAGTCTGAGACCTCAGGAGGCTGTGGCCTTGGGCATGGTGCTTGACCTCTGAACTGCAGTGTCATTAGCAGAGGCACGTGTGGGCCTATGAGCGGCGTGCCCGGGGGCTGGGCCTCAGCTCTCCGTGCTAGGTGTGGAGCTCTGCCCCTTTGCTAACTGATGCTGCTGCGTAGAAGTGGGGTTTTCACCCTGAAAGCACATACTCTGGCCCACAAAATGTGGCACCTTGCAGCAGCTGTCACTGTCAGGTCACCGTGAGCACAAGGACAGCACCCGAGTGTCCTCCCCACAGGGCTGTGGGCTGGACATCACGTTGGCCTCTGCTCACAGGTATTTCTCAGTCAGACTGCTCTCCTGTCTGCACTGTCCCTTACGTGCCGCTGGCTGCAGCTTCTCCAGGGAGCCTTAGCGCAGCATGGTAGCTGGCCGGGCCTTGCCGTCCTGGCGCCCACTGCAGGCTCCATGTTTCTCTGTCCTTCGGGGCTTTTTGGTAAATTGTATCCAAAGAAGGAACGTGCTCTGCTTCTTACACCGAGATTGGGGAGTGTCCGGACTGCGGGACGTCATAGTCTCTTCCAGGAGTCTGTCCCCTTCCTTGATGTCACTGCACGTGCTGGCCGCCTCTGCGCTCAGCCAGCCCTCGGGTGCTGCCCGGCCTGGGCCCAGACAGAGCCCAAGGCTTCCCTGCCGTCTCCTCTTGGGCTTTCTGCACGGCGCTGTGTTTAACGCTGATTTTTAGGTGTCAGTGGGAGCAGAGGTGATGTCTAGCCCTCTGTGCCACCCGCAGCTATCAGCTGTGTCCAGACCTGAGAGGACCTGTAGAAAGGGCAGGTTTGTCATTCCACGTGTCGGCCAGCAGAGACCCTCTGAGCCTGCGGGCAGCGGTGTCCGCTGGGACAGACATCCTGCTTTCGCTTCCCCTTGTCTGTGACCAGCTTTCTCGTTTGACTTTCCCAGCCCTGGAGCATGTCCCCAACTCGGTTCGCTTGTGGAAGGCGGCGGTTGAGCTGGAAGAGCCCGAGGACGCCAGGATCATGCTCAGCCGAGCTGTGGAGTGCTGCCCCACCAGCGTGGAGGCGAGTCCTTCCCCGTCAGGCCTGGGCCCGAGCTCGGTGTCCGGAAGTGATGTCAGCTAAGCAGTGCGCTCCCCGAGGCCGCGGCTGCTGGCCTGGAAGGCAGCGTGGTGTCACAGGCTGCTGCCCTGTCACACAGTGGCCAGGCTAGGGGGCAGTCCGGCTGTGCTCAGCTGTGCCCCTCGCAGAGTGCAGGATGGGCCTTGGCTCATCCCCGAGCACTGCAGAGAGCCGTGTGGAGCCGGCCTCTCGACCCAGGGTTTGCAGGTGGAACCCGAAAGGGGGGAGGCGCGAGAACTTGACGCACGCTCGCCAGCCCCGCGCCCGCCAGCCCAGCGCGAGGTCGGCCCTCATCCTCAGCTGGGGGGCGGCTCTGGCGTTAAACACTCTGGCCCACAGCGTTCTGTGCTGTGACTTCCAGGCTTGGCTTTATGATATCCAGTATGTCTTTAATTATCCTTAAGGCCATTGTGAAATTCTCCAAACAAAATTACTCTTAGTTTATTTACATAAAAGTAAATAGAGCCCGTACACATGGTTGGTGACGAAACGTTGCAGAATCAACAGCTGGGGTGTGAGAACTGTAGGAGGCCGAGCGCCCACGAGACCGTTTAGCTTGCGAAGGCGGCTTCACCTTCTGTTCCAGCCCTGGAACGAGTCTGGCACACGACGTATGTTGAACCAGTGTTTGAAATGTGTGACCGAGAATCTGTCAACTTTTCATGTTAATCAGAGAGTCACTGCAGTGTCAGAAGCATAACCGAGCAGCTGTCAGATAAGGAGGAGATGCCACTGACACGTTGGCGGGCTCTGCCTGGTGCTGAGCCTCCTGCGCAAGTGCCAGGGCCGTCGAGGTTGGCTCAGCACCTGCCCTGGCAAGTCCCACTGAAGACTGTCCTCTTTCTCTGGTGTCTCTCTGTCCAGCTCTGGCTCGCTCTGGCAAGGCTGGAGACCTACGAGAATGCCCGCAAGGTCTTAAATAAGGCCCGGGAGAATATTCCCACAGACCGGCACATCTGGATCACAGCTGCCAAGCTGGAGGAGGCCAACGGGAACACGCAGATGGTGGAGAAGATCGTTGACCGGGCCATCACCTCACTGCGGGCCAATGGCGTGGAGATAAACCGCGAGCAGTGGATCCAGGTGAGGTGTTGGGGAGGACTCCCAGCGGCAGCCAGGTGTCACGGCGTCCCCACGCTGGCCGGCCAGCCAGGCACAGGCTGTTCTTCCTGTGACTGCAACCTCGCTGTTAGCGTCACAAACCCGGGTCTACACTGGGGTTGGAGACTGAAGGGTTTTCGGTGTCTGGACCCGTGTCACGAGCACTACTTTGCGAGTAGAAACTGATGTGGCCTAAAAGGGGATGACAGGCAGCCTCACAGCGTCTCCCTTCGTCCCTTTCCGCTGCTTCGGTAGACTAGCTAGTAGCGTCTCCGAAGACTGTGACCCACCTGTGGTGGGCGCCCCTTCCTGTCAGCCCCCCGGCCGAGCCAGCCCGCTGGGAAGGGCGCCTGTCTCCTGGGCCAGCCTGTCGCATGTCAGCCTGGGGAGCATTGCTTCTTGTTGGTCTGCGGAGCAAGTCCCTGGGCTCGGGAGATGGCCCCAGGCCGCCCGCCTCGCCTTCTCTGTGCCCCGGCCACCACAGTCCCTGCTGCTGCTGCTCTCCGGCGTCCTGGCTGGCTGCCCCTGAGCTACCCCAGGGAGCCAGCGAGGGCATGTCGCTGCTGCTGAGGGGTGGCCCGCTGGCACCACTCCGCGTTCAGCGTGCGGCCCCTCCCTGTGCCCGGCAGGTTTGAAGCCGGGTGCAGGTCCTCGCGCGTCTGGAATTTGACCGCCCGGACCCAGCCTCGGGTCCGTGGTCTCTCACTCCCCGTGTACGTCTGGGTTCGTCCTGCTTCTTGGATCGGTGGATTTATAGTTTTCGTGACATTTGGAAGATTTGTGTCCGCTGTGTCTCCAACTACCCGCCTGCCCTCAGGTGCAGTTAGCGCAGTCAGGAAGCCGCTGGAAGTTGCCGCACAGCTCCTGATGAGCTCTTCGTTTTTACGTTCTTCTTTGTTTTGTTTTAATAGTTTATTAAGCTGGTGCTAACGTTCCATAAGTTTCCCCCATCGAAAGTGTACAGTTTCGTGGTTTTTGGTGTATGCAGACGTGTGTAGCCAGCACCGCGATCTAACCTAGCCGTGTCCTACCGATAGGACAGCCTGTCCCCGGTAGCTGTCACCCCTCCCCCAGTCCCAGGCAGCCACATGCTTTTTCTGTACATCTGCTTTTCTGCTTCCTTTATAGATTTTCACTTTTTGGACGTTTTATGTAAGTGCACTGTCTCGCGACAAGCTTCCACTTCGTATGCTGTTTTTTACTGCAGCGTGGAGGCGTTGGAATTTTTTGCCCTCTTTAAAACTGAGTTATCCTTTTATTTTTGCTTATTATGCATTTATTATTGGATTGTGTTGAGTTATGAGTTCTTTACACATGTATTCTGGGTACGAGTTACTTATCAGATGACACGATTTGCAAATATTTGCTCCCATTCTGTGTTGTCTTCTGACTTCGGCGATGAGATTGCTCGCGGCACAAATGTTTTTAATTTTGATATAGTCCGGTTCATCTAATTTTTTATTTTGGTGCTCATGTTCTGTGTGTTATATCTAAGAAGCCTTCCCTAGCCCAAGGCCATAAGTGTTCACTTCTGTGTTTTCTAAGATTTTCCTTGTTTTAAGGCTGACATTTGGTCTATTTTCATTTCAGTCACATTGGTGCGAGGTGACGGTTTGACTTCCTTTCACGTATGGATGTCCAGTTCTGGCACCGTTATGTCCTCATGCCGTGTGGACAGCCAGTTGAGCATAAACGTAGTGGTTTGTTTCTAGACTCCAGTTCTGTTTCACTGGGCTGCATGTCTGTGCTGGCATGGCACCATACTGTTCCGATTACCGTAAGTTTTGAAATCAGGAAACATGAGTCTTCCTTTGTTCTTTACAAGATTGTTTTAGCCATGCTTGGTTCTTTGTGGTTTCTAGGGCCAGCTTGCCCGTTTCTGCAGAAAGCTCACTGGGAGTTTGATGGAGTGACTCTTCGGGTCGGTTTGGGGATGCTGGCCTCCCTAGCGATGTTAGTCCCCTGATCTGAACGCGGGCCATCTCTCAGCGACATTCCACTGTGCTAGTATTGCGTTTCTCTAGTTTATTCCAAAATATTTTATTACTTTTGGTACTATTATAAGTAGAATTTTTCTCAAATTTGTTTTTGGATTATTGACTTTTAGTGTATAAAAATAGAGTTGATTTTTGAACATTGAGTTTGTGTCCTGTGATCTTGCTGAAAACGTTTATGAAATCGTAGTAGTTTCACTGGATTCTTTAGGGTTCTCTCTCTGTAAGACCATATCACTTCCCTGTTTCCAGTCCGGATGTCTTTTATTCCCCGTCTGCTGTGGTGAGAACCTCCGGCGCGGGGGCACATGGCAGCGGAGGGAGCCCACGCCCCTGTCTCGCTCCCGGCCGTGGGGGCCCGTGTCTGGTGTTGCTCGCTGAGTGAGCCGTCAGCCCGCACGGCACGCTGATGCTCTGGCCATCTTTCAAAACTGCTCTTTTCTCTCTGTCTCGTTTCGAGGAGCCTCTGTCGCTTTGTCCTGCGTCTCACTGACCTTCGGCGATGTCTAGCCTGCTGCTGTGTCACCGCTGCAGTTTTCATTTCTAGGGATTTAATTTGGGTCTTTTAAACACGTCCTCCATGTCTCTCCCATGCGCACGTGTGCAGCGCAGGCGCGGTGGTTGCTCGTTCCAGCATCTGCGTCCGCTCTGGGTCGATTCGGGAGATGCCTTTTCCCCTCATTGTGACTTGTATTTTCCTGTTTCCTTCGTGCCCGGTAATCTTTGATTTGTTGCCAGATAGTGTGATTCTTCCTTGCTGGGCACTGGACGTCTCTGTGTTCCTGTGGACCGTGGACTTCTGTGTTGAGTGCGGTCATTGGAGACGTTTTGGCCCTTTAGGTCTTGCTCTGATGCTTTGCTAGGCTGGACCCGAGACGTGGGCAGTCGGGGACAGTCGGGCCCATTCTCTTTTGGAGGCAGGACCTCTCTGTGCACTCTGCCCCGTGCCCTGCGTGTGTTGGGGGTTTCCAGCCTGGCCGCTGGGGACCGTTCCTGGGCCCTGTGACCTCTGAGGGTTGCTCTTGCCAGTCCCTTCGACTGGCTCTTTCCAAGCGTTCATGCTCTGGCGGGGCCCTCCGTGGGGCAGGCTGGAGTCCCCTCGTGCTCGGTCCGTGTCCTCTGGCCGTCTGGGTCTTCTGGAGCTGCCGGTGCTCCCTCCTCCACCAGCCTCTCCTGGGTGCTCTCCCTGCACCGGGGCGGACGTGGGCTCCCCTGACTGTGTCTGTCCCCATAGCCCTTCGTGACTGGCGTCTGGTGTCCTGACAAGCACTGCCTCGTGGGTTTTGTCTGAGGATCTGGCTGTTTCAGGAGGGAGGGCCTTGACCAGCAGCACCACGCTTGCTTGTGTCCCCACAGGGTGCACGGCTGCTCCTGGGCCCGGTGACTGTGTGGCAGAGTAGAGCGGGGCCGAGAGCGCACGGCGCAGGTGTTCGGACGCGGCCGGAGAGCGCACGGCGACCTCTGTGGGGGCCTTGTCTGCCCCGGAGGTGCCTCCTGCACCGACTCCCGCTCCTGAACTCCCTGTGGGGTGCACCTGGCGAGTTCGCCTGCTGGCCTGCCTTTCCACCTTGTCAGGGAGGGTGACGGCAGGAGGTGATGCAGGTGCCCTGTCCTTTCGGCAGCTCTCAGGCCATCACTGACTGTGCCAGTGTGCAGAAAGTACACGGCCTGAGCTGGACCTTTATTCATTTTGAGATTTCCTGAAAATGTGCTTTTTGCTACTACTTGGTTATACCAGAATGTAGTGAAGGTCCTGAACGGACACCAGCTTTATGTTCAGTCTTCGTAAGGTGACCGAGTAAATTTCTCATGATGTCCTACGAAGAGCGTGATGACTTCTGGGCGTTTGGCTCCTGAGCAGGTCTCTGTTTATTGAGTACCTGCTATGTTCCAGACTCTCTTGACTGACATTTGATCCCTGACTTTTCACTTCCCACTTCCCCCTTCTTTCTGGAACCCAGTCCCCGAGACACTGACCCCGTGGTGCGCCTGCAGCCCGTCTCAGGAGCCTCAGCGGCCGACCCCCGACCTGCGTCGCGCACACACGCGCCTTGCCGTCCTGTTGTTCCGCCTCCTTTGCTGGCTTGCCTTCTCCTCACGTTCTAAATATCTGGGTGGTTTGGCCCAAAGTCCCTTTTCGAGACTTCCACGCTCACCTCTTTGGCGAGCTCATCACACTTGTTGCTGAGAAAGGAGTTTGCGTGCCGGGAAAGCCCAAACGTGGACTCTGCTCCGGGCGCCCCCCACGCCTCGCATCCGCTGGCCTGTGAGGTGGCACCCCAACCTGCTGTGTCCAGAACGCGTCTCGCGGCTTGCCCCCCAACTTTCTTGTCCCCCGTCTTCCTCACCTCAGTAGACAGCCCCGCAGTCCCGCCTCGTGGGTCGCTGCGGGACCCCCTCGCACGGCGCCTGTCCACGAGCAGCTCGTCTCCCTTCACACCCCTCTCAGGTCCAGGTGCCTCTCGTCACCCCACTGCTGCCCACTCGGCAGACCTGCCACCTCCGGCCCCCACGGCACCTGCTGTATGCTGCCCTCCACGTGGCAGTTGGACAGAGCCGACCATGTGGCTCGCTGGGTGGCTCACCCCCAGAGCCTTCCTGCCCCACTGCGGCAGACCCACAGGCCCCTTGGGCCAGGCTCAAGCCGTCGCCCCGCCCGTGGCCACCACCCCTTGCTCTTCGCCGGCCTCCCGCCGTGCTAGCACGCACCCTCTCCTTGCGTCTTGGCCTTGGGATGCTTTTCTGATGCCACGCTGCACTCAGCGCACGTCCAGCTCAGTCCCCGGGGTGGCACATCCAGCTGCCTCTGCCAGCACAGCGCCCGCCACCCTGACGACGCAGCGCGAGGCTGTCCACTCTCCTGCCGCCCAGGTGTCCTGGTGCTTCCGTGGCTCTGCATGCATGTGAACATATTTGTCAGGTGAAGTCCTTACTGTGGAGTCGCTCGGCCAACACATGCACCTTTTATTCTGACAGAGGGCACTCAAGGCCCCCACAGAGGTCGCCGTGCGCTCTCCGGCCGCGTCCGAACACCTGCGCCCCTCTGCCTCGGGGGCCAGCGCGCATTTCTGTGTTGCTGCGTGACGTAGGTGACACGTTCTGCGTAGCTTAATGAGCGTTTTAAAAAGGAGGGCTTCGAATTTCTTTTCAGACATTTAAAAGTCATTCACGTTTTTATTTTTGGGAGAACCGTGTGTTGAGCCTGTGGCATTGTCAGCCCTTTCCTGATGGGTGGCAGGAGACCGCAGTGGTGCATTTCTGCGTCCCACGCTGTTCTTGCCCCCGAGGCCGAGTGCTGGTCTGGCCGCCCACCTGCCTGGTGGACTGCCCAGTGACTGGTCCCCTCTGCGCCCCAGGTTCCCGTCTCCCCGTCTCGGTGTGGGGCCCTAACAGGTCTGTCTGTGTGGTTGGCGTGTTTCTCCTGGACCAACGGACCCCAGTGTCCATGAACTTGTCGTCTAGTCAAGCTACTTGGGAGGTTTCTAACGCATCAGGACCTCTTATGGCCACCGCGTTGCCCATACAGCACCTGGTGCCCAGCTGGTGCTTAGAGTGGTGGGTGCAGCTTCATCAGGTGTGTGTCAAGCAGTCACCTGCTGGGTGGCAGGGATGGGCACAGCTCGAGCAGGACAGACGGCCCAAAGGCATCGGAGCCCACACCACCTGCCGGCTCTCGCTGTTTGGGCCGCTGCAGCTCAGCACTGCAGATCCAGTCTTGCGTTCTTCTTTTAGGATGCCGAAGAGTGTGACAAGGCTGGCAGTGTGGCTACCTGCCAGGCAGTCATGCGTGCCGTGATTGGAATCGGGATCGAGGAGGAAGACCGGAAGCACACGTGGATGGAAGATGCCGACAGCGTGAGTGCGGCCCTGCGGGCTGGGGCGGGGCTGGGGGGGCCGCAGGTGGCACAGGTGGGTTGGGGCCCCGCCACCTCTCGGCTCTATTGCAGCCTTAAGGAGCAGTTTCTTTAGCCCGAGCGTATGAGCACAGTGCCTGCGTGGGCCGCGTACTGACCGCAGTGTGGTCGGTCTCTGTTTTCCACGAGTCTTTCGCTTTCGAGGAATGCAGGCCAGTGTTCTGCAGAGACCTTCGGCCTGGCCGCCACCCACTTGCTGTCGGGTTGAGGGTCTGCGTCTTGGCAGGTGCCGTGTCCTGTAGGTGGGCTGCATTGGGATGTGCCCATGACACTGACCAGCTCGGGGGCCATCTGCAGGTTTCTTCCTGGAAGATCACTGTTTTGTTTTGTTTTGTTTTGTTTTTTAATTAGCATTTTGTAGGGAGACACTTTGAGACTAAGTAAATGTCCCATTTCTTGCCGAACTCTGACCTGCTAGTTTGCGGGTCCATTAACGACCTTTTTGGCTTGTATCAGTTATTCCTGCGATATTTGCCAAGTGCTGATTTTTGTCCACATTTTATTCGAGCTTATTCATGGGAACCTACAGCGTCGCAAGCTTCCCTCTCTATTTCCCTGGGCACTCGCTCGTTCACCTCGGGAGAGACCGGGCCTTGCCTGTGCTGGGGGCTCACGTGCACCCCGGCATCACCCACGTGAGCCTCACGCAAACAGCTCGAGTCCCGCATGTGCTCGCTCTCCTCGTCAGGGGTCAAGACGTGGCGACTCGCAGTGGCTTTTAACAGCTCTTTATCGCGTGACGTTCACGACATCCAAATACATAGGGGTAGCTCAGTGAGCAATGACACGCGAACACGTGAAGGGCGCCCTGATGGGGACCCACACGGCCTGTTGGAAGAGAACCTTAGGCATGCTTGCCGCCCCGGGCCCCGAGCCCCGGCCCCGGGCCCCACGCCTCCTCTCAGCTTGCGGTGAGACAGCCTCTGCCTGCTTTCCTTACTGCTTCTGACAGCATTGGAGGCCAGGGCGGCACGGGGGAGAAGGAAACAAGCCGTTTCAGGCTCCCTCTCATTCCTTGTCTGTCTCACGTGGACTAGAGTCAGCACAGGTGTCTTTCAAAGAGCTTTGTCATCTGAGGGAGACCTGAGTCGTTGGTGTGCTTTCACTGTCCAGGGACTGGCCTGGCCCAGCCCGCCCACACCCAAGACACTGGGCACACTGTCGCTTGATTCTGTGGGTCCATGGAAGTCAGAAGGCTTTGTAACTGGTCTTCAGGACCTTGGTCGGGAGTCATGGGGAGGGGCACAGACCAGCCTGTGGGGGCTGGCAGTCAGCGGGCGCCCTCCCTCACCTCTACAGACACTCCTGGTCACGACATGCCCAGGGCAGGGCCCTTCCGGGTTCCTGTGTTGGTGGACTCGGATGAGGCCATGTGACCAAGGAGGGCCCCGGTCTGAATGGGGGAGACTTAGCTGCATCTCCGCTCTTTTTCCTCCTGCACACCCATTTCCACCCTGGTGACCTTCAGCACCCAGGAGGCTTGCTAGTGGTCTCGGAGAAGGCAGCGGTCCGTCTGGCAAGTGGCCTCGGGTGGCTCGGGTGCCCTCCCTGCCCCGCTGTATGCCATGTTTACATTACTTCCCGGTGGCTTGTCCCTCACTCCAAGACACAAAACTGCTTCCTGTATGGAGGGCGGCAGGTTCTCTCGAGGGGTCAGTGTGTGTCCAGCGCTGAGGCCTGTGTGAGGCTCAGTGTTCCCGTGAGTGTCTGGGGTTGGGTCATGGGGGGGGATCATCGCTGCCCATTGTGACTGCTTTTTCTTGTGATGCGTTGGCTCAGCGCTAGCCCGGGGGAAATCGCGCTCGAGTCGGGAAAGCGTCTGGAGAGAGCCGCAGTGTGTACGGAGCTGCCCTCCGCGTCCCGGGAGGCTTTTCCCTCCGTTCTTCGTGTCACCTGTGTTTTACAGGTTTCCACTGAACGTGACTTTTATCGTTGAAAATGCGTATCACGCCTGGTTTTTGCGAAGGGACCACTGTGCGTGACGCGCAGTGACCCCCGTCTCTCCGCTCTAGTGTGTGGCCCACAACGCCCTGGAGTGCGCACGTGCCATCTACGCCTACGCCCTGCAGGTGTTCCCCAGCAAGAAGAGCGTGTGGCTGCGTGCTGCGTACTTCGAGAAGAACCACGGCACCCGGTACGTGGGGGGTGGGCCGGGCCGGGCCACACAGCCCTCTGGGACGGGGCGGGGCTTCCGTGGCACTTGGGACTTGGCAGCGGGCACTGCCCTCGTGGCTGCTTCTGCGGCAGCATGGTCCCTGTTCTGTGTTGAGAAACTGAGGCACCGAGGGGCCTCTGGCTCGGCGCCTGCCGCTGAGCCCGCGGGGGCTGGGCAGGCGGCTCGGGGGCCCGGGCAGGCATGTTTTCACTCAGGCTGGGCTGCTTGTGCTCCGAGGAGGTCCTCGACAATTTTCTCTAATTGTACTCTTTAATTGAAAAAACCTTTTGGGCCTGCCTTATTGGCGGCAACTGCTGATTCACTGAGGTGTCGCAATGCCTGGTGTGAGGGGGCCCGCCCAGGCGTGGGGCTCGCAGTGCTGCCCCGGGGTGCTGGGGTGGGGGCCGGGCCCCGCCGGGCACGCTCAGCGCTCGTTCCTCTCCTTCCTGGCGTTGTTCCCCCTCAGTCTTTCCGGGGTGTCTTTCTGTGTTGCCGAAGCTCTTGTGCCCTCCCCTCTCCCGCCAGCTGGTCTGGTGTTCTGAAGTTAACTCCTTTGGGGACATTTTGAGATGGTCGTGCTGGCTCAGCCTGGATGAGTTCACCTCAGACAGTCCAGGCTCGGCGCAGTGCCTCTCCTGTCAGCTGTGGCCTCGGTGGCACTGCTGCTATTGGTCCTGGGCTCAGAAAGCACTTCCCAGCCCCCGCCTCTGGTGGCCCTTCCGTCTGGCCGGCTCCCGGAGCGATGGGGACAGAGGGCTAGAGGTCCGGCCTTGGTTCCGGTGCTGTCAGGCTTTCCTCTGTGCTGGCCTCACCTCCGTGCGCTCGCTCCGTCTTGCTGATGTGGCCCAGAGAGCTCACCCGTACGCGGTGTCTGGTGGCTGTTGGGCTCCACGAGGCGGGGGGGGGCTTCGCACCTGGCCCCCAGTCTGATGGTCTTGCTCAATAGTGACCTAAAATAACTTTCTTCCGAAAAGACGGTTTCTCTGGATGCCACAGAATAGACTGGAGTCATAATCCTTATCGGCGGATCTGCGGTTGAAGATGAAAAGGCCTCTCCTGTCACCCAGGCCGTGACGTTATTGCCCCGTCCGGGATACACGGCTGTAAACGGGTCTCCGGAGAAGCCCTCCCCCCGACTCTGCTATTCGAACAATGCGTTGCTTTGTAGCTCTCTGCAGCGTGGATGTGAAGGCCTTTATGGAGACGGACGGTTCCCTTGCGCTCTCCCCGCTGTAAAACCTGGTCAATCATTGATGGGGCCGGACTTTGGAGCAGTAACTGTCTTTCCAGTGCCCACGCCATGGCTGCGCGTGCCCCGTGCGCTCTGGTGGTGACTGTGGCCCTCTGTCTTGCAGGGAGTCCCTGGAGGCACTTCTGCAGAGGGCCGTGGCCCATTGCCCCAAAGCAGAGGTGCTGTGGCTCATGGGCGCCAAGTCCAAGTGGCTGGCGGGAGATGTGCCTGCGGCGAGGAGCATCCTGGCTCTGGCCTTCCAGGTGCGTGAGGGGCAGCTGGAGCCTCAGGGCTCTGGCGAGCACACCTCCCAGCTTGCACCCCGCTCAGTGCTGGGCGGGACTCGGGCTGCTGTCCTGGCCGAGGGGCCTGAGAAGAGGAAAAATGGCCCAGCTGGTGGATGCTTACCTCTTGGTCACCTACACGCAGTGTGACCACCAGCTAAATGTACCAGAACACAGAGCACAGGACATCAGGTGGGGGAGCAGAGGAGCAGGTGGCAGCCACACTCCTGCACAGAAGTTAGGCTGTGCCCCGCAGCCCGAGCACAGGGATGGGTGCTGGGCTCACATGCGGCCCCTTGGATGGGCAGAGTTAAGTTCACACAGCTGTACCCAGCCCGGTTTACTGTGGCCGATACCACGAGCCGTGCAATTTTTCGAAGTACCTTATTTTCCCCGTCACGTACAATGTCCTAACCCTTTATGACGAGGTAGATGTTAGTGGTTTGTGGCGCGCTTCTCATAAACTGCGCGGCGCTGCATATGTCGATCTTCGTAACGCAGGCCGGCCTAGCACTTTGTTTCTTGAGTGAACTCCGTGAGCGGGGACTGGCCTAGAGCTGGCCTCGCGCTGGCCTTTGCTCTCTGCTGTCTGTCTGAGGGCATCACTCTTCTGGGCAGTCACAGATTCTCCCGCCATCCGCCTGGGCACTGCTTCCTGTCACTAGGGCCGCGCCCCAGGCTTGTGGCGTGGTCAGCCTGCGTGTGCCCAGTGGGTGGCCGTGCTTTCAGGAGGCTGCGAGGGCACTGCCAAGTGTCCGCTGGACTCTGGGGTGTACGTGGCAGAGCTCTGACCCTGGGGAGTCCTCTCCACACTGTCAGCAGTCCCTTGGGCATCTTTCCGTGCTGCCCACCTGGACACTGCAGTGCCAGGTCCTCGTCGGCAGGCGCGGGAAAGAGCAGGTCGGGCCCACGTGGGTAGGGTGATAGGGACACGCTCTGGCTTCGGGAGCCCGCAGAGGCTCAGGGCGTCCTGGAGAGGACGGCTGTGCCACCGCCGGCACCGTTCTCCAGCGCTGTGGAGGCCCCGCGTCCACACCAGTGAAGCGGGCTGGCTCGTGCCAAGGTGCGTCCACGTTCTCGGGCTGGACGTGGCTTTGTCCCTGGAAGTGCTGGGATCAGACTGTCAGCAGCAGAGCGAGGCCCGGCTTGGCTCCGGGCTGGCTGCTCTTGATGAAGTACGCTCTAGCCCTGACTGTTTCTGTTCCGAGCCCATCTCGATGTCACTGTGTCACCCTGCAGGCCAACCCCAACAGCGAGGAGATCTGGCTGGCGGCCGTGAAGCTGGAGTCCGAGAACAATGAGTACGAGCGGGCCCGGAGGCTGCTGGCCAAGGCTCGGAGCAGTGCCCCCACCGCCCGGGTGAGCAGAGCTGCTGTGCCACACAGGCCCCTGGCCCTGCGGCGCCAGGGGCTGGGGGCACCGAGGCCGAGATGCTCTGGCTCGCTGTTCAGGTGCCACTTTAAAACGTCCTCGGGTGTGCGTACCGCCCCCGTCCCACAAGCTTGCAGAGTACACCAGGTACAGCAGGGTGACAGTATGTACGGTGACCTGTTGCGTGATCTTGGGCAGGTATCGCGGTGGCACCATCCCAGTCCAGGCACCGTGCTGGAGGCTGGGCCCAAGCCAGAGGGGACTGGCTGTCGTGTCCAGACAGGGTGGGGGCGGGGCCGGGCTGCCTGACAGCGTGCCCGCTCTAGGTGTTCATGAAGTCCGTGAAGCTGGAGTGGGTGCTGGGCAACATCGAGGCGGCCCAGGAGCTGTGCGAGGAGGCCCTGAGGCACTACGAGGACTTCCCCAAGCTGTGGATGATGAAGGGGCAGATCGAGGAGCAGGAGGGGCTCACGGAGAAGGCGCGAGAAGCCTACAGCCAAGGGGTGAGCCTCTGCTGCACCACACACCCTGGAGTAGAGCGGCGGCCTTGGGGGCAGAGGGAGGCTGGGCCCCAGTCCCCTCACTCAGTCCCGTGCTTTTCCTTCTGGACCCTGCTGACGTCCCCAAACCCCAGGACTCCCAGGGTCCCTCAAAGCTGCATGTGCTGCCCTCAACGAAGTACGGGCTACGGCACCTCTGACGTACAGGCGGCTGGGTGCACGCCCCGTACGCGCGCACGGCGTGCACATCTCGCTCCCACCCAAGTGTGAAGTGGGCGGGTCTCCACGACACGGGCAGTCACAACTCCTGGCTCGAGGAGCCGGACACAGCTCTCGCAGTCCCTCCCGGCCACCAGCCAAGGCTGTCTTCTTGTCTTTGTTGGCCACAGTTGAAGAAGTGTCCCCACTCTACCCCGCTGTGGCTCTTGCTTTCCCGGCTGGAGGAGAAGATTGGGCAGCTGACCCGAGCTCGGGCCATTTTGGAGAAGTCTCGCCTGAAGAACCCGAAGAACCCCGGCCTGTGGTGAGTCCTTGCCCTGCGCGCCCCTTGGCCGGCTGCCCGCACGTGGCCTCTCCTGTGGTGTCACTCGTCCAGCTCAGGCCCTGCGGCAGGAGTGGCAGCTGCTGGCTGGGGGATCACGGCCTGCTCAGCTGGGCCTGTGGATGGTTCGGTGCCGTTTGTGCACTGACAGAGGCCGTCCAGAGGAGTCAGCTAACGGTGAGGGATCAGGGACAGATGACGCCAAGAAAGCCACTCCACAGAAGGGCCAACGTCTGGGCAAGGCATTGAGGGAAGCACAGGAGTCCGTCTGTGAGCTGGCATTCTTTTCCCTAGGGATGCCCAGAGTGCAGTGTAGGTCGCTGTCAGGGCTGGAGCGTGAGGGGGAAGCTGAAGGAGACTTTGGATGGGCAGGTCCCGAGCGCCACTGTGGCGTTCTCTCTCCCAGCAGCCCCAGCATGCCAGTGTGCCCTAACCCTGCCCATCCTCACGTGTACCTGCTCAAGTTCGGGGTCCCAGGGCTCGGCTGCGGAAGTACGTACGGTGGCCCGACAGCAGGTGGCCCCAGCATCTTCCCGCTCCGCTGGGTGGGCAGCTCCAGGCCCATGGCTCCCTGGGGCTTCCAGAACTGCAGCCAGGCCCGGGGCCGGGCTGTCGGTGGATGGTACTGGACCTCCCTCTCTGGTCTCTGTCCCAGGTTGGAGTCCGTGAGGCTGGAGTACCGTGCGGGGCTGAAGAACATCGCCAACACACTCATGGCCAAGGCGCTGCAGGAGTGTCCCAGCTCCGGTGAGGCTCCGCGTCCCGGCCCAGGCCGGCTTGCCCTGCGCACGGTGCCCTGCGCCTGCTCGCTGAGGCCTCCGAGGCCCAGGCCCAGCCTCAGTGGGGGAGCTGGACGTCCGCGTCCTTTTCCTTCACAGCTTAGCTTTTGCCCTGTCGCCCTGAGTCTGAGTAGCTAGTGCACGTGCAGTGCCAGCACCTGGAGTGAAAAGGAGGCTCCGTGACGCCACCGCGCAGAAGCCACCGCCTGCAGCTCGCTCGTGTCTCTACAGCTTGTGTCGCTGCACAAAGTTAGAGTCGCACTGGCTGTTTAGCTTTGCGCCTTTTTTTAAAGCTGAAAACTGTCTGAGAATTTTCTGTTATCGTTGACTCTTTGAAAATGGAAATGTTTTGGTGACTTCGTAGAATTCTTCGTGTGAAAATGCCCGTACACCGCTTACGTGTTGCTTGATTTTAATCTGGTATTAGTTTGATTATTGTTTTCCTGCGTGCATCTTCATCAGCACTTCTGGTTGTTTTGTTCCAGTAAATTCTCAGATGTGAAATTACTGAGCGAGTGGGAACGAAACCTTGACGGTTTTTGGCACTTCCAACCCAGTCGCCCCCAGAGGGTTCTCCACTGTGTGCCACTGGGGCTGCTGTGGCTCCAGGCACCAGCGGGCTGGGTGGGCACGTGTGGCCTTTGTGGCTCTCCCCTGAGCAGGTCTATGGACACCCCAGGTTAGAAACTTCCTTCGCAGGCCCTGCTCGGGGCAGCCTGCGTATGGATGGGTGCGTCTCTGAGAGCTTACCTAGGTATCTTTGTGCCCGATTCCAGGTGTCCTGTGGTCTGAAGCCGTCTTCCTGGAGGCAAGGCCCCAGAGGAAGACCAAGAGCGTGGATGCCCTGAAGAAGTGTGAGCACGACCCCCACGTGCTCCTGGCTGTGGCCAAGTGAGTGGGGGTCTCGTGGGGCTGCTGACCCTCAGACCCGACCGGGCCTCTCGCCGGGGTCTGCCTGGTCCCTGGAACAGGGCAGGCTGCCCTGGACCTTGACCCCCGAAGCTCTGTGACGAAGTGATTTGGTTTTATCTGAGGCTGACACATCACCCAGCAGGGGGCACACAGATGCGTGCCACCTAGGTTGCCTGGGCTGCCTCAGACCCCTCCCTGGGCCCTTCTGGCCCTGGCTCGTGTGGATGGGACTGCTTTTCTGTCTCTGTCCCTTTCTAGCGTGTACCTACACGTGTCCTGGTTGCAAGACGGAGGGAAAGCAGCTGACGGTGGTGCACGCAGAGTCTAAGCAATAAGCAAAGTTCCTTTGCTTGAAAAGGGCTGCAGGCGAGAAAGTCATTCTCATTGTGTCAGGGGGAACCGTTGGGGACCTGGGAGCAATCCAGGGCCTTCTGGGCAGGCCCAGTCGGTGGCCTGGGTGAGGAGACGCATGTGCCAGAGGCCGCCTCCCCCTTTGGTGTGCCCGGGCTAAGGGCTCGAGCGTCGTGCTGGGTTGGGCTCCCTGGGGAGGCGTGCAGGGCATGGGAGGGAGCTTAGGGAAATTGGGCGAGGTTGTGGCCAGTGAGTAGAGGGCCTTGAGAGCCACCCTGACTCCACAGGGTCTCTGTCCTCCTAGAAGGGGGGTGGCATTCTGCAAGCAGTGGGACCTGAGTGCAGGGCAGGGGCTGCGTGTGGTCAGAGGATGCTGGGAGGTGACCGCAGGGCGTGGGGAGGAGGGTCTCAGGCAGAGTCTGGGGGTGGGGGCGTCAGTGGCACGTGTGGCCTGCAACTCCCACGTGCCTTTGAAGCCTGAGCAGGACCCTGGCTCCTTTTCTTCGCGCCGCAGCTGGCACTCTTGTGCTGTTTAAGCCAAGGGCTCCCCATAGGCTCCTGAGGCCCAGCCAGGGCTCCCTGCCTCCTGCCCAGTGCTTCCACCTCCCAGAGGGACTCGTCGGTGTGCCCCTCGGACAGGCGGCCATAAAACCTCGTAAAAGGCTTTGCTAAAGTCAACAAGGCCCTCCTTGCTGTTTCCAGGCTGGCGCTGTGTGTGCGTGCTATCGGGGTTTGTGCTCTTTAAATCACAGTTTATCTAACACCAAGCAATTAAGAATTCCGCAAGGCTTAAAAAACAATCAAGCTATCAGAGCGTAAAGCTATCCTGTTTTCTGTCTGTGCCCAGCCCAGGCAGCTTCTCCGGGGCAGGCAAGCGGTGCTGCCCTCTGCGCTGGTGCCTCTGGCTGCAGAGGGAGGCCAAGCTGGGCAGAGGGTGGACCCTCATCCTGTCCTGCCAGACACGGCAGGGCTCCCATAGCCCTAACCTGGCCCCCGAGGTCCTCACATGGGCCTGGCGTCTGGTGTCTGAGTCTGCTGTGGGCCCGGGTCCTCAGTGTGGCAGGGTGACCCAGAAGTGTCCCCGAGGGGAAGGCTGACATTTCGCAAACGAAAGCCTCAGTTTAGTGCTTCAGGGTAACCTTCACCCCCTTGTCTTTCCTGGGAAGTAGTCGTTTAAAAGCTTGCAGTTCTCACTGTGTGTGGATGTTTTAAGAAGCACTTGGGCCGCTTGGAGGACAGTTCGGGTCTGTGGTCTGGAGCGGTTTCCAGGTGGCCCCATTCCTCAGCCCCTGTGGTGGGGGCCCAACGGCTTGACAGGAGGACGAAAGTGAGGGTGCCACACCCACAGGGGGCCACCGTGCTTGTCATCCGCCCCACGTGGCTGCGGGTTCTGGTCCGAGGAGGTCAGCGCTGGGCCTCCGCGAGGCCGTCTGTCGCTCCTGCGGCCTGTTCCCAGAGCGGCCCCTCACCGTGGGCCACGCTGTGCTCCCGACAGGCTGTTCTGGAGCGAGCGGAAGATCACCAAGGCCAGGGAGTGGTTCCACCGCACGGTGAAGATCGACTCAGACCTGGGGGACGCCTGGGCACTCTTCTACAAGTTCGAGCTGCAGCACGGCTCAGAGGTGAGGTGCCCACGTGTTGCCCCACACGCAGCCCATGGGGCCCACCGGGGAGCACGGCGCTCGCTCCTGACATCCCTGCCCTCAGTCATGGCTTCTGGCTTCCCTGTCTGCGCTTTAGAGGTCGGGCTATTCTAAGTGGCCTGTCAGCATCTCTTAGTGGCTCAGCTGCTGCCAAGGCCTAGGGCCACTGTAGAAATGGGACTGGAGGCCGGGCCCTGTCCTTGCACCTCTGTCCTCCCAGGCCTGAGGCCAGTGCGGCTTCCATGGGAGCCTGGGCAGATGTCCCCTCACAGAGCTGGGGGCGGCCAGGCTGTCCTGGAGTGCCCACGGGAAGCAGAAACTGGGAAGCTCCCTGTTCGGGAAAGGCGGACTCTGGGCCCTCGTGCGAGGCACAGACGGAGGGCGCTTGGCTCGGCTCAGCATCTGTGTGTCCCAGGTCCCGTGGGGGTGTAGTGGGGATGTCCCCAGAGCCCGGGGCTGTGCAGCAAGCGGGAGAAGGGGCCTGGGAGGAGCCGTGCCTCACGGGCGCTGGGTCCCCACCAGGAACAGCGGGAGGAGGTGAGGCGGCGCTGTGAGAACGCGGAGCCGCGGCACGGGGAGCTGTGGTGCGCCGTGTCCAAGGACATCGCCCACTGGCAGAGGAAGGTTGGCGAGGTCCTCGTGCTGGTGGCCGCCCGCATCAAGAACACCTTTTGACTGTGGTCCCTGTGGGCGGTGGGGGGTGGGGGGTGGGGTCTGAGCTGTCGTCTGCTCTGATTAAAGCTTTTCTAGGGAGTGGTTAGGGTCTTGTGACCTGTTTCCTTGGTGCTCCTGGCCTGCCCCAGAGTCTCCTTCCGGGGCTCAGGTGTTCTTGTTTGCGAGGACGCCTGCTGCCCACAGCGACAGCCGGACCTGCAGAGGAAGCTGCGTGACTTGGCACAGTCTTGTGGGGAAGGCGGGGCCGTGCACATTGCCTGGTGACTCGGTGTCTCCTCTGGAGCTGCATAGCTGCATGAAAGCACTTGCAGGCTGTGAGTTCACACAGCCCGCTTCCTGAAGCGCCTCCTGGGCCTGTCGGAGGACGGGGTCGCCAGTAAGAGGTTTTTTCACAATTGCAGGTGGATTTATAACCAGCAAGCACCCTAAACCACTAGTAACTCTTCGTCTCTGACCTGAGAGGTGCATGCCTGGCAGACTTAGGGGCATGGCCTCGGCTCCCCGCGTGTGTGCGTGCCCGTGCCGTTGGAGTCCTGCCAGTTCTCTGGGGCGGGGGGGGGCGTGCGCTGTGGCCAGACCGTCCTGTGGAGGAGGTGGAGAGGTCTCCTTGTCACCCTGAAGAGTGGATCCTGAAGCGTTCAGGGGCCTGAAAGCCAGCAGTCTCTGCAGATGTGGAAACCAACGCCCAGGAAGGGCGGTGACTTGGTTGTCACAGGGCTTCTGGTGGCCTTCTGTGCCCTGAGTGGGGCGTGGCTTCTCCTGGGTACTTCCTCTGGCCTTGATGTCAGGTGAGGCCTCCTGCAGGGCCTTGGAAAGTTCCAGAGCATCTAGATTATCCTCACGTGACTGTTTTGGGGTTTTCTCAAATATTTTGAGTTAGCCTCCGTTTCTCCATGGCGAAAACGCAGTCAGCTTCTCTTTCACCGACATGTTTTCAGCTGCAACTCAAGGCTCCTGGGTTCCAGGGGCCACCCTCTAAGGTGCTGCTGGGGGAGGGTAGCAGCCCTAGATGGGTGGACCCAGTCCCCCGCAAGCCTCTTTGGGCAAGCAGCCATGGCCTCCCCCACCGAAAACCCCCCCTGAGCCAAGAGGGGCTGGCAGCAGGCGGCACCTCTCGGCCGAGCGCTGGCCAGTGGGAAGTCCCGCTCCTGGGACCTGCTAAGGCAGGATCCCTGGGTGTCAGGCTGCTAGGGCTGGCCGCTACAGGGCGATTAGGTCCCGCTCACCTGCTTCTGCCAGCGGCCAGTTCCTGGGAGGGCAGTACTTGCAGACCATGGAGGAAGACCCGGAGGAGGGGTGCAAGCAGCCCCCACTTGTCTGGCTCCCTCACCCCCTGGTTGTATTGCCCTCTACCTCTTGGGCACCCCACCCCCTCCTCCCCAGAGCACGTCTCCCTGGGGCTGATGGCTTAGTCCAAGACCCACTGGGTGGGAAGAGAGCCCGGCGCGGCTGGGCTCCAGGGTCAGGTTAATTGAAGAAGCGATTGGATAGGGGTGGGGAGGGGAGGGGGCAGGGCTGGGACCTGGGCCTCCCTCCCGCTCCCTCCCGCCTTTGCTCGGAGGAGCCAACTTCAAAAGCCGTGTCCGCCTGCCGCCAGCCGCCCTGCTGCTGCCCGTCCAGGGCTCGGAGTGGGACCTGGAGTGGCCGCTGCACTGCCCCCCGGGACCTCAGGATCATGTTCCAGTCACACTGGCAGGAGTAGGGGAGGGCCTGACTGGAGAGGCTCATGGTGAGCAGCTCGGCCACTGGGGACGGGGATCGCTTGGGCCCTGGACAGGCTGCTCGTTCTGCTGTACCCCACTGACCCGGAAATCCCCCTTGGTTCCCATCATGGCCACTGAGGCCTGGCCCTGGGTGCTCGGCCTGGCCTTTCCCGGCAGCGAGTGTTGGGGGGTGGGGGTGGCCCAAGCCTTGGGACCCTGTGTATGTGTGGCTGTGAGGGGGCAGGGAGGCCAGGCCGCCTGAGGACCCCCTGGGCGACCAAGGTGCCCCACTAGGACATCCCTCCAGTGCCGGTGCTCATCCTCCGGTTCTCACTGTGACCTCTGACCCATAGCAGGCGCAGGGGTGACTTGGCGTCACGACCAGCACATTGGGGGTCGAGAGGGGCGCAGCTAACCATAGCTCCTCCAGCAGGCGCCCCGCAGACGCCAGGTCTAGGAGCCGGCCGGGCTGTGCCGAGGCCCCCGGCCAGGGCTGGGAAGCCGAGTCCTGGTCTCCCTCGGTTCACATGACTGAGTTTCCTGCCCCTGTCTGACTCCGGCGGCTTGGGGGCTGGGGGCCTGGGGACAGCTGCTCTTTCTCTTTGGTGTGTGGACTTCTGGGAGTGGGGGCTTCTACCCATGGGAGCTGGTCCCCTCTCAGGGCAGGGGTTGACCTTCAGGTGGAGTGCTTGCTGCCCCCTTCCATCACCTCTGGGGGTTTCCCCAAGCTTTCCCCTTCCAGGGGGGTGTGGCCTTGAGCTCAGCCTTCACCCCTGTCCTGGTTGGGTTGGGGGTGCAAGGGGACCCCAGTTCCCATGGCTCTTAGCTGATCGTAGCAGAGCCGTTGATGGTGGGAGCTGCCTCAGCCTCCGGTGGGGAGGGCAGAGCCACCGCTGAACAGCCCTGGGCTGTGGGCACCCAGAGGTGAGCAGTGTGCCGGCGCATGGGGGCGCTGTGCCCAGGAGGGGGCGGGTGGGTCAGGGCACGGCCAGAGGCGAGGCTGCGCCCCAGACCTAGGCCAGTTGTGCCCTCCAGTCGTGTGGACACTTGGCTTCTGGCTTCCACACACACCAGGACGCCAGTGCTCCTGCCTCTGGAACTGTCCCCTCCGGCCCCTCACCCGGTGCCTCAGCACGGAGCTGTGGGTCTGCAGGCCTGTGTCTCTCTTTCTTTAAAGCCTAAAACAGCTGGGGTGTATCCTGCCAGACCTGTGCCAAGGCCCTTCGCCGGACAGCACAGTGCCACCTCCGTTTCATTAGACCTGCTCAGAAATTCCCCTGGGGGGTGGGGAGGGCACCGAAGCAAACCGCCTGCAGGCTGCTGGAGGGGAGGCCCCTGCACGGGCCTGGGTGACCCTCCCTGACCTTGGGCCCTTCCAGGTGCCCCACAAGCCTGCACTTTGGGCGCTCCTGCTGGCGCTGCTGGGAGCCGCACCAGTCTGGGCCAGGCTCCGTGCCTGCAGCGTTCCGGACGTGCTCCGTCACTACCGCGCTGTCATCTTCGAGGACCTGCAGGCCGCTGTGAGGCGGGGTGGGACAGGCTTCAGACACCTCCATTTCACTCAAAAAAACCAGACTGGAGCGGCGGCCCCCCGACGGCGGGGTCGGGTGGGAGCCTCTTGTGGCGTCCAGAAGGTATGGGGGCCTGCCCCCATCCGCACCCTGCAGCCCGCTTCCCCCCGGCGTCCCATAGCGCTCTTTCCCCAGGCCCGGATTTCCTCTTCCCTGCCAGGAGCATAGTATCCTGCTGTCCATCGCGACCCTGGGGCGGACTCTGCGCGGCGTGGTGGCTGGCGGCCGCCGCGGGGCGCTAGAGAAAGCGGCGTGGACCGTGGCCCTGCGCACGGAGGCGGTGATGCGGCGCCACTGCTGGACCCTGCGCCAGGTGTGCGTCCCCGAGGGCGTGGCGGTCCAGACCCTCCCCTCCCGCGGTTCGGGGGCCCACTAACGAGGCTGCGGTCCCCTCAGGGGCTGGACGCGCACTGCGGGGGTCGGGCGCGAGGACCGCGCGCGCTCGCTGACCGCCTCGTCTCCGTCTCCGACAGAGGAGCCAGCGGCCCCAGTCACGCCGTGGCCTTGGCCAGCGCCGCGGTCGGAGGCGGCTCTTACTGCGCGCCCTGGACGCCGTCGCCACCTGCTGGGAGAAGCTGTTCGCACTGCGCGCCTCGGCCGCGGAGGGCTCCTAGTGCGCCTGCGCGGGGCCTGGGCGGGAGCCTCGTCTGGCCACGACGTCGGCCGGCCGCTGGGTCCTGGCCCCGGGCCCGTCGCTGCCCGGGCTCTCTGGAGGGCCCAGGACTTCAAGATGCGAACCCTGAGAGGCCTCAATAAACCGAGCTGGCGCTGCGGTCCGGTTCTTCCCTTCGCCTGCTGGCCGTGGGCTGGGCCACCCCGGGATGGGCCCCTCGGTAGCCGGCGCTGGGCTGTTGTCGTGCGCACGCACGTTTGGGGCCTCTGCGGGGTAGACTTCACGTGGACAGGGGCAGCGCTCCCAGCCTTGGGCAGCAGGGGGCGGCTTGCGACACCGGACTGGACTCCCGCTCCAGAGGGTGGACTGGGGGGTGGGGGGGACACTCCTGGGCCCTAAAACGGCGCATATCCGCCCGCTCCGCTCTGGAATGGGGGAGGGGTGGAAGTGGAGGGGAGGGAGGGCCGAGCTGTGAGAACCCAGAGCAAAACAACCGGATAAAGGAAACGGGCCTGAAGGGAAGCCAGAGTCGCTGGCCCTGGCTGCAGGCGAGGCCAGGCCGTTTCCTGCGGCCCTGGGAGGGTGGCCACGGCCCCCTTTGTGGAGCTGGACAGGCTGGCCAGGGACCCTGCATGTGCTTGGGAGAGGGAAGCGTGGAACCCTGGCCTCCCCTCACAGCCGTGTAGGCTTGGGGGTCTGCACCCCGGCCCCCCCATCCATCCTGTGGCAGGTGGAGCACCTGGCATCATCAGGCTTCTTCCCACCAGGTGGGCGGGCTCGAGGGTCGCCGGAGTGGGCCTTGTCCCTGCGGTCCTGGCAGAGCAGAGGTACAGGGGGCCTTTGTGGTGGAGCCGTCAGCAGGGTCACGAAATAAGGACCATGAGAACTGACCCTGACCAGCTCCTGTCAGTCTGTACAACAAGGACTACTGCCCCTGTTTCAGAGATGAGGAAACTGAGGCACCAGGAGGTTCCAGGATGGGCCCCAAGTCACACAGCCAGGAAGCGTAAGGGTGGGGTGAGACCCGGGCCACCAGCACGGCCGCTGCACTTCCAACAGGCCTGCCGGCCGCAGGGTGCAGCCGACCTGGGGCCGCTGTACATACGCAGTGACAGCGGCAGCGCAGGCTCCACAAGGCCGCAGCGGGGCCGGAACGCGTGAGGAGGAGCATGGACCTGCGCCGAAGCAACGCGGCCGCAGAGGGTCGGGAGGACTGTGTGGCCAGTGAGGCTGAGGGAGTAGCCTTGGACATGAAGGGGCTGCAGGTCCTGGCCTGAGCAGCTGGACGTGTCCTGTTGAACTTGAGGGGACACATGGAAGCGCAAGCTGAGCAGACTTGGGTTTGCCGGAGCGGCCACACTCCCGGGCTCCTCCCGTGTGAGCCTTGGGATGTGGCCCCGTGTCCAGGCTTAGAGCATAAGGCGGGGGCGGCCCAGTGCAGGGCTGGCAGTCAGGAAGGGTCCAGGGGCCTCGGCGAAGGGGCAGGAGGAGGACGGCCCTCCGTGGAGCTTTCCCCGGGGCAGCTGGCCCCTCGCACCTGGACGTGTCCCAGCACTCCCAGCACTACCTGGGCATGGCCTCCTGGCCGTCTTGGTCGCTGCCCACCCCCAGTGCTCCCACCCTGCTGCTGAGGCCAGCCCGGCTGTGCTGGGGGAGCGGGGGCAAAGGGCAGCCCCTCCGTCCACCTGTGGCTGAGGAAGGTTCAAATCAATCATAACCTTGGGGGGCGGGGGGGTGGACGCCTCAGTTTTAGGGACACGGCCCTCTGCTGAGTCCCAGCAGTACCTCCCCGTGGGCTCCTGTCACAGTGCGCCTGGTGGCCCAGCCCCCCAGCCCCCCGGAGGCCTTTGGCCTAAACCAGCAGAACCGAGCCCCCACCCCACCCCTTCACCCTCTATCCCGTCTGTGGAAGCCTCAGACACCTCTGGCGGCCCCGGTCCTGAGCAGAGGCTCAGCATGTCTTGCCCAGTCCTGCTCCTGCCAAGCCCTGGACAATGGGGGACCTGAGCCCTGTCCCCATCTCTCAGAGGCCATCTGTATTTGTTTCCTGGGGCTGCTGTAAAAATGAGCAGAAACCAGGTGGCTTAACAGTGGAAATTTCTTTGCTCTCAGTTCTGGAGGCCAGAAGGCCAAAATCAATGTCACTGCCTGCAATCAAGGTGTCAGGTTCAAGCTTCCTCCAGGGGAGAACAACTTCTTGCTTCTGGTGGTTCCATCCTTCCAATCCTTGCCTCTTCTCTCTCTTACAAGGGTCTTTGCCTCTGGGTTTAGGATCACCAGGGTAATCCAGAGTCACCGCACCTCGAGATCTGAATACATCTGTCAAGACCCTTTTTCCACTACAGCCCCACGCAAAAGTCCTGGGAGTGGACGCGTCTTGGGGGAAGGGAGCACGGTGGGCTTCTGGGACAAAGTTCACTTGACTAGCGTGGGGATATCCCAACTGGACCAGGTGGGGGCGCAGGTGCAGAGCCACCCCTAGATGCTGAGAGACACAGGCTGGGAGGAAAGTGGGGTGCCCTGCCCAGCCCCGGTGACGTGCTCTTCAGGCTCAGCACAGGGCCCCCTTTGTGGCCTATTCACCACAGCACAGAAGCTGCTGGAACCGATCAGAACTGACACTGACATGGAAAGAGATTCAGCCATGGGGCCTGGGCCTTTGGCCATGGAGCCACCGAGGGCAGATGCCGGTGGCCGACTCTGTGGGCGGGCCTGTGTGAGGCCCTGGCCTGCAGCTTGAGCCTGGATCTTCCCGTGGAGAACACTGTTTCTGGGGCGCACACATGGTCGGGTGGGGGCCTGTACTCAGTGGTGTCCTGTCCCACACACACGGCTTCTCAGCAGCTTCTAAAAGGTGGGGGCTGGGACACAGGAGGGGCTGTGCCAGGGTTGCAGATGGGGCCTCAGGGCACTGGCCAGGGTTGTGTAACTTCTCAAAGCAGGGAGCCAAACCCCCCCACGTACAGTGCCGAAAAGAGCCGGCCCGGCCGACTTTAAAGGGCAGCCCGGGTCCCACGGCCTCCCCAGACTGGGAGCCTTTGAAAGAACATCTGGAAGAGGGGCGAGCCACAAACTAGTCTGCGGATTTAAAAAACCAAAACGTTAATTCCTACTTCGCCACTGTGTGCTCCCCACCCCTGCCCACACACGCCTCTCTCCCTGCCCCCGCCCCACCTCTGCCCCTTCCCAAGCTGCCACCTGGGGTCCCACCATTCCAGCCCAGTACCTGGCCCCTCTGTTTGCCCAACCTGGGGTCCTCTCATGGGCTCCAGCAGCAGCTCCCCCGTGTCCTCCCCACACTGGCCACCACCCCAGCTGGACTGAGCAAGGGGAGGTGGTGGGAAAGATGGGGGCCTGCCAGCCCAGGCCCTTGGAGACACAGCTCCGCGTGCAGGGGGCCACGGCCTGGGACCGGGCGTGTCAGCCAGGCCTCCCCCAGTGCGGGGTGCTGAGGAGGCGTGAGGCCATCTCCGGCCACACTCAGCTAGGAGGCCCAGGAGGAAGCACCTGCACCCAGGCCTGGAGGGGGCGCTGGCCTTGCCCGCACTTGGCCATGGCATGAGCCTCGGTGTGGGGTCCCCATCCCTGCAGGTGGGCAAGGAGGACGCCTGTTCCAGCTGTGCTTACGCGGAAACAAACAAGGCCCCCCACTCCAGGAAGCAAAGCAAATACTCATGGCGTGGGGGGAGCGCCAGGTGCCGGAGCCCATTGTCCCTGCCAGTGGCCTGCAGGGGGGGTGCCCAGGGACAGTCCCCATCCTGGCCCCTCCCTAGGAAAAGACCCAGCTTTGTAAACACTGGAACAAACAACCTTCATACCTCCCCCCAAAAACCCGCCCCCTCCCAACCAGCAGCATGCAGTCTCCTGCTGGGGGAAGCAGTCTTTGTTTTGGGGGGTCAGGGTGGGTGGTGGGGGCAGAGTAGTGTGTGCTGTGGGAGAGGTGGGGTGTCTTGGGGTGGGACGCAGACCACTGGGTCACCTGCTCGCGTCTGTGGCGGGAGGGGGTCGGGGGTTACAGCCTGGCTCAGTGAAGTCCTGTCGCTGTCCTCGGCGCCACCCTCAGTAGCCCAGTTGTGACAGTTGTGGCTTGGGGCGAGGTGGGCAGGGCTCTCCGCCAGGTGATCAAGCCCTGTCCTCCCGCCGCCCCCATCCTCTGTCCAGCCTGAGCAGGGCACGAGGCCAGGGGTCCGGCTGCGGCCCCAGATAAGCTCCGCACCCGCGGCGACTTCCTGAGCTTCCTCCCAGCGCCGCCGCCGACGCTGCGCACCCCTTCCTGTTTCCTCGGCGGGGGCGGCGGCGTGGGGAGGGGGCGTGGGCCGCCCGCGAGGGCCGGGGCTCTCGCAGCACCTGGCCGCCTTGCCGCCCGCGCCGCGCTCTCCTGGGTGGCGTGGGAGGCGGGCGCGGAGGCCGCGAGCTGCGCGAGCTGCGTGGGCTGCGAGCTGAAACTAGCGGAGGGGCCGGGTCGCGCCCCTTCTCCGCCTCCGTCCTGGGCCCCAACTGCCAAACGGCCGCTCTCTTGGCCAAATCCCTTCACGGACTGGATTGCAGTCCGATCCTTGGAGCCGCTCCCCATCCTGGGGCAGAAGTGGGGGGTTAGCCTAGGAATGGGGGATTGAACCTTGGTTTTGGGGCACTGTTGGGATTGCAGGTCAGTGGCTCTGGACCCCCCCTCTTGGGGCGCATATGAACAGACTTGAGGTACTTAACCTACTTGCTCACACTTGGTCATTAGAGATACAAATTTGTGTCATTTTAATAAAATCATACATCCCCACAAAACGTGCACACGAGTGTTCACAGCAGCATTATTCAGCCACCAAAACATGCAAGCAACCTAAACTGTCCACCGGTGAACCGACAGTCCATCCACACGGGGGCTCTGATTCAGCCTTCGAGGGGAATGAAGCACAGTGCTGATAAACGCTACGAAGCCGATGCCCCGTGAAATGTGGTGTCACACACAAAGCAGGATCCAAGGGCCGCTCGCCATGTGAGTCCACTTACGTGAGATGTCCAGAACGGGCACATCCGTGGAGACAGGGACGAGGTCAGTGTTCCGGGGGGGCTGGGAGCAGGGGAGAATGGGAGTGACTGCTCAGGGGCACAGGCTTCGTTTTGGGGTGATGGGAAAGCACTAAAACGAGATAGTGGTGATAGTCACAAAGCCCCACGAACACACTGGAAAACACTGACTCCTCCACTTACAAATGTATGTGGATTTTGCAGTGTGCGCTGTGGTGGATTGTCTGGAGTGTTTGTCCAGTAGAGTGGAGGGTGACTTAGGTCGCTCCTGGCCCGCCCAGCATGGCCTTGGGGTTGAGTGTGTGAGCACAGCCTTTGGTCCTGGTGTGTCCCTTGGTGTGACGTGTGGCTGGTTGTGTGTGTACTGTTCCAAGGGTGTCTGCGGGGGGCGGGGGGGGGAGGGGTGCACCTTACCTGCTCTCTGCCCCACACCCCTGACCTCCTCCCCTGGGCTGCCCACTGGGGACGGTTCAGCACCTCCGCCCAGGTCAGTCCGGGGCCAGGCTGGGTCTCGGCGTGGGAGCTGTGGCTTGTGCCAGGCTGGGCTGCTGGAACTTCCCGCCAGGAGCTAGGCGGCAGGGGTCTGTTCCTGGCTGGCTGGACTCAGCAGGAGCTGGGGGTGGAGACTTCCCTTCTCTGACCCTTGGGGAAGCAGGTGGGTGGAGCCGCTGGGGGGGGTGGGAAACCTGACCTGGGGCTGGAGCCACCCAGGCCTGGGGCTGTGGTCCTGCCTCATGGGGCAGAGCTGGCCCTGTGGGGGTTCCCCAGGCAGGGCGCTGGCAAAGGGTACTCTGAGGAGACCCATCCCCCACCTAGCACCACTGCCGAGGAGCCGCTATTGGAAACAGCTGCCTTTGCTGGGAGGCCTTTTTGTGTCCTCGCCCTGATCCTGCTCCTGTGCACCCTCGGTCCCTGGACCGGAGACTCTTCCACAATGGGCCCCCACTGGCCTCCTCCCTACTTGGGCAACAGGGGTGCCACCCCAAGGCACCCTGGTGGCTCCCCGTCCCAGGGACCCCGGGGGAGTTGGGGTGGTGTGAGAAGCCCAGCATGGACGATGTGACAATGTTGCTCCAGCCGCACCAGAAAACAGCAGAGACAGACGCAGACAGCCCTCTCTGCTTGCCTGCACCTTCCTGTGTGTCCAGAGGCATCTCTGCGGCGGGGTGACCAGTGGGACAATGCCTGAGCCGAGGCAGGGAGGTGCTCAGAGGGCCGTTCACATGACCCTATGCAGAGGACCAGGTGGGCTAGCCCTCCTTGCCCTGTGCCTGGGCCAGGAGTAGGGGAGGGGGGAGGGGCTACACTTGGCCAGAGGCTCTTGGACTCCAGGTGCTGTGGGTTGCAGTCCATACCGAGGCCGCCCCCACAGTGGGCGCGCCTGGGCCCAGCTGACCCAGGGCTCCAGGTGTGGGTCACCTCTTTTCCCAGAAGGATCAGGCCCAGAGCAGGAGTCGAGTGCCGTAAGGGCTGAGTGGGGCTTGCACACCCATGGGTGGTACTTCTCCCCATGCGTGAGCCCAGGACTCAACATTAGTGTCTCAGAGGCCCCTACCCCTGTGACAAATGTGCCTCGACTGGACCACCCGTGTCCCTTTGTGTCTCAGCTTCCCTGTCTGCTGTTATGGGCTACACTCATGTATGCTTTGAAGGAGCAGATCATGTCCTTGGTGTCATATGGGCTATTTCTCTCTGCCCATTGGGGGCCATCTATGCCCTTCTCAGCTTGTCTGTTCCTGTTCCTGTCCCTTTAGGTGTGTCTGTCTCTGTCCCATGTTCTTTGAGTGTTTTGGGCCCTCTGCTGATGGGGCCCAGGGCAGCTGCCCCACTCTGCCAGCAGAGGCGTGGGACTCATGACAATTACACGAAGGTGACGTCAGCCACACCAAGAGGCAGGACACCTGTAACACCCTACTCACCTCCCCACACACACTCAGGCAGCAGACCCATGCGTGTGGACACCCAGACTTATACACAGGCTGGCTGCACACCCGTGTGTGCACGCAGTCTCAGACACGCTGGAGCCCCACACGCAGTCACCTTCACGAGTGGTCAGTCACATGGTCAGTCAGCATCACAGCCACGCTCAGAGCCTCATGTGCTCACACATGTCATCGGATCGAGTCTCGTTCGCAGAGCCCACCCAAGTCCCAGACAGCCATGCCCTTCACAGGGGTGCATGTTCAGCCACGTGGGAGACTGTCGGTGACTTTCCCACATCCCTATTGGCAGGGATCAGCTGGAACCCCCATATGCTACAGGGGTCAGAAGCTGGGGCAGGACAGACCTGGGGGACATGTGACCCCTTCTGTTGCTTAGAAGCCTCGCCGGGCCCCGAGAACTGTGCGTGCACAGGGAGGCTTCTGGGAGTGCTCACGGACCCTGTCCCAAGAGAGAAGAATCGCGATTGTTGCAATGTTTTCTGAACGCGTGGGCTCTTCGTTCAGGTGGCACGGGAAAGGGGCTGGGGGACCAAGGAGGCAGCGTAGAGAGAGGGTGACCAGCCCTGGGAGGAGGAGGCACCGGGCTGGTGTGATGCAGGTCCAGAGCTAGGGGCTGGCGATGTGAGGCCTGAGCCCCCTGCTCTGGTAGTGATGTCACTGGGCAGAGCCCGGACAGGTAACGCTGGGAGCAGCATCGGTGCATCGTGGAGCTGCCCTCTCTGCCCATATTGGGTTGAGAAGGACAGACAGGGCCCCCGAGGGCCAGGTCTGCATGTAGGTGTCAGTCCCGCCAGCCTCCTTTGGAGAGGACGCTGGGGCAGTCCCTGGGCTGGAAGAAATTCTTGAGATGAGTTTGAGGAAACCTGGGCAGGGGTGGGGGGGATTGCTCAGTATAGTCTGACCCCCGTTAGGCTTGAGCTAAAATGGGGGGATCAGGAGGATAATGGAGGGCTGAGAGTGCCCACACTTCCTGCTTCCCCCCAACTCTGCCTGGGGGAAGGATGAAGAGGTGCTAGGGGTCCGGGCTGGGGGTCAGGCTCTCTGGGGGAGATGGGAGGCAAGGAGATGAATAAAGCCCTCGGGGAAACTACTCCTTCCTCCCCTAGCAACCACAGACCGCCACCAGGTGTTCAGAGGCAAGGGTGAGCCGCTTTATTGTGGCCTCGCCTGGCCCCAGGGGACCAGCTCCAGGCTCCTCCTTTACAGCAAATACACATGGTTATTCCTCATACAGTAAAGCCCTTGCTACTGATGCTTTTGATCACTGAACTCCCTTGAAAGAGAAAGTTTAAAAAGTTGAATTAAAAATTAAATATACTGTATTATGTATATAAAAAAGGCAAAGTAAAAAACACAGCCTGATTCTAGAAAATACACTGCAGGAAAAGGATGAGGCGCTTCAAAAACGTAACCCTGGCAGGGCCAGCCAGCAGGTCCTGGAAAAGCCCCGGACAGGCGGGAACCACCCTTGCGGGGCGCCCGGGCGGGTGGCCTAGCAGGAGCGTCGTGGTTCCGATCGGACTGCTACAAGCGGCCGCAGCATACACCTGCGACAGCGACAGAGCGGTGATGCACAGCGATGCGGCTGTGGCGGCTGCGGGGGGAGGCGCGCGGCGGCCTAGCCGGAGATGCACGCGCTGTAGTACACCGCGCTGCTGGCGTCGGACAGCGCGGCGATCAGGCTGCTCTCCTCGGGGCAGGACATGGCTCGCGGGCCCAGCTTGGCCAGCGCCACGTGGTACGGGAGCCCGGCGGCGTCGGGCCGAGTCCGGCCGCAGTTGAGGTACTGGTCGAACTCGGTGAGGTCCACGTCGGCCCACAGGTCGGCGGCGGGCCCCAGCGGCTCGGCGCTCTCCAGCGGCGGGGCCTCAGGCGGCGGCGACAGCGGGCCAGGGTAGG
>NW_011889020.1:1182628-1192690 GCF_000151845.1 Pteropus vampyrus
GGCGGCCAAGCCGGGCCGCCCCTCCCCGGGGGCTCCCTTTCTTCCGCGCCCGGACGCATTCCGCCGCGGCCTCCTGCGCGCAGCGCCCCCCGCGCCCGCTCTGAAGGAGACCCCCCAATGGCAGAGGGCCACTGATGTGGGCTGGAGCTTGGAAGGAGGCGTCCCCCTGGGGCTGTCAGACTTTCAGAGCTGAGCTGCCGCCCCCACCCACGGAGTCAGACGCCCCCGGGCGGTAATTGGAGGGTGGCCGCCCTCCCTGCGGAGGTTACGGTGGGAGGAGGTGGCCGTGTTTTAACATCGTGTCCTTCCTTGGGAGGCCGCCTTCCCAACGCGTCTAGCATAAAGGTGAGGGGCACCTTCAGAACAGCGCCCTGCATCCTGGGGGAGCCGCTCTGGGGAACCCCGCTCCACGCCCCTCGGCAGACATAGTGACCTTTCAGCACTGGGGGCTTTGAACCGTACCCAAGCCTGTCTTTGGGGTTAAAGAGGAAGATGGTATTCACGTCCCCTCTCCGACTCCCAAGCCAACTCAAAACAACACAGAACTGGGCAAAAGGGGGCTGGACGGGGGAGGAGCCTCGCTCCCCCTCCTCAGGGCCCTGTGCTGGGGGTGGAGGGCTGGGGGGCTGGGACAAGTCACCCTGCAGGGCGCGGATGGGGGGTCTCCACAGGGCCATTCGCCTTGGGAGGGTCTTCAGAAGGTCTTCCCGCCGGGTCCCACTCCTCACCGCACCCCGGCAAGAGGGGGCGGGGCTCCAGAAGCTGAGGGTCCGTGGGGTCTCCCGCCCTACTCCTCCACATCGCTTGTAGCCTGGGAGCTACGCAGCCCCTTACGACACCAGAAGCCCCCACCCCGTGTGGGGAGCTTCGTGGTGCTTGACCACAGGTGTTGGTGGCCCTGGGCCTGTGTGGCCAGAGGCTCTCAGTGCCGTGTCCCTCGCAGTCCCTCCAGGCCTCATTTCCTGGGTGCTTGGAAATGAGGCTGGACCCCGCATGAATCCCACAGCTTCCCCCAGAGGCCCTCCTGCCAGGGTCAGAGGCCAGCACCTCCACAGAGGTCCTGTGGGCTGTGCCCCCACATCGAGTTTTGTCACATCAAGTCTCACCCATAAGCAGGAGGAGTAAGGTGGCCCAACTCGCTGCCCCTGAGCCCAAGCGCTGCTACAGGGGCCGTCGGGGCACCAGCGCCTGGGCTCCCTGGGCCTGGGGAGGACTGGCCTTTCCTGGGGGCAAGCCAGAATGGAGGGCACTGGGCCGGACGGCGCACAGGCTGCTCGCAGGGGGGCCAGCTTTCCTCTGAGCAGTGTGAGTGGCCGGACCCAGCAGCCTGGGCGCAGGGTGGGAGGGAAGCTTTAGGCCGCAGGATGAGGCCAAGGGGCCAGCGCCTGGCAGAGGCTGCCTCTGCTTCTGGGTGTGCTCTGGGGTCACCAGGGCCTGGCGAATCCTGGGCGGCAGCTGCTCTGGGAGGATGGCCACTGGGTCTTGAGAAGGAGGCCTCTGCAATGACCCCTGCATTGGACAGTTTTCAGCTTCCCTAGGGGCCCTGCCTGGCCCTCTGCCGCCCCCAACAGCCCAGGGTTGTCCAGGCTGCCCCAGATGCAGTGGCCGGCAGCGGCCAGCATTACCTCACTGCCCCACTGCCCCTCCATAGCTGCCTCGCCTGGCACCAGCCAGTGACCCTCCCTCCTGGTCACACTGCTTGGCTCAGGTGTCCGGCTGTCATGTCTTGTGGACTCAGGCTAGGCAGGGCAGGGGAGAGCGAGCCCCTGGGCGCCCCCTGCTTCTTTGGGGTCAGGCTGCCCACCCTTGTGTGCTGCCTGGCAGGAGTGTGAACAGCTGCTCTGGCCCACTGTCCAGATGGGAAGGCGAGGGGGTGGGGACTGCAGTCCGGGTGGCCTAGACCCAGGAGCCGCAGGGCTGAGGGGCCCCTCGGTGCTGTACCAGGGCTGGTGTGGGTGTGGCCGCCATGCTGGGGGCGGGGCCTCAGATGTGTGTGTCTGCGTCTGTGTGTGGTCTGTGTGTCTGCCTGGGTTTGGGGGTGAGTGGACTCTAGACATGGAGGTCCCCCAGGGCCCTGGGGCTCTGCCATGAGGAGATGGGGCCCCAAGGGACCTAGAATGGTGCTCCCTTTCAGTGAAGTCCCGGCCCTCAATACCCACCAAGGGAGGGGTCCCCAAGACTCCTCTGGCCACCAAGCTGTGGCCCCAGCTCCAGCCAAAGTATGGGTGATTCATAAGTTGAGGAGTTTTCTTATGCCTCCAGAACCTACCTCAGGCTGTCCTGGCCCAGGCTGGCTGTCGCCTCACCTTGGGGCACCCTGTCTGTAGCCCCCGACCCCCAGACAGAAAGGTGGAGTGGAGAGCAAGCTGGCTCTGAGTGTGCGATGGACGCTGCTCTCTCTGCCCTCCGCCCTCTCCCTCCCTCAGCCTCGCTGGAACCCCAGCCTCTGGGTGAAGCCTGCAGAGGATGCTGGGTAATCCCCCTCAGTGGCTCTGGGTGGGGGCTTGGCTGGGCTCGGGGGTGGCGGACCTCCCACGCACTGCCGGGGGCACAGACCTCACAGGCTCCCACCCACCCAGCCGGGCTGCTTCAGGGGCAGCGAGGCTGGGACCAGTTACTGAGTCCCTCAAGGCCGGGCCCTCCTGCTCCTCCTGGAGGGTGGAGGCGGGGTTCAGGTGAGGGGACTTTCTGGTCTCTGGAGACCTCGCTTCTAGAGCCAGTTCAGGTCCCGCCGCATGGTCCTGGAGACCAGGGCTGCAGGCCAGGCCCCTCATCGTCACGGTCTCCTGCTTGTCCTAGAGGGCTGCGGGCAGAGGGGGCTGGAGCCGGGGGATGTGAGGTGGAGGCCAGCCTCTGCGGAGGCCCCGCCACGGACTAGAATCCAGTGGGCACGCGTGAATGCGTGTGTGCCTCTTGGCCAGTGGCAGGTCTGGTTCAGGCGGACACGGGCTGGCGCCTGGGGGCGGCATGCGTGCCCCACCCCAGCCTTCCCGCTGGTGTGCATGAGCTGTGGGCCTCTCTCCAGGGAGGGGGCGGTGGGCGCCACTCTCAAGAGTGTGGGGTTTAGGGCCGTGCGTGGTTTGCCAGGCGGGCCCAGTGTGAGGCAGAGCTGGGTGTCGGTGCTCAGGGCCTCCTGAGCGAGCAGCGGGCTGTGTGGTGAGGGTGGGCACTGCTGCCCGCCTCGGGGCGGCGGTGCAGGGGTCATATCTGCCCGAGAGCTCTGGGGCCCCCAGGCCCCGGTGGGCGGGGCTTCTCTGGGTCCAGGGCCTGGTGGGCAGGGAGCACCAGTGCCTGGCGGTGGGGGCAGGTCACCTGTGGCGGGAGTGACTTTTGTGGGTGCTCCCAGGGTTGAGTTGGGGTGTCGCGCTGTGCGGGCCCTCGGGGCCTCGTGTGACCGCTTGTGCCCTGGGGTGTTGCTGCGAGCTGTGTGGGCCCTGCTCCGGCCCAGCGGGGGCTCCATGGGAACCGGCTGCTCTAGGTTTCCGCGGCAACAGCAGGGCGGAGCCAGGAAACACCAGCTCAGGAAGGAAGGCTGCAGCTGTGAGCAGCAGCCCTGGCTGAGCAGGCGCCAGACACTCTGTCTGTCCAGCCGTCCGTCCGGCGTTCCCGCGCCGGCTATGCCCCCACGCTGCCCGTCTGTGCACGGGGCGGCTGCTGGCCTGGCTGTTCGCTCTGGTCTCAGTGCCCTGAGCCCGGGTCTGTGGGAGTCTGGTCTTATAGCAGTTGCATCCTGGTCCCCCTTGGTGGCTCTTGGTGGCATGGGGGCCAGGTGGTGGCACAGAGGGTAGCCTGGGTCCACGGGAGTGCAGTACCTGTTCTGACCACCCTGCTCTAGGCTGGCCTGTCCCCTCACTCCCCAGTCAGGTTCTGGTGACAGTCCTCTGCCGCCCCGAATCATGGAAAGCAGGTACAGTCTCCCAGGTGGTCACTGCCCAGCTAGGCCTGGTAGGCACTGCTGCTGCCCTGGCTTTGGTGACAAGTGGCTTTGATGGCCCAACTGGCTGGGGCTGTCCAACGGGCTGGGGGGAGGCAGGTCTGTGTTCTCGGGGACCACCCGCCCCTTGCTGGGGGGCAGGAGCCATTCCCTCCCCCACCTACTTGCATGCTGGGGAGCACCTCCTGTGGCGCCAGACCCTGTTCCAGGAGACCTCGGTGGCAGCAAACAAGTCAGACAGGTCCCCACGGTGGTGCGCGTGCCGGTTCCTGGTAGGCAAAGACGATGAACGGCTCTCCCATGGGAATACGCCCCCCCCCAGGCATGACGCACTGCCAGGCACGGAGGGGAGAGGGGCTGCACTGGGTGCCTGTGACTGTCCTTTCGTTAGGTGATTTTTGAGCCAGACCTTGAAGGAAACGTGGGCACAGATGGGGAAAAGGGACCAGCGTGTGCAGATGCCCGGTCAGCAGGGGAGGAGGGGCTCTGTGGGGCCTGGGGGGGGTCTTGCTTGTTTCTCTGGAGGAGACTTGGGAGGGCTTTGAGCGGAGGAGGGGTGTCATCTGTCCCTCCCCACAGCCTCAGCACAGTGCTGTGGACATGGGCCTGAGCGGCCGGAAGGACGGACTCTCTTCCAGGTGGGAAGGCCAAGGGGTCTGCTCCTGGGCTGCTGCCCTGTGAGCTCGGCCCCTCCTTTCGCCCACAGCTTCTGACCTGCACCTTGGCCTGGGGCCCCTGGGGAGGGTGAGGGGGAGTGGCCGCCAGGCAGGCTGGCAGGGCAGGGAGGGCGCGTTTCTGGGAATTGTGTGGGGGAAGCCATTGTTAGAGAAGCCTAGAGCAGCTACTGGCCTCTGGGGATGGCTCTGCCTCCCCCAAGTGCTGCCTCTGTGGGGAGGGAGCTGGGCTGGGGCCAGTGCTTGTGGGCTGGGCTGGGGACTTGCCTGGAGATACTGCCCTGGGCAGGGACCCTTCCCATTCTGCAGACTGGGAGACTGAGGCCCGAGAGAGGACGGCTGCCATGGCCAAGACATCCACTGGAGCATGGGACAGGGGCCTCCTGCTATATCTGAGTCCCTGGTCACTGCCCTGCCTGACCTTAAGGCCAGGACGTGGGGGAGATCTCGATGGAGTTGGCTGGGTCGCAGTCCCACTGTGTCCCCGTGGTGGGGACCTGCAGCCCCCGTGCTGGGCTGGAGGGTCTGATGGAGTAAGTGAAGGACAGCTGAAGGAGCAGTTGGGTGCTGGCCAGGGAAGAGGGGCCTACAGGTGTGGGTGGGGGCTTCGGAGGCTGCAGGATCCCTGTGCCCACTGGGGCCATGGGAAGTGAGGGGGGCTCCGTGTGAGTCTGGCAACACAGGCCTTCCCACCAAGGCCCCTGCCCCGGCCAGCGGGAAGCGAGGATGCGAGCCCCCGGGGTCACGCCGGCTTTGTGCTGGCAGGGGGCTGGGGACACAAACAGAAAAATAAATCGCCTGAGCTTCCGATGTTTCCCTGGACTGAGGATAGGGGAGGGAAAGGCCTCTGGGCCAAAGGTGCGGCCTGGGCTGCCAGGGGCGGACCCTGGGGGTGTCTGCCCCCTCAGAGGCCCCAGGACACAGCCAGGCTCCTGCGGGGGGGCTTCTGAGGGCAGACCCATAGGTCTCCCTCCATGAAGGGAGGGCGTATAGCCTTCGGGGTGAACCGAGGGGTGTCAGCCCCGGGCAGAGGGGTTTGGGGGTGCGCCTTGGGACCAACATGGGAACTGAGGGAGGCTCCCTGGCAGTGGGTCTGAGAAGGTAACTGTGACAGTCCCCACCCTGAGGGGTCCCCTTCCCTGCTCCTTGCTGATGCCTATTCACCCCTGACCTCTAATCAGGAGTCCCCCCACCAATCCACATTTCTGGGTTCACAGCCTCCAAACCCAGCCTGGCCCCCCTTGACTTGGCGACCCTTGTTGTGTTCAACTGGTCCTCAGCTCTCCCCGACACCCACTCCTCTGCCCATCTCAGCAGGAGGGGGAGGGGCTGTGGCCTTGGGGTTGGAGCCCGCTCCTTGCGGGGGCCTGTGTCAGCCCTTCAGCCCCGAGCAGTGGGCGGTCAGTGGAGCTGGCCTTCTCTGGAGGTGGGGCTCGGGCTGTCTGTGGGCTCCTCTGCTGGGCAGTGGGTCCCTTCCTACGAGCCCCTGCTTCTTCCTTCATGTGGCATGTATTTACTGGGCACCCACGGGGTGTCTTGTGGCTAGGGATGTGGCAGAGGGTGGCACACAGGCCCTGTTCTTAGATTTGCATGTGCCTGGAAGGCCCTTGGGTGTGCCCAGTGTGGCACGTGTGATCAACTTCCTGCATCCCCGTGTGACTCAGGTCGAATGTATGTGCATGCCCAGGACGTACCAGAGGAAGTGAGGTTCCTCACCTGGAGAAGGGCCGGGCGGGACCCGGAAGGGCCCAGCCCTGGTGGCCCCGTTACGCTTTGGCCAGCCTCATGTGACAGCATGAAAAGAGGACCTCGGGCGCAGCTCTCTGCGGGTACAGTTGGGCTGGGGGCCCAGGCAGCTCGTTGGGGGAAGCTCCTTGGAGGAGGAGGTTCCCAAGGTTGGGAAGGTCCACAAGGGGCCTGGGGTGAGCTGTGAATGTCCTGAGCAGAGTTCTGGGGGCATGCCCTCATAAGGGCCCTGGGGACCAGGGACTTCTAGGTGGGGTGTTGGGAGTTTGGGGTTGGCCAGTACTACTCCAGCCTGAGCCCTGGTGAGGGCGGGACCGACCTGCAGCCTCCACAGGCAAGGGCTGCTCTGCAGGGCTAAGCACAGCCTCCCTCTGGGGGCTTCACCGCTGTGGCCAGAACCTGCTGGACCTCCCTCGGGGTTGGGTGGTGGATATCTGGCCCGCAGGCTGGTCTGTGGCTCACTCCCGCCACCTAGAGGCCAAAGCTTATGGCGGGCCCTGGGCCTGGGAGCAGGGTTACCCCACTTGGACCCTAGACTCCAGCTCCCTGGAGTAGTGGCTTCCATGTAGGACTGCACCGTCAGGGTTCCAGGTTCCTATGGGGGAAGATCTGTGGCCCCCAGGGGCCCACCTTGGAAGCCACCTGCCTCCTCTGCCACCCACTCCTACCTGTCCTGTCCACTTCCTCATCACCTGTCCTGCCCTGGGCCAGGCTCCCTGGAAGCCCTGCTTCAGCCCCCCAGGCTAAGCCCTCTGCTGGGCAAGCCCCCTGGCCATTGTCCTTGAGGGGCCATGGCATCTGGTCACCTGTCTGCAGCCTCAGTGGGCCTCCACTGAGATCCTCCGAGCCTTGCTGGGCTCCTGACGGGCTGTCTCTGTGCCCCTCCCCGCTCCCCCACAGAGGCAGAGAGCACCTGGCTTCTCACGAGGGAGGAGAAAGGACCCAGGTGGGCAGGCGGCCTGGCACCTCCACCCTGGCCAGGCAGGAAGGGCCCAGTTTTCAGCCGACGGCCCCCTCTCCTCTGTGTCCTTGGGCAGTGCACAGACTCAGGGTCACAGAGGAAAACAGATGCACCGAAACGCAGTCTCCAGTGTGCGACCCCCGCCGCGGCGAGCCCCCGCTGGCCCGCGTGAGGTGTGCTCCCCCGCCTCACTCCCCTCCCAGCCGCAGACAACCCACTCTGCTGGCGAGAACAGGGAGGGGACTCCTTCCTGCCCGGTTCTCTTCCGACATGGGCTTGGTCCCTGCCCCAGGTTGAGACTCAGCCCTATTTTCCCTCCCATGACACCCAGTCTGCCTCCTCAGCTCCCAGACCTGCTGTCTCCATCTCCCCCACCGCCACCGTCCCTCTTCTGTGACTTCCTCGGCTTCCTTGGATGAGGGCAGGCCCCCATCCACCTCCCAGTCCTGGAACCTCCTCTGTACCTTTGGATGCAGCGCTCCCCGCCCCCCACCCCAGCTCCCTGAACGTCTGCCACCTGGAGAAAAAGACCCCAGGGGGAACTGGAGGGCTCTCCCTTCTTAACCAGCTCCTTAGTCATGCTTAAACACCACTGTGCTAACCCATCTTTGTGGCTTAAAACATTCAACCCAGCCAGCCACTCAAAGGCAACCCTCCTGCAAAGCCTCTGGCACAGGATGGTGGGGACCTTGCTTCGCCAGGGGTCATCGCCCAGGCAGCGTCAGGGTGAGTCTTCGGGCTGGCCTTCTGGGATGTCGGCATGCCCGCTCCCCTCCCCAGCACTGTGACTGTCCTGTGGAGAGGTCAAATGGGGACTGGCCTTGAGGCTGGCTCCTTGGCAGCATCCTGCTCCAGGGGGCTGTGCTGACAGCCTGGACCCTGCCCCAGTGATGCCCGGGCCGAAGGTGGGCATCTAGCACCAGCCCTTCCTGCCAGCCAGGCGATGTTTCTGAGAGGCCTGTCCTGATCCTTTTGACTCTAATCTTGGGGACCCAAAGCTGTTTTGAGGTCTCTCGGATACACCTCTCCCTGCTCTGGGGCAGAGGCCGAGCGTTCCACTCCACGCTGACCGCTGACCGTGTGGGTTTACACTCCCTCCCGTGCTCCAGCCTTTGTAGTAGCTTGGAATCTCAGGATCCCACTGTGCTGCTTGGAAGTCTCCCGCATGAAGGGGGAAGTCCCTCTGAGCTGTCCTCTAATCAGCTTAACCTTGGCTGTGGGGGGGCGGGGCGCTGGCTGGGCGGCCTCCATGGACACCTCCCTGTGGGCGGTGGGGAGCCAGCTTTGAAGCCCTCTTACCCTGATCTGGGAAGCCGAGTTCTCTGGGGCCCCTGCCAGTTGCTGTTCCACAAGACCCCGGCCAGTGGCCTGTTAGAGGGGTTGAAGGGTGTGCAGCTCCAGCCTCCCTAGTGTCCCTGGTGTGACTGGACCCTCACAGGCTGCACATACTCCCTGACCATGAGGATTCGCTGGGCTGGGCTCAGGGCTGTGGCCCAGGCTCTTGGTGAGGGGCAGGGTCAGAGCTGGTCTATGAACTCGAGTTGCTGTGTCCACCTGCCACAGGGCCTCCGTCCTGGAAAATCTCTGCTCCCTATGAGGGATTCTATGCTTTTTCTTGATAATTATTAAGGAATCTCATAACCTGCCATGTTTCCCTTTTCATTTTGGCTGCCAGGAAGCTCAGTCATATCTAATGCCACTGAGTCCAAGGCATGGTCAGCCCAGGTCATCTGGACACCCATCTGCCACCTGGCCTGTTATTTGGCTTGAGTTTCAGTGACTGTGGGGTCCACAACACTCAACATCGGTCCCTTGGCCTCTACTCTTTCCCTCCAGCAAACCACCCAGCATTTGCGTCACCGAGTGGGTAGTACACTGCCCCTGCTCCTCCCCTCCTCAGCCCTCCCAGGGCCAGGCCAGTCCCTCCAACTGAGTGCAGTCTGGCCCCTGCCCTCAGCTCGCACCGCCCTGACAGCAGCCCTGTGAGGTACACACTACCAACATCCCCATTTCACATACGGGAGGCTGAGGCACAGGGTGGTCAATGACTTGTTCCAAGTGACAGCCGGGGACTCGCACCAGAAGCTGGCTCCGGAGGCAGGGGCCTTGGCCTCGCAGCCCCTCGGAGTCCCCTGGCACCTTTGTAAGCCCAGCCTCGGCCTCTTCCAGACTCCGCATCCGGCTCCTGCTGCCTCCCACCTCCAGGCGCCCCACACGAGGCCTGAGGCCCCAATCCTGGCCAGAGCGCGCAGGGCGTCGCCCGCAGGCTTCGGCTCCAGGGCACGGGAATCAGGGTGCGGCCGCCCCGGGACGACCGAAGGTGATGGAGGAGGGCTCAAGGCGGAGAGACGGGACGCACTACAAGGAGCCTTCCTGGGCCCGCGCAGGCGACCCTCCTGGCCGCTCCAGGGCGGAGAATCGGAAGGGACGACCCGCGTTCCACGCCGCAGCCAGCACGCCCGTCCCCACTCCACACAGCCCCGCAGCGTCCTGCACGGGCCGTCCGGGCCGCGCCGGGGCTTGTGGGGCTGCGAGTCCTTCGGTGCCATAGGCCCCCGGCGACGACCCGCGCCGGGACTACAACTCCCAAGAAGCCGTGCGCGCCCGATGGTTCCTGGGAGATGTGGTCCAGGGCCCGGAGGGGGCGCGCGAGGCGAGGGGCGCGGGAACTACGCGTCCCAGGACGCAGCGCGGCGGGCGCGGGGACCGGGGGTTTGAACGGAGGGTCTCCCGCCCCGCGGCAGGGC
>NW_011889020.1:1193046-1206637 GCF_000151845.1 Pteropus vampyrus
CAGGGCCCGGGAGACCACCCGAGGGGCAGGACGAGACCCCGCCCGGGCAGAAACTCCCGGGACACAGGGAGATCCCTTTGGTGGCCGAGACCCCTGCCCTGGGCCAGCCCTGCCCTTCACCCCCGCACCACCGCAGAGGCCGCGATCGGGCCTGGACCTTTTCCCGGCAGCCACCCACTCTGGACTCAGACTCCAACTGCCAGGCTGAGACCCCGCAGACCTGGGATCCGCCCCCTTCCCTGCCCCCTCACTCCAGACCCTCCCTGAGCGCGGAGGCAGCGGAGACCTTCCTCCGTCCCGCCTCTCCAGGCCTTGCGGACGCCCCAGCCTGTTCAGGCCTTTCTTGCCGGCTTGCCTGCCCCCTTGCCTCTGTCCCAGCCTGGCATCCGCACAGCACCCCCACTGTCCCTCCGCCCCAGGCCCGTGTCCTACCCTAGGCCTCCCACAGCCTCACTCTGCCTGCGACTTTGGAGGGTGAGATCGGACCGCTTTCCCCCGGAGCCACAGCCTCCCCTGCTTCTGCCGGCCTGGGGCGGCGGCCCTCCCCATCCCTCTTCACAAGCAGGCCAGAGCCCTTTCCTGGTGGTCAGGTCCCTTCTCTGTGTCCCCCGCCCACAAGAACCAGGTTTCCGTAATAAATTCTTTCCCCTCTTTAGTTGGGACTCAGCCAGCAGCAACGGGGGAGTGGGGAGATATGCAGACAACTGAGGAAGAGCCCCAGGAGCTTGAGGAGCGGGCCTGGGCGTGCCTCCGCTCTGGGGCCCTGGCCAGCCGTGCCCACCAAGGGGCTAGTGAGCCTTTGGAGGTCACTGCGCTGTGGTCTCTGCGAGGGGCCAGGCGGATGGGGTTCCAATTCCAGCCCCCCTCAGCCTGGAGGCCTCCGCAACTGCATACCTCACACAGAAGCAAACCTGCCTCTGGCGGGTTGGGGGGGAGTCCTGGTTGGCTCCCCAAGAGGCTCAATACACATTGATCTGCTCTCTTCCCTCAGACTAAGCTTTTGGGGTCAGCTGAGCAGTCAGCCACATGCTTTTGAAGTCTGCACAGCCACCCCTGGGCTGTGCGCTTGTACTGGTGGCTTGGGGATGGTTCCTTGGGTTGAGCAGGGTTGAGTCTGGGTCCCTGCTGACCCCAGTTCTGGACAGGGATCCACACCGGATCTGGTACAGAGCTGGCCCCTCACTGACCCTGGCTGTGTGCAGTCCCCGGGCGGCTGTGGGCAGCACAGCAGGGCTGTGGGAACAATCTAGCCTTTTGCAGAGGTGACCAGAGAAAGAAGGAACTTCCCTCGTGAAGGGGACAAAACATGACCCCCCACCCTGTGGGGGGCGGAGAAGGGCCTTGGAGGCCATGGAAGGCTGCGTGGGCCAGGTGGGAGCACAGCATGAAGCCTCAGGAGAGAGTGAGGGGAGCAGCTGTGGCTGGCAAACCTCTGGACTGGGGAGGTGGCTATGTCGTGGGGGTGCTGTGGAGTGGGGAAAGAGCTGGCAAAGGTGCCAGGTGGTTCCTGTGCCTGTGAGGCCCCTGGGCCCGGGGGTAGGGATGATGACTGGTCAACAATCATGTTTACGCCTCTGGAGACTGGAGCCATGGAAAGCTGGCATCACGAAGCCTCTGGCTTGGTCTTGGGGAAGATGATCAATGAGCAGCACTGTGCCCTTGGCTCTGGTGACCATCTGTCCCCTCTGAGGAGGTCACCCCAGGGCTGGACTCTGCACAGCCTAAGGGGGAAGGCCTGCCAGGGGCGATGAGGGCGCTGTAGCCTGAGCAGAGATGCCACCCAAATTTGTGGGGGGGGGTGGGGAGCAGGCCAAGCACTCCCCTGACCGGAGCTGCAGGACATGGGGGTCTCACAGCCTTGGGTGGCTGGGTTGCGTCATCTCTGCTGCTGTTTGTCATGGGAGACACACACACACACACACACACACACACACACACACACACACACACTGCATTAAAAAGCGTATCTGTGGAGGAAAGCAAAGCAGGGGGGAGAATGGGGTGTTTCAGGGTTCAGTAGGAGGGCGAGTTCTTGCCGAGGGGGTACAGGGTGAGCACAGCTCTGGAGGGAGGACGCACACAGCCCAGACATCCTGGGCGATATGTCTCTGGCAGTGGGAGCAGCAGGTGCAAAGGGGCATGCAGCTCGGCACGCCCGAGCTGTGCAGGAGTGGAGAGGTGTGGCCCCAGGGGCCTTGTGTGGGGGCTTTGGGGAAATGGGTGGCAGCGGAGGGACACCGGCAGTGGGTTGCAGCAGTCCAGGCCGTGGGTGCTGGCCCGCAGCGGGCTAAGGCAAGCCCTGCGGGACTGACGGGCGGGGCCTTGGGACTCACAGATGCTGGTGTGGGTGTGAGGGGAGGCGCCCCGGGGGTTTGGGCTCAGCAGGGAACACGGACTCCTCCTGGTCAGCCCCTCTCAGGTGGTGGGTGGGCCACTTTGAGAAGAGGCTGCTGGGATGGGAGTGGGCAGCCCTTGCCCCCACTTCTCACCTGGCTGTGGCCCCAGAAGGCTTTTCCCATCATCCTGGTTTGGGGCAAGAAGTCACGTGACCTGTGATGCTAGGATTGAGTATACAGCTGCTTCCCTCCTCATTCCCACCCTCCCTGGGCATCTGACCCCAGGTGGACCTCCAAATTATCGCTCCCTTGTGTCCCCCATTCTTGTGTGTAGGAGGTGGGGTTGTCGCCTGAGATCTCCAAGTCATTTATGAAGGTGTCCCTTCTCCTCCTAGGAGGGAGCCATGGAGCTGCTGCAGGAGCTGAAGGCCATGCCAGTCACGCTGCACCTGTTGCAGGTAGGGCCCTGCATGTCCCTTGCCCGGGGGAGCTCCAGGGACAGCTCCTTGGCACCTAGCACGGCTTCCTGGTCCCCATCCTGTCCTTAGTCAGCACACACACCTTCCCTGAGGAGACAGCCCTGCCCTTAGGCATTGCTTGAGATGAAAGGAGCGTCGGTGACCCATCCTGTCCTTCACTGAGGCCCCCAGGTCCCACATGGGCACTCAGCCCCCTTGCTGGTCTCCTGCCCCAAACTGTGGGGGTCTGGGTCCGGTTGCCGCCCCAGCCTGGCTGCTCACCCTGCAGTCCACCCGCGTTGGCGTGTCTGTCAACGCCCTGCGGAAGCACAGCTCGGATGAGGACGTCATCGCGCTGGCCAAGTCGCTCATCAAGTCCTGGAAGAAGCTCCTGGGTGCGTGTCCGGCAGCACTGACTGGCTGAGCGTGGGGCAAGGGGCCCCTGAGAAGCGTCGGCCTCTCGCTGGCCAGTGCCGTGTAGGGCCACCTGGGAATGGGGCCAGACAGACCTCTGTCCTGGAAGCTGGGACTCGGGCTGAGAGGGAGGGGCGTCTGTGCAGAGCCGGGGAGGGGAGAGCTGAGAGCTGAGAGCTGAGAACCTGAGCAGGGCGGGAGGGCTCCACAGAAGGGTGTCATGGCAGCAAGGGCAGTGGAGGTGGGGGGAGGGGAGGGGGCTGTTACTGCCGGAGGGAACAGGCACAGTCTTTTCTGGGGACAGCGCAGTGACTGAGGGCTGCAGACAGCCATCTCTGGACCCTGAGGCCCCCTCCCTTCCCAGCCTCTCCTGAGCTCTGTCCAAACCCTTGCAAAATGCAGCTGTGTGTCCTAGGCCTCCCTCTAGTCCTGCGTGACCATCGGGCCACACGTGGGACAAGTGTGTTTATTCTGGTGGCATGTGGGAAGGTCCCCAGCACAGACCTGGGTTTTGGGAGTCTTTAGGGGGACATGCTCAGTGGATAGTGACTCACTCTGGTGCATTTTGGGGAATGGTCATGCCTTGCTTGCCTGGGGTGACCTGCCTTTGTCCAAGTTCAGATGCTTTCTTTACCTGTGGAGGTTGTCACTGGGGGAGGTGTTCGTATTTCAGGGTCATCCTGGGTGGATGGCAGCTCGCTGTGCCAGGACCGGCAGTGAGGGGACCCCAGAAAGGCCCACAGGCAGCCTGCTCGAGTGGAGCCATGTATGGGAAAGGGGTCTGAGGGCCGTCTCAGGACCTTCTGAGGCTGGGAGGGAGGGCCCCCAGTTGGTTCTTAGCGGGAAGACCCAGCGGCTGGTCTGGGTCGGGGTCGGGGCAGGGCCGGTGGGAGGCTGAGGCCGCCCCTGCCGATCTGCTCCCCAGTCCTTGGCCTGGCCCTGCCCTGGGGCTGCTTTCCCCTAGCCAGCCTCCCTTTCTGCGAACCTGCAGATGCTTCAGACGCCAAAGCCAGGGAGCGCCGGAGGGGCGGGCCTCTGCCCACGTCGTCTTCAAAGGAGGCCTCTGAGGCCGGTGATCCCAGGTAGCACACCTGGACTGCAGCGCATGCCCTCCGCCGCCCGGGCCCCACTCGGCCTGCGTGAGGGTGCTGACGTCTGTGTCCTGGGCGGGCCGAGACCACATGAACAGCGGGGCCCTTCCAGCCCCTTGGAGGGGACTCTTCCCAGGGAGCCATGCCTGGTTCAGTCGGCCTCTTTCTAGAAGCTTCCCTTCCAGAGTTCCTTTGGACACTTGTGTGCAGCCCCTGCCATCCGAGGGGAGAGGCTGTGTCTTGCCTGCCAGGAGCTGCTACTGCACACCCTGGGTGGACCTGTGGGGACTCCTGCTCACGTCCCCTGGCTCCAGGCCTCTGTCCTGGGTCTGCTTCTTGGTGGCCAGCTCAGGCTGCACTCCTTTGAAGCAGCCCCTCCCTTCCTGTGGGTGCCCAGGCTGTAGCCGAGTGTGTCCAAGGCTGCTGTGCCTTGGATTCCCCTGGGCAGAAGTGGCCTCCAGGGGCGGCAGGGCTGACCTCTGGACTCACCAGTGGCTCATCTGCTTTTCCTCTAGGAAGCCACGTCTACTGACTCCGTGGGTGTCATGGTCATGAGATGCAGGGGCATGGGGGGGGGCTGGTGGGTGCAGCCTAGATGTCAGGCGGCCTGGGAATGGGGGTACCCAGCCCTGTGAAGGGCATCCATGCTGGATGGGGTGACTCTCAGCCTTATCTGCCTCTGCCTGACCTGGCAGCTGGTTTTGGGGGGTGTGGCCCTAGGGGTGGGGACCCTCATAGGTGACGCATTCCCCATTGTGTCCCTGTCTGGGGAGCGCACACCGCCCAGTAGGCCTCACTGCCTCCGGCCAGCTGGGCAGACCCCTGGGGCATGCTTGGCTGGACCATGGTGGGCAGGGTCACAGCCCCTCTCAGGGCAGAGACAGTGGGATTTGGGGGAGATGGACTATGTGTTGGCTTCTCTGGGGACCAGCATCTCACATGGATTCACATGGCCTGAGCGGGCCTGTCTCTCTCCAGCCGCAAGAGGCCAGAGTTGCCCAGGACACTGACCCCGAGAATGACCACGTTTCCCCCAGTGCCGGTCACCTGCGATGCTGTGCGCAACAAGTGCCGGGAGATGCTGATGGCCGCGCTGCGGACCGACCGTGAGTGCCCAACGAGGCTGCCTCCCGCGCAGGCCCGAGGTCAGAGGCCCTTGGGGACGGCCTCTCCCCCAGCCCATTGCTGCTGACCCCAGTTGGGCTCAGGGGTCTTTGGGGACACCAGAGCGCCTGGATCCTGGGCCTCGCTGTGGGGCACTGGGTGGGTCAGGGGCCGGAGGGTGGAGCCCGCAGAGGGGCTAGTCCAGGCCTGTCCCTTTCAGGTGAGCACATGGCCATCGATGCAGACTGTGAGCGCCTTTCGGCCCAGATTGAGGAATATATCCTTTGTGTGGGCGCTGGGGTTTCCGGTGGGCTCACGGGCAGCTGGGCCAGCTGCCCTGTGGCCACTGCACTAATGCCTTCGCCAGGCGTTGGGCCAGGGGTGGGCTCCCCCCTCTTAACCAGTGGGGCCCTCTCTGGGCCTGCTGGTGGGGCCTGGGTTCCTGGGACCCCGAGCCTGCCACTGGATCTCAGCAGGCAGTAGGTCCGCTGGGGGACCTGGCCAGGGGCTCCTCAGCTGGCTGGAGTCAGTCCGCACAGCCCAGGGGGAGGCCCTCGGGTGGCAAGGTGGGCGGAGGGAGTGGCCCCCGACGGCTCCTTAAACGCCTGCACGCATCTTCCGCGACGTGGGGAACACGGACATGAAGTACAAGAACCGGGTGCGGAGCCGCATCTCCAACCTCAAGGATGCCAAGAACCCCGGCCTGCGGCGCCAGGTGCTATGCGGCTCCATAACGCCCCAGCAGATCGCCGTGATGACGTCGGAGGTGAGCCCCGCGGGAGGGGTAGAGAGCCCCGCCCTGTCCCGCCCCGCCCGGGCCTGCGCACTGAGCACGCCTCGCTGCAGGAGATGGCCAGCGACGAGCTGAAGGAGATCCGCAAGGCCATGACCAAGGAGGCCATCCGCGAGCACCAGATGGCACGCACGGGCGGCACGCAGACTGACCTGTTCACCTGCGGAAAGTGCAGGAAGAAGAACTGCACCTACACGCAGGTGTGTGGCCCGCCAGAGCCCGGGGCCGCGGCGCCTGCCGCCAGCGGTCTCCAGTGAACAGCATCTCGGGGGTGGGACCCGCTTGCCTTAAGACGCCAAAGTTGGGGGAACTGGCCGGCCCAGCGTGGAGGGGTCCCCAGGAGTTGCTGCTGGCAGGTGGGAGGGTGTGATGTGTCACCTGGCGCTGGCTGCAGGACCACACTCAGACCCATGAGACGTGGGGCCTGGTGAAGGGGGAGCCCTCGGGCGGCTGGAAGGTCGGGGTCGCTGGGGCAGCCTCAGCGCGGGGGCTCCCCGGGTTGCGCCCTTACCACATCTCCCACAGGTGCAGACCCGCAGTTCTGACGAGCCCATGACCACGTTCGTGGTCTGCAACGAGTGTGGGAACCGCTGGAAGGTAGGTGGGTGCAGCCAGGCCGCCCCGGTCCCACTCTCTGAAGTGGGCGTCTCCGGCCAGTGTGGGGTCTGTGTGGTGTGACTTGCGGTACAGCCCTGCCCAGCCGGCCTCCTGGGAGTTTTGCAGACAGTGGTGGAGACCCCAGCCCTGTGGGGGGCATGAGGGCCACAGGGTCGGACCCCATACCCCATTCCTCGCAGTTCTGCTGAGCCTTTGTGCAGATGTGCCTGCAACCATGGTCCCTGGCCAGCGCTGGCTGTCACCTTCCTTGAGTCCTGCCCAGACACAGCTTCTCTGGAGACCCGTGCCCGCCTGCCGCCCCCGGAAGGCAGCCCCTGCCCAGCCCTGCTGCAGTGCACTCCCCCCTCCCCCCAAAGTATTAAATGTTTCTTTTTGCCACCGTGTTTTCCTTGGCCTTTGGTCCTGGTGGGCCATGTACAGGCTTGGGCTTCGAGCTGGGTCCCCCACTCCCCCCCACCCCGTCACTGGGGATAACCCTCCTTCTTGAGGTCAGGTGACACTTGGGCATGGCCCCAGCGGAGCAGTGCTGGAGGGAGGAGCCCACCCACCTGGCCTGTGTGCCCACACACACAAGCAGGAGATCGGGTGGGAGGGGCCTCAGGCAGCCGACCTAGGGTCCCTTTCCCCGGCCCTGCTGCTCAGGGCCCAGGGCGGAGTCTGGGTCTCACCGCCCTCCGTGATGGCCGGTCCTCACCCCACGTCTGCACTTGGGAGGCAGCGTGGGTGGTAGCGCACTGCGGACCAGTTGCAGCATTGAATCACTTTGTCTCCCAGAAATTCAGACAGGCCAGCAAGCACATGCCTCATGGGGCCTGAGGGACAGTGGACCCTCCGGGAGGTCACCCCAGTAGTGTCTGGCCCCAGCCGGCTAGCCTCCAGGGATGACCTTTTACTGCACCAGGGATTCCTGCCCACCCCAGGCCTGGGCAATGCCGCTCACTGTATCACCGGCCTCCGCGAGGTGCTGAGGGGCCACACCTGCCCAGGTCATGGCGCCCTGGCCCACACCCTCACTGAAGGGCGGTGGGGGTGGTGAGGGACACACGAGCCAGGTTTCCTCACAGAGCTGGGCTGCTGCCCTGTGTTGGGTCTGAGACAATTCCTGATCCTCTAATCTCCCCCAAATGTGGAAAAAGAGGAGACTTTTGTTTTAAAAATATCTTCAGTGATAAGACATCCTATTTTGTGGGAAGGAGGAATGGAGATAAATATGAAGACAGTTTTTCTTTTTTTGATAAAACACTGAGGACACGTTTCCAGGTGTAAAGTTAAAATAAACATAAGAAACTGAGTCCCATCGCCTCGAACCTCGTTCTGAGGTTCTGGGTCTGATTCCGGGGCGCAGACGGCATGAGTTGGAGGGTCTCTCCAAAACACAAAACTAGACAGTACAGAGGTTCTACTCCCACCAAAGGCAGTCCGGAGGCCCCCTCGCCGCCTGGGAGGGGGGCCGAGTGAGGTGAGTGGGTCCAAGATGCCTCCTGGGAGGCCCCTTCTCTGACCAAGCAGGAGCACAGGCTGGCCAGCAGGGGCTGGTGTGAGAGGAGCCGCTCGACCCCAAGGCCCTCACACTTGCCTCTTTGCCGGACCTCGGGGGCACTGTGGCCCCTGGGTGGGTGGTGGCTCTAGCCTCCCGACGGGGGCTGCCCCGGTGCTGGGTCCAGTGTGCCGGACACCTGCTGCTGCCCTCGGGCGAGGGCCACCGAGTCTCTGCTCACAGGTCGGGGCCTGTCTGTACTGCAGCAGGCAGCCTAGGCCTCGTGGGAGGACTGGGGGGCCCCCCGGAGCAGCAGGGCGCGGTAGGCAGGAGAGCCGAGGAAGCGGGGGTAGGGGTCCCGGTGCATGAGCGTGTAGATCTGCAGCTGCGCGTCGTCGAACGTGTGCGCGGAGGGCTCCTGCATCTTCTTGTTGATGCCTTCCCGAATGCGGGAGTCCAGGCTCACCTGCGGGACAGGCGCGCGGTCAGGGTCCGCGGGCAACCCCCTACCCTCGCGTCCCCGCAGCGGCGCACCTCCTTGGGAGACAAGATGGACACGTAGTCCTCGTAGATGAGCCGCGCCTTCTCGTCCACCGCGTGCTGGTCGGCCTCGGCCTTGAGCTCCTCGCAGGCCAGCCAGAAGAGCATGTTCTCCTCGCTGTACTCCGTGCGCAGGAACTCGCGGAACGCGCTGCGGCCGGCCGGGCTGTGCATCAGCTTGTCGAAGGACTGCGCCCAGCCCCGCACCTCCTCGGGGCTCGGTGTGCTGCTGTGGGCGCGCGCCAGTTCACACACCCGCCCCTCCGCCCCTCGCCTCGCGGGCAGACGCGCATGCGCGGCCCCGGACTCACCACACTTCGCAGCTGGGCAGGGGCTGCAGCTTGCTCTCCCGCGAGGCCCGCCACGCTCGCCGCCGCTCTTCATTCCTGATGGCACAGGGACAGGTGGCACCAACCTTCTCCGCACACACACAGGCATGCGTGTGGACACGAGCCCAGGGCTCTCGGCGCTGTGTAAGCCCACTGCAGGTGGCAGCCTTCCCCCCTCCTGTCCTGCCCAACCCTGGACCTTCACTGTTTTCTTGCCTTTGGGACTTTTCACTGGCTCCTGGTACACATCTCCTCCTCCCACTTTGACCCCTTTCTCCCAGAGGCCCACTGATGGCATGGGAAAGCCCCCACCCAAGAATCTGGCTCCCTAGGGCAGGGGTCCCCAACCCCTGGGCCGCAGACCAGTACTGGTCTGTGGCCTGTTAGGAACTGGGCCGCACAGCAGGTGAGCAGCGGCCAGCGAATGAAGCTTCATCTGAATGTGCGGCTGCTCCCCAGAGCTAGCATCACCGCCTCGGCTCCACCGCAGATCATCAGGCGTTAGATTCTTATGGGAGCACCAGTCCTTGGTGCCAGAAAGGTTGGGGACCACTGCTCTAGGGACCGTCTTCCCTCCTCTACCTCCCAACTCCCAACCTGCAACAGATACCTCAAACCCAGGGGTCCAGACAGAGCCGGGTCCCATCCCCCTCCTGCCTGCTGGACCCCAAATCCACCCCTGGTCCCCATGGTCAAACTCTCGGTGAGGCCTCACTGCTCCTCTCCCACCCCGGGCCACCCCCTCCCATCTTGGCTCTGGGCTCAAGCCTCGGTCATGCACTGGTCAGGTGTCCCCCTTTGGTTCCCCCAGTACTGCCCACTCAACAGCCAAGGGCCGGAGCCTGAGGTGGGCCAGGCCTCTGCCAGGCACCAACAGCAGCTTCCCATGGAAAACCTTGGTACCACTGGAAGGCCCCTCGGCCCTGCCAGCTGGTCGCTCTGGAAGCTTGTCCTCGTCATCCCCAGGGCCAGGCCTCTGCTCAGTACCCCTCCACCTTAGTCTGTAGGGCCCTTGGGGCCAGCAGGGCTGGCTCACAGCAGCATCAGTAAGCATGTGCTGAGCATAGGGATGAGGGACTGCACACGTGCAGAGGGGCCTGGGCACTGGCCACTGGCCACCGCTGGATGAGTGCTGTGGGTGGCAGGGGCATCCTGCCTGCTGGTGACACTTCTGAAGCCCCCTGAGGGTCTGGGAAGCAGGACCCTGGGTCCTACGTCTGTTCAGTTCACCCGTCCGCTCCTCAGGTGCACTGTGTACCCCAGGCCCCACGTACCAGGAGCAGCTGCAGCAGCAACACCAGCACAAGCAGCAGGGGTTGCGGCTGGGGGCAGCCGGGGAGGCCACATCATGACTGGACATTGAGGGGGGCTGGTCCGCCTCCTCTGGCCCTGTGTGCTAGGGGAAGATGGGGCACCTCAGCCACGGCCGGAACCACAGGGCCACCGACCTCTCCCACCGCCCGCTGCTGGTGGCCGCCTCCTAGATGTCAGAGGGCCTCTCAACTCCTGGTTGCTCCCCCGGTCCCCCAAGGGGCAGAGGCGCACCTGGTTCCCAGCCTCATGCGGGGTGGGCATGGGTGGGTGCAGGTTGCCCGGGCTCCGTGGTGCTGGCTCTGGGACCCTTACCACAGCCTGGGGGTTTGAGAAGAGAGGCCGAGGTGCTCAGAGAATCTGAGACCCCAGCCCCTGTGTGCCCCCTGGCGAGGTCCCCGAGAGTCCCACCCTCCTCGTCCATACTCCAGCGGGGTCTGCTCCCCACCCAGCCTCCAGCACAGCCAGAAGGGGTGCAGGGCCATGAGGTGGGAGGCCTGACCAGATCTGCACAGGAGGTTCCAGGACACCCCCATCTGCCTGGTCCTTGGGAAGCCGGAAGCCTGGTTCCTCTTTCTTGGTTTCCGGCTCCTAGCCCCTCCCAAGGGGGCTGAGGGCCCCAAGAGTCTGGGGCTATCCGGGTGGTGGCTGGACACTCAGAACCCGGATCCCTGCTCGCTCCATCCCGGGCTTTCTGTGGGTGTGGGGGGCTTTGGGCAGGGCTGCTTCCCACAAGTCCAGAGCTGCTTGCGGGGCCCAGAGGCCTGAAGCATGGAGGATTTGAGTGGGACAACGGGCAGGACTTTCTTGGGGTGGGGCACGCGGGCGAGGAGGGCTACGAGCCTCCCGGGGACCCACAGCTCCTCCGTCCTAGATGTGGTCCCTGGTGCCCCCTGCCCCCAGCCAGCAGCCTACCTCCCCGGTCTCCCTTCCCCCATCAGGCTGCGGAAACCGCTGCGGCCTCGCCACAGGGCGGGCGCGCCACGCCAGCCGGGGAAGCGGGGGCGGCAGTGGGCGGGGGCGTCCTGCTCCCGGGTGGGAGCTGCGGGGTCCCTGGGGCAGACGAAGGGTGGGCGCGTCCTGGCGGCGTCGGCCTCGCACCTTCTGCGCTGGAGGCGCGAGGGGGCGCTGCAGGCCCGAGCCGGGCGAGCCGACCCCGCGTGCCCCCTGCGAAGCCGATGGAGGATCTCAGCGTCCGCGGGCGCCGGCGCCAGCGGCCAATCAGCGCCCTGGAGGCAGTTTTGAACGCCTCCCAACCACCGCCCCTGCCTGTGCCCACCTCGGCCCAGGTGAGCGCCCTCCCTCCCCCGCCACCCACCCACCCACCCACACGCACGCACGCACGTCTGCCACGCGGCTCGTCCTGGCCTGGAGGCTCTCGACTTGGTTTCACTTTATTTTCTCATCTCTCGGCTTGTGGCCTTTTAATCTTGTCTGGCCCATGTTGGCCTCTGGGGGCTCCGTGCTCAAGCCGGGAGGGTGAACAGTGCTCAGAGGTGACAGCACCCAGATAACGCACACTTAGGGCACCCTTGCCCCCAGGGCCTGGGCACCCAGAGGCCCCTGCCCTGACCCAAAGCTAGGGCAAAGTGCAAGGTCCCCTGGGACCTACGCTCCTCACCACCTGCCTGCCGCTCCTTGAGAGGATGGGGGGCTCGCAGCAAGGGGCGGGAAGCAGCAGCCCTACAGCCTTTCCCTCAGGGTTCAAGTTTCTAGGGAAAGGAAGGGGTGTGGCAGCCTCTGAGGTCTGGTAGCTGTACCCCAGAGGCACTGCGACTTCCCCAGGCAGAGCTGCCCTTCCTCCCTGCACCCCCACCCAGTGAGTGGGGGCAGGGCCCCAGGCCCGTTCCCCCACCATCTCCAACTCAGCTCTGAATTGGCAGTGGGGGCCTGACTGAGGGTGCAGAGCCCAGGTGTCTGGGGCCAGGTTTGGGGCAGAGGGTTTACCAGTCCCTTCTGTCCAGGTTTCAGACCCTGGACCTGGTCGCCTTTCGCTGGACCTGACTCCCTCCACTCTTTTCAGGCGGGCTGCCCCCCCCCATCCCCTTCTGTGTCCCCAGGGCACCTGCTCTTTCCTGGGGGCGGTATAGGGTCTGACTAGGGTTCCTGTCCCTCATCCTGGAATTTGAGAGGGGGCTCCTTACCCTCCTCCAACCCCTCCAAGCTCTGGCCCCTCGGTCTGGGACAGGAGAGGCTGGACAGGCAGCAAGTCTGGCCTCTGGGGACAGAGGTTCCCTCGGGAGCGGCTGCTGCTCTGCTCCACAGAAGGAAAAAGAACGTCCCGGAGCCCGCCCAGTCCAAAAAAAGAATAAGAAAACGTGACAATCCCAGAAAAAAATGTCATAACCTTTGGAGGGGTTTGACAGAGCGACTCTAATCCCTCCTCTGACCCTAGTCACTACCTTTCCTATCTGCTGCCCCCCCCCACCTGGCTGGTAGGGGAGCCCCAGCCTGGTGCTAGCAAGGCAGGTCAGTTTCCTGAACCCCGGTAACCCTCGCCAATGGCTGAGGCGCCTCAGCCCTCTCTGCGGGCAGGGTTTGGCCCCAAGGAGCCTGTCTCCTGCAGTAGGGGCCCCTTCCTCCAGGCTCTGACGTCCCCAGCCCTACCTCCAGGAGGTACTCGCCGTGGCGCCCCACTCACCAGCGACCCGATGGCGAGGGGGGGCGGGAGGGGCCACGCTCGGTCTGGGCCCCACCCTCCCTGTCGAAGGGGCGTGCGCTGCAGCCGCAGGGACTCGAGTCAGACGGCAGGAGGTTCTCCTGCGGCGCTCCGGAGGGCGTCCGGCGCCGGGCCCGATCGGCTGGGGCCGGGGCGCAGCGCCTCCCCTGCGACTCCAGGGCTCGGAGGCTGCCAGATCCAACGGGGCGGGGGCGGATGGGGTGTCCCGCCTCGGCCCCTCCCCGCCAGGCTGAGGGGGGCGGGAGACGCGGAAACCTGAGTTCTTCCGGCCCCCCTTTGAGCAATCACTTCCCCAGGCTCTGAGCTGCAGAAAAGGGGAACCGGTTGCAGTGCCCCCTCCCCCACGCGCGGGCGGGGGGCGCGCTCAGTCCCGCCGCGGCCCAGGGTCCACGTGGGCCCCGCGGCGGGAGTCCTTGGGTGCGGGTCCCGGAGCCAGCTCC
>NW_011889020.1:1206857-1216618 GCF_000151845.1 Pteropus vampyrus
CCGCCCCGCGCTCCGCGGGCCCTGCGCCCCACCAGCCCCCTCCCCAGCGCCCCGCAGGTCCGTCCGGGCGCTTCGGTCCCCACTGTCGCTTAGGGGGGCTGGCGGACATTGATGCTAACAATGGGACCTCTGGCCTGTGGGCGCCCGAGCTAGCACCGTAGTGAGTGGGGGTGTGGCCGTGCCCCCGACTCTGCTCAGCCGGGCGGTTCTTGCTTCGCCATTCATGTGGACGGGCCGGGAGCCTGCTGCCCGATGCGAGGGCACGAGGGCCCTCGAGACGCCGGCTTCCACGTACGCTCCTTGTCCCACCTGAATAAGAAAAGGCCGCTGGAAAGGACAGTCTGGTGGTCACTTCCCCTGGGCCCTATCCTCTCCCAGATTGGGTGCCCTCGCCTGTAAAATGGGGAGGAGAGCGCGCTGTCACCGAGCTGTAGCGGACTTTCCAAAGAAGGGGTGGGCGTCCTGTACTGAAGTGCTAGTATGGGTTCTCACATCTGCAGTCACAAAGTGTCCCTATCCGTGGTGCCTGGCTGAGTCCCTTCAGCTTGCTCCAGTCGCCCCAAGGTGTCCTGCAGTTTAAAGCCACACCCTACTTTTGCCAGGAATGTCCTGCCCCTTCTCTTTGGCTGACTCTCTTCATATTTTATGACCTGGTACAGCTGTTAGTTCAATTCCTTATCCCAGCATGCGTTCGGCCAGTGTCACAGGGGCCCTAACCCTGCTCTGGAAAGGGCCCCGGGCTCTCAGACCACGTGTGGCTCCTGTCCCCAGTGCGGGCACTCCTGGTGAGCTCCTGCAGCTGGCCCTGCTCGTAAGTCCTTACTCCTGCACGTTTCTTAGACGTCCTGGGATGCAAAGGGAGGTTTCCCATGCACTCTTCACCATTCAGCGAGTACCTGGTGTCCTCTGCGTGGCAGGCAGTGGGACCTAGCAACGAGCAAGACAGAGCAGCCGTGGAGCAGACCAGATGCAGACGGGGTGAGAGGTGAGGACGACTAGGGGGAGCAGAGGAGGGAGCGCTCCAGGGCTCAGGACGGGCCTGCAGGGTGGAGGCCAAGCTGGAGGAGAGTGGGGGCCAGGTCAGAGAGGCCGGGGGGCCCTGGAGGCTGCGGTGCCTCTTGATGATTATGCCCAAGGGGCTTGGCCAACAGGATCACAGGCTGGCCGGGACAGGGCCGAGGCCGGAAGACTATCCAGACAGGAGGTGGCTGCGTCTTATTCAGCCCAAGAAACAGCCCTGAGAGGTAGGTCCTACAGAGATGGGTCGCTCCTGGTCAAGGTCACACAGCCAGGCTGACTTGCACTGCTTGGTGTGGCCGGGGCTCTACCCATCTCCTAAGAAATACGGGGCTCGGGTGCAGCTGGCAGTGGGCCGGGGTCAGCGCACTTCTCTCCTGCGTTGGACCATGCCCCATGTCCCCTGGCCACTTGGGCCTGCTCTCCATTCCCCTTATCTCCGCCCTCTGGGACTCCCGCGTATCCTCTGGGGGGTCTCTCTGCAGACTGTCTCTGTATTGCATCGCAGGAGCCCTGGTGGGCTGGGCATATGGCAGGTAACTGTGCAGATGGGATTTGAACCAAGGACTCTGTCCAGAGAGTGAGCTCACGGCCCAGGACCCACCTGATCCCTCACAGCCTCATGGCGGAAGCCACCTCCAGGCCCTGTCACTTTCCTCAGCCGCTTTTCCTGGCCTCCTCTGCAGACCTAGGGCCCATTCCCTGGTATGAGGGTCAAAGGGCACCCCATGTGTCCAGCCATCTGTGAGGCCACCCTCTTGCTGGCCTTCTCCTCAGGGCTTTGTGCGTGTCTTGTTCCTCTGTCCTCAGGTGCCTGCCTGATGCAGAGTGACCTCTGTTTTATGGAGTAATCACTGTGGGTGGCATGGCGCCAAGCAAGACCCTTGAGACCTCCTTTTTAGAAATGGAGGCTCAGAGAAGTGATGAAATAAAATGTGCTTTTACTAAACAGATGAAATCATCCTAGGCACTCAGCGCATCCCAAGAGACATGGTGCTGGGTCCAGATGGCAGGGAGCTTGGCCAGAGGGGCCAGGACTGGCTATTACACTGCATGTGTCCCAGTGCAAGTGGCCACCACTTCTGGACAGAGACTACCTTCCTTCCTTTGTCTCTGTCCCTGGCCCAAGCCCCTTTCTGCCCCCTGATCCTGTCCCCATCCCTGTGTGAACACCTTGCTCCCAGAAACACCATGCCTAGCTCTGTCCTCCTCCCATGCCTCTGGACTCCAGCCGCACACACGGTTCTGGGTGTGGACGAAGGCCAAGGGCAGCAACTGCCCCAAAGGGGCAAAGGGTCAGTGCCAGGGGAGAAGGGCTTACTGAGAGCAGAGGGCCCAGGTCCCCATGTGGCTGTCCTATCCTGAGCCAGGTCAGGGAGGGGCAGTGACTGCCACTGAGCAGGATTCCTTGCCAGACCCCAGCTCTGAGCTCTGCCGGTCAAGAACTCACCTGCCAGAATCAGTTCTGCCTGCAGTTGACTCTGCAGGACCCCTGGCCCGCTGCGGTGGGGCTTGTCTGAGTCCCTGCGGCCCCCCACCCCCACCCCAGGTGGCTGAGAGAAGTCCTGGGCTCTGCAGACAGCCTGCGTGGGAGGAGAGTATTCTTGAAGGTCTGTCCAGAAACGTGGAGGCTCTTCAGAATCCAGACTGTTTGCAGGCCATGGGTCTGTCAGAATGGGACGGTGGCAGCTTCCTTCCTGTCCTCCGTGTGTGTGCCAGCACGTGTGTGTGTGTGGTGGGCTGGAAAGGGAGGCGGAGGGGGCCGAGGAGGCCATTCGGGATGGAAGGAAAACCAGAGAGTGATTTTCTGTCTGGGACAGCAGGGGCTCTGTGTGGGGGGGTCTCCGTCCCCAAGCTCCTAGGCCTCTGGAGGACCTCCCAGCACTGCCAACTCCACAGGCCAGCTTTGGCTTGTGTAGTCACTTTCCCTGCCCAGAACGTCACCCTACTCTCTCTCTGATTGGATAACCTGCGATCTGGGGTCCCACTTCGGCCCCATTTTCTTCCTGAGGCTTCCCTTACTTTCTGGGGGTGACTATGCTGAGCCAGGCTCTCCCTGGCCCCTTGCCTGGCCTCCATGGACTCACAGAACACTAGGCTGCCTAATGGGACAGCCGGGGGTTTGGGGGGTGAGGGGTCCCGCTAACCACACCCACCCACTAGCACCTTCCTACTTTGTTGGGGGAGCCCCACTCTGTTCCCCGATGTCTGATGTGGGAGAGGCAGCACCCATACTTTCCCCTCCCTCCCCGGGGACATGGAGGGGGAGCGTAAAGACCAGCAGGCTCTTGGAGCATGAAAACTTTATGTAGGCGGTCGCGCGCTGTGGGGTCATGGTGTGGGTCATGGTCAACGTGGGAAGATACTGCCATCGACTTTCTCCTCCAGGATGGTCTCTACGCGCCTCCGCTGCGGGGGAGAGGAGCTGGGACCCGGTGTGTAGGGAGGCGGTGAGGGGGCCCTCGCCGCCCCTTCCCGGGCTCGCGGGCACCTCTTGACGGTTCAGGGGGTCGGGGATCCGCGTGGGCTTCAGCTGCGGCGGCAGAAACAGCTCCAGCCGCATGGCGGCGCGCGCGGACTTCTGGCGCAGGATGAGGAGCGAGATCTCCTCCGCCTGCGGGCCGGGCCGCGCGCGGCTGCGGTCTCCGAACCCCGCGCCGCCGTCCTGCCCGGCCGCGGCGCCCGCGGGGAGCCCCAGCCGCCCCCGCCCCCGCTCCCGCCCCCGACCCCGCCCCCGCTCCGCGGCTCCGCCTCGCCCCGCCTCCGCTGGGGGGCCCGGCCCCGTCTCGCTCCCCGCACCGCCCCGCGCCGCCCCGCGCCGCCCTGCGGCCCGGCCTCACCCGCATGTGGGCGTAGCGCAGCCGCAGGGCGCGGACTCGGCCGCGGGCCTCGGCCGCCTTGAGGACGCCGAGGAGCCGGTCCTGGCGCGCCGCGGGCGGCTCGAGGGACTGCGTCCACGCCCACAGGTCGGGCATACGGTACCCCAGCTCCACCGACTCGCGCGGGAAGATGGAAGTGACCGCGCCCACGTCCTCAAGCAAGTCGCCGAAGAGCAGGTGGCGGTGGCACTGCGCGGGGTGCATGGCCTCCAGCCCCTCCTGCGTCAGGGTCCAGCCCGGCTTGGGGGGCTCCCCCGTGGGCGCCCCCGTGGGTGCCCCCATGGCGCGCTCCTCACTGGACCCTGCGCCCTGAGTGCCCTTCCGGGCTCGCTCCCGCGGGTCCTTGTACCCGACCTCTTTGGCCGCGGGTGGTTGCATCCTGGGCCCTGCGCGGGAGCAGGTGTCCTGTCGTCGGCGCCCGAACGATGTCCGTGGGGCACCTGCCCGCCCCTCTGGCCTGGCTCGGCCCCTCCAGACTCCTTCAGCCCACTTGAGGTCCTGCATCTGCAGCCTCAGAGCTTTCGCTCAAGCCTAGCACACGTCCCCGTCAGCTCAGCCTCCCTACTCAGTCCTGCAGTCGGCTAGAATTTTCTGGTCCTCTCAGAGTTTCAGGGCCTTCTCTTCCTGTCCACGGGCTGCTTCTCTGTCCACTGGCCAAGACCCCCGAGTTGACCTTAGGCCTTACCCAGAGTGGAGACCAGGTGGGACGGCCTTTAGTGAGGCCTGGTGGACCCTTCCCCATGACGCTGGAGTGCCCTATGTCTGTGGTCACCAGTCAGCCATCAAACCCCTACCCCACTGGAGACCCAAGGGAGGCTCAGAGCCAAACGGACAGCTGGCTTCTGCAGGGAGACCTCATCCCCGTAGCCTGCCCCCAGGTGTAGGTGGAGGAAGGGGCAGCAGAGCCCAGGGAGGGGGCGATAGGGGGACGCACCCCAGGGGCCTGCTTCAGCCCTGCAGGGCTCCTTCTTTCCCAGAGTCCAGCCCCCAGCATCCCAGACTCCAGACCCTGGATTAGGTCCTGCCCCCCAACCCCCACCTGGTGCCCACACTCCATACTTTCTGCCTTCTTGGTTTTGAGCCTCCAACAAAGCTCCTACTGCTGGGACTTGTTGACCTGGTTGCTTGGCAACGTGGAGTCCCGCCCCTCCCCCAACCCTCTGAGGGCTAAGGGGCGGGGGCAGGGAAGGGGGTGGGCCGAGCAGCGGTCCAGGTGAGTGGAGGGTGTTGAGGCCCAGGGGGCGAGATGCCGGCAGCTGCCCCGGCCAGTCGAAGACTGCGGTGGCTGTCACCGCCAGCTTTTCCAGCCCCAGCGTGCTTTCTTTTCTTTCTGAGAAGCCCCAAATGCACTCTTCTGGGGCCTGTGGAGCGGCCTTTGGCAGCTAGTTCTGGGGACAGGGCGCAGCTGGAGCCCTTTTCCCTCTGCAGGCCCTCGGAGGCCTCCACTAGCCGCTGGTGTTCAGAGAACGGGAAGTAGGGACAAAATTCAGAGCCTCTCACCTCTGCCAGGGCGAGCTTAGGGTTCCAGGGGCCTCGCAGGGGCTGACCCGGGTTTGCTGAACTCTAAAAGTCTGGGTCCTGGATTTCTGTAATCTATTTGTGTGTTTATTAATTTCACAATATTCTGTAACTAATTCACTTCTCAGTTTATTCGTCCTGTAATTTGTTCATGCAGTCGTCAGTGTATTCTAGAATTCATTTGTTCGCATGCTCATCCCACAGTTTACTCTGGGCTACAGCTGGTTAATGGACGGGTGGCTTCCACAGGGGTAGCCAGCTCCCCGTTCCATTCACAGGCGTGTCCTGAGGGCCAGCGTGGGCGCTGGGGCACATGGGTGGTGCCTTTTTGGGAATGTAGGACCTGAACCCCTGAGTGGGGGACTGTCCTGCTTTTGGGGGTCTCAGCGGAGGTCCTGGCCTCTCTGCAGAAGGCTATTGACTGTTGTCGTTGGTTTGGGGAGCTCGCTCTCGCCTCCTGTAGCCTGAGCTCTGTCCCAGCTCCCAGGCCTTTGCACAGCTGTTCCCGGACACTCCCCTCTCCTGCCCTGCATGTGCCTTTGGGGTATGGACTGAGCCTTGGAATTCAGCACTGACCTGGGGGCTTGTTGAAGACAAAGGCCTCTGGCTCCAGAAGAAGCAGTGAGGATTTAGGAAGGCCAGCCTTGCAGGCCACCTCCTCCGGGCTGCCTCCTGGATGCACACGGCGCAGGCTGGGGCCATCCCTGGCCCTGACTCTGTGCTCCCACATGGGTGAGTTCTCTGAGACAGGGCTCTGGATTCGCTTTGCTTCCTGTGGTCTAGGCTAGGGGGGCTCACAAGAAGGGAGTGGCTGGCTGGCTCCTAGGGTTGGAGTGGGGCCACATGGGGCATGGCCTCCTTTGACATCCCCTTTGCCCTAATCCCAGGACGGTCCCCTTCCTGAGCACGGCTTCGTCCTGCTTCTCCTGGCTTCGTCCTGCTTCTCCTCCTCCTGCGTTTCCGCTGGGAGGTGAGATGCCCCCTGCGTGTGGCCCAGCCTCTGCGAGAGCCGGCGGTCGGTGTCGTCCCGGAAGGCTGAGATTTGAGAGCGTGTTGACGGGCGCCGAAGTACGATGCTGAGCTGAATCTGCGGTGCAGCATTATATCGAGAGTCTGCAGCTCGGCCCTCTCTCTCGCTGCTGCGCATCAACATCGGGAAGTTAAAATCACAAGGACAAAGTAATTCGTGACTATGAAACTCAGAACTATTAAAGTGCTCTCACTTTTCCCACAGCATAAACGGCTGTGTGGCCTGGCGGCTGAATCCCGGGGTCAGCTACTTTTCGCGAGGCTCCCAGTGACTCTACTTTGATGCCTGTGCCAGCCCTAGGTTAGCACAGGTGTGGGGGTGTAAGAGGAGCAGATGGGGTGTCTGGCCCGTCTGCCACCTGGCGTTTGTGGGCCCTAAGTCACAGGGTGCAAGAGAGAGGTGTGCGGGAGTGAATAGTGCCGATGACCTCTGCATGCAGCCCAGGGCTGGCTCTGACGGTGACCTGTGGACACACTCCGTACTGTCACTCATGCAAGCTGCGTATCTCGGGCTGTCCCGTGTGTTCTCACATGTTTTGATTTGTGGCCTGAGTGTTTGAGGTTGTCTTGCTTGGATGTAGATGCTCTTATGGAACATGTCCCCTGCCGTCCCCTGTGTGCCATGTATGTTTTGTCTTACTCCCTTACTCTTGATACTCAGGGATCAAGAGAGGCCTGGGCCATTTTCTCGGTGCCATCAGGCCCCTTTGCGGGAGCCCTCCAGGGTCCAGAGCTGGGCCACTGCCACCCCCAGGGAGTGTAGTCAGTATCCTGGCCCGGCTACCCACCAGCCAGGTGACCGTTCCTGAGAGGAGCCAGGTGTCCGCCTCCAGCAGTCCTCCGTGCTGGCTCTGTCTGGAACTCACCTCTAGCACCCAGGCAGCCGCATGGCCCACAGTGTCCTGTCTGAGGCCAGACCAGGCAGCCACGGAAGGCCTTTAGGAGACGCAGCTCCACAGGCCTTGGTGGGCCCTGCCGGGCGTGGCTGCAGGACACGAGGCCTCCAGGTCCCTGCCCTTGCTGCGTTCCTGAGGTCAGCGGCATAACGTGTGCCTCGTGAGCACCTTGGTGTGAGTAGGTACGTGTGTGTCCCATGCGTTTGTGCATCCGTCACTGTGAGGGCCCTCACGATTTTGAGCACATACCTGTGTCCATGTGTTTTCCCATATGCCTGTTCAGGCATCTGTGTGCGTGTCCCTGTTGTGCTGAGTGTCTCTGGACATGCCTCATGCCACACATGGCCTGAGTCGGCTGCAGCGAAGATGCAGAGATAAGTCCTGGGGGACAGGTTGAGATGCTGAGTCCTGGGGCATCTGCCTGCTCCATCCTCTTCTGATTTTCCAGGTATCCTAGCGACGCCACTGCCAGTAACCTAGCAACTAGGTCTCCATCCTTGGAGACAGATGCTCAGGGAAGGGTCCGGGTTGTATGGGCAGAGCCTGTGCAGGAAGAATAACCCCCTGACTAGGTGGGGCTGATGGCTCAGCTCAGGGGTCACCCACATGGCACGTGACCCCAGTGCTGGGCAAGAAGCCTCTCCAGGGAGCTGTTCAGCTGTGTGGTCGCCCAGGGCCCAGGCTGTGAGGGGTGGACGCACGGATGCTACTCTGGGACACACCTGTGGCAAGGACACCCTCGGTGGGTCTCAAAGTGACACGTTAGCCTGGGTTTGAACCCTGTCTCTGCCACTTTGATGGAGCTTCACACCTCTGATGCTGAATGCTCTTGTCTGCACAAGGTGACGCTGATAGCAGTGGCCATGTATGGTGGGGGTGGAGGGGCTTGTGGCTGCAGATGGCTTGGAGCATAGTAGGCATGCAGGGCACGCAGGACGCACAGTAGAGACACAGGGCTCTGATCTACTCAGGGCTGGCCAGGCAGGGACATGGCTGTGTGTCCACTCACCAGCCGGCCCGTAGTGGCTCAGCTTCCCCGGGAACCCAGCTGAGGGGCACAGTTCTGGGTATGGAATGCCATCCAGGGCTGGTCTGAGTCTGTCCAAGGCTGTGTCTCTGCCTGTGAGACGTGGCCCCATGTCCGTGTCCCGGTTTGAGTGTCTTGCACGCATCTCCCCATGTCTCTGTCCTATGTCTTTGTGTGAGTCTCCTTTTATCTTGTGTGTGTCTGTCCCCGAGTCCCCATGTGTCCTTGTGTGTGTGTCTGTCCCCATGTCTGAATTACTGTGTGCATCTTTGTGTCTGAGCCTGTCCCTGTCTGGGCTCTGTGAGTCTGAACTTCTGTCTGTCATTTATCTCTAAACGTGTGCCTTGGTCCTCGTGTCTGTCCCCATCAGCGTGGGGCCTGGTGACCCTCTTCCCAGTGGCCCCCTGCTCCAGCTTGCACAGCCCCTCCCCCTCCAGAGCTGCAGCCTCCTCCCCCTCCCCCCGCCCTGAGCGCCAGGCTGCTGCGTCTGGTCTGGCGTCTGCTGAGAGGGAGCAGCTGCCACGGCTGCGGCTGCGGCAGCCACAGCCCTGCGCAGACCCAGTGCTGAGGCAGGGAGGGCTCCCGGCCCTGCCCTGCTAGCCGGCCAAGGCCAAGGCCAAGGGCCCCCGCAGTCCCAGCTCCTGTAGAGGCTGCCCAGGTAAGATCCAAGCCGCTATGTGCTGGGCGTGGGGGTGATGGCCTGCAGCTCTCAGGGAGGGGCTGTGCACTGTGCCGCTCTGTGCCCTGTGTCCTGTGTCCCAGGTGTTCTGGGCATGTCTCAGCCCCTTTTGTGCCTGTGTGTGCGTGAAAGCAGGTTTGGGCATCTGCGTGTGTGTGTGCGTGTGTGTGCGCGCGCACATGTGTCCCTGCGCCAGTGAGCACGCGGGCAGCTGCATGTCTGAGTCCCTGGGGGTGGACACGTGTCCTGCTCTGTAACGCCAGCCACACATCCTATGTGGGAGTCTGCGAGCCAAACGAGACCGCGTCCCTGTGTGTGCACGTGTGCTCCGTGTGTGTCCCTGTCGTGCTGCGTGTCTGCACATCTCCATGTTTCCCCGTGTGCGCGTATGTGCTCGTGTCCCTGTGTATGCGCCTCTGTGACTGTGGCTGCCCGTAGGGGTCCACGTGCCTGCCGGGCCATGCGCACTGTGCCGGCGGCCTTGGCTGGGTGGGTGTCAGGTGCTGTGGTCACGTGTCCCCATGCCCTCCCAGGTACCGAGGGTGCAGCATGGAGCCCCTCTTCCCCGCCCCACTCTGGGAGGTCCTCTACAGCAGCCACCTGCAGGACAACCTGTCCCTCGTGAGCCCCAATCACAGCTTGCCGCCCCCCCACCTGCTGATCAATGCCAGCCACGGCGACTTCCTGTCCCTCGGGCTCAAGGTCACCATCGTGGG
>NW_011889020.1:1217123-1223567 GCF_000151845.1 Pteropus vampyrus
ATGCGTGATGACTCGTACCCATCATCGCGCTGTCACACAGTGTTCTCACTGCCCTGCAGAGTCCCCTGTGCCCCACCCACTCCCCGCTCCATCCCCGGCTCCAGGCTCCGCTGATCTTGTCGCCGCCCCAGCTTCTTCTTTTCCTGAGCGTAGCCGGAATCGCACCGCGTGTGGCTTCGGATCGGCTTCTCTCCCCTAGCGACGTGCGCTTACGGTCCCTCCGTGTCTCTTCGTGATGCGACAGCTCCTTTCTTCCTAGTGCTGGGCGACATCCCGCCGTCTGGATAGGCACAGAGCATGTGTCCACCTGCCGAGGGGCGTCCCGGGGCTTCTAGGTGTTGGCGCCTCTGAGTGAGCTGCTGCAGACCTCGCGTGCAGGTCTGTGTGTGGACACGGGTGGTCACCTCCTCAGGCAAACGCCAAGGAGCGCGACCGTCAGCTCACGCGGTAGGGCCGCGTCCGGTTCTGTAAGGTCCGCCCGGCCGTCCCCCCCGCGGCTGCTCCGCGTGCGTCCCCCGGCAGTGGCGCGAGTGTCTGTGGCCCCTCGTCCTCCTGCGTGCGCTGGCGTCAGTGCCCTGGGTCTGGCCGTTCTGATAGGAGGGCGCTAGTGTCTCCCCGTTCTAAGCTGCCTTTCCCCGGTGACACGGGATGCGCGGCGTCCTCTCGTCTGCTCATTCGCCATCGTGCGATCGTCTTTGGTGAGGTGTGCTCAGGTGTTTGCCCACTTTTCAGGCAGTTGGTTGTTTTCTCATTGTTGAGTCTGGAGTTCCCTGTGTGTTCCAGACAGCAGCCCTGTATCACATGCGTCTTGGCAATTTCTTCCTCCTGTCTGCAGCTGATCTTCTAACTCTCTCGATCCTCTCTGCTTTTTACCAGCTCTATGGCCGTGAGAAGGCCACTCGGAGCCTCTGAGCCACTGTGTCCTCCTGCACAGAGTTGGGATCAAAACAGCATTTTTTGAATCTTAAAGGAGATAAAACCCACGGGAAGGGCTTGGTACGGGTATCTGCCGTCATCGTGGTCATGGCCGTTGCTATTTGGTGACAATTAAGGCCTCTGTGTTTATTCTCAACCTCTCTTTGAGAGGCAGAACTAAGCCTCAGATTCTCTCATGGCATCTTAATTGACGTGGAACATTGTCATCTCCGGTGTTGCCATCGCCATGATTATGGCGGCCACTGTCACCACCACTGCCACCATCCCCTCTGTCGCCCGCAATCCCCCAGCCCTGTCCCGGGTGCCGGACCCAGTCAGACCGCATTAGCACTGCTCCCGTCACGGTCCCCGTTCCCGTCTTGGTTGCAGGACAGCTGTGTGGCCTGGGAGGCCGTGGACGTGCTGTCACAGACTCTGCGGCCCTTGGAGGCCTCTGGCAGTTGTAGGCCATGCAGTCTCGGGGCAGACTGGAAAGGAAGGAGGACAGGTCCTTTCTCTTACCCCACCCTGGGCTCCCCTGCCTCCCTCACACCCAACTTTCCAAAACCAGGCCAGTCTTCGCAACCCTTCGTGTGTGCCAGGGGTACTCGAGAGCTTGTTAAGACGTTTGCCTGCGGGCTCCCTGCCGTGGGGCGGGCCTGGAGACCGCGTCTGCGCCCTTGCCTTTGCTGCCTGGTCCAGCCAGGGTGGCCGAACGAAGCCTTTCTTCTCCCTAACCTCTCTGCAGACACACCAAGATGAAGACAGCTACCAATATTTACATCTTTAACTTGGCCCTGGCAGACACCTTGGTGCTGCTGACACTGCCCTTCCAGGGCACAGATGTCCTCTTGGGCTTCTGGCCATTTGGGAATGCCCTGTGCAAGACGGTCATCGCCATCGACTATTACAACATGTTCACCAGCACCTTCACACTGACCGCCATGAGCGTGGACCGCTACGTAGCCATCTGCCACCCCATCCGCGCCCTTGATGTCCGGACGTCCAGCAAGGCCCAGGCTGTCAACGTGGCCATCTGGGCCATGGCCTCTGTGGTGGGCGTTCCGGTTGCCATCATGGGCTCCGCCCAGGTCGAGGATGAAGGTCAGTTGGGCGGCCCCTCCTCCCCAATGCCATGCTCCCTGGCTCCTGGCAGCGGGGGGAGGGGGCGGGACGGGGGTGGGGTGGGAGGCCTGCCCCGCCCCGCCCCACCTCCGGCCCTGACCCCGCCCCACCTCCGGCCCTGACCCCGCCTCTCCCCCACAGAGATAGAGTGTCTAGTGGAGGTGCCCGCCCCGCAGGACTACTGGGGCCCCCTGTTTGCCGTGTGCATCTTCCTCTTCTCCTTCGTCATCCCGGTGCTCATCATCTCCGCCTGCTACAGCCTCATGATCCGCCGGCTGCGCGGCGTCCGCCTGCTCTCGGGCTCCCGGAGAAGGACCGGAACCTGCGGCGCATCACGCGGCTGGTGCTGGTGGTGGTGGCCGTGTTTGTGGGCTGCTGGACGCCGGTGCAGGTCTTCGTGCTGGTCCAGGGGCTGGGCGTCCAGCCGGGCAGTGAGACGGCCGTGGCGGTCCTGCGCTTCTGCACAGCCCTCGGCTACGTCAACAGCTGCCTGAACCCCATCCTCTACGCCTTCCTGGACGAGAACTTCAAGGCCTGCTTCCGCAGGTTCTGCTGCGCGCCCGCCCTGCGCCGGGAGGCGCCGGCGTCGGACCGCGTGCGCAGCATCGCCAGGGACGTGGCCCTCGCCCGCAAGACCTCCGAGACCGTGCCGCGGCCCGCATGACTAGGCGTGGACCTGCCTATGGGGCCTGTCAGCCCGCAGAGCCCGTCAACGCCCAACACGGAGCTCACCCAGGTCACCGCGCTCTAGGCTGACAGCTGCCCGAGCCCTGGGCGTCTCCAGCTGCAGAGGGCTTCTCTGTGGCCCCGAAGGCCTGGTGACATGGGACAAGTCAGAGCATTAGGGCTGCCTGTGGCCCTGGTCACGCGGAGCCTGACCTCCTGGACTGTGATGAGCGTGCCTGGCCAGAGCCCAGGCCAGCAAGGGGCTCTGCTGGCCTCTCCCCTGCTTCGCCCTGCATGCTTGGGGTGGGCGCACACCTCAGGCTGTAACAGCAGCGTGTGCAGCCCTGAGCGCCCCTGTGCTGTCTGCATGGCACCCTGCTGTGTCTCCTGGGGCACCTGGGCGAGCTAGGCGCTGCCTGAAGAGCCCGCCAGATGTCTGGGCCGAGCGACTCGCCCTCAGCTTGGAGCTGCCATGTGGTCTTGCTGCTGCTGCTTCACCACCCCCACCCCACACCCCTCGGAAGCTCCTCAGCGGGCCTTTGTCCTCCAGAAGTGAGCGCACCATTCTGCTGCAGGCAGGGCCGTCCAGGTGCGTGGAGTGGCCGGGGGGGGCTGTGCCACCGCTGCAGGCTGCTCTGTCGTTCTCAAAGCTGCCGCCTGGTCTTGGCTGCTTGGTGCTGGGGGTCCCTACTGCGGGGTCCTGGTACCCTCCCCGGCTCTCCCTCACAGTCTTTACTATTCTTGAAATTGGGGGTTAGCTGCTGTGCAGCTGGCAGGACCCTGGGCCCCGTCTGGGTCTTGGTGGCCTCAGAAGGGTGGCATCCGGGGTGGGTGTTGCTCTCCATCCCCTGGGGCTGACCCACTGCTTCATCGACAAGCCTCCGACGTCTGTGGGGGAGATGCAAGCATCCGGCACCAGGACTTGTCTTAAACGGTGCCAAACCAGCAGACGAGTTCACCTTTGGACCTAGGTGAGGGGTGGGGCCAAGCCTAGGTTAGGGGTGTCTGGGCTGTGGGGACACTGGTGGCAGGGTGTCTCCCCACCATGGTCACTGGAGAAGCACCGTACCCAGGCTGCAGAGGGAAGCCGCGGGTTGGTGACTTTGCAGACACTCTTCCTGCAACACTGCGAAGACTCTCCACCTGTGGGCTACGCCGTGGCCCGGCCAGGCGACCTCGGGCGCCTGTGAAGAACAGAAAGTGCTGACTCTGGGCTGGCTCTGGCTCCGGGGAGCCTGGCCCTGGGACCTGCACCTCCGTGACTGGTGCTTTCTTGCCAAGGCTGAGGGACTTGTGACTTTGTGCCTGTGCCACATGTACCTTCATGTATTTGTGCATGCGACAAGTGTGGTCTCCCCTGCGTGTATCCGCCCGCGACCTGTCTCTCAGAGCCAGAAGCAGGGCCCATTGACCAGGTGTTTCTGACGCCTGCGGGTGGGGTTGTTGGGGTCACTTCTCTGCTGTTAGCATGTGTAGTCCTCCCACCTGCTCTGTGCCCCTCACCTGGCTGGGTTCTGCCCTGGGTGGAGGGGCCACCTGGAGGCTCCAGCTTGGTAGGGGGTATGGCTGGTTCATGGCATGTCGGGGGCTGTTACCTTTTCTTCAACATGGTTTCTCCCTAAACAACCAACCACGACACCTCTTCCTGCGTGAGAGGGACCCTGTGGGCCCGGTGTGTGGGACGCCCCTCCCTCCTGGGTCCCGGCTTCTCTTCACCCCACGTAGCCTCAGCAGACCCCCCGCCCCACAGCCGGCCCAGCAGAGCGAGGGGATTTTTGAGGACCAATGAACAGAGCAGCCTCACTAGGGCCTTGAGAGGTCGGAGCCTCCTGGCTTCTGTGGCCGAGCTCTACCCAGGTTGACACGGGCGACCCTGTCAGAGAGAGGGGCTTCTGAGGGGGTGGGGTGGGCGACCTTGGGCCAAAGTGCTTTTTCTCAGGCAGACGGGACAAGGTGTGGTTTTATACAAGTTTTAATGACGGGCACTTTGCAGTTAAAAATTTAGTGTCAAGGGAAAGTCTGGGAGGGACAGCACACAGCTGGGCAGTCAGCAGGAGAGTGCCCGGGGGCGGTGCGCTCCCACGGAGGGGGCTGGAGGCTGGCTCCGGGGGGCGGCCCTGCAAGGGGTGAGGGGATGGAGAGCTGCTGAGGGCACCTCAGAAGCGGCCCACTGATGCCCAGCTCTCCAGGACTCTGCCCTGCCCCCGGCCTGACAATGGCCTGGCTGCTGCCCTCGCCTGCCGCACCAGCCGCTGGCCTTAGTTAAGTCTCTTGACTTCTCTGAGCCCCAGCTTTGTCGCATGTGCAAAGTTACGTGTGAACTTTGCTTGTGGGTTTGTGGGGAAGGCTGCGAGGTGGGGTGGGACCTATGCCTGCTTCCACTTGGGGAAGCTATGGGCTCAGCTGCTGCTTTGGGCTTTGCCCACCTGGGGTCCTGGCCCCCCAGGAGGCCCTGGTGTGGGGCTGGGGTCTGGGTGGTGGCATTTGGGGACTGGAAGGAGAAGGCCAGGTTCTGCCTGGGACCAGGAGTCCAGAGTGTTGGGGACACTACCTCCCCAGTGGAGGAGGGGAGACAACCAGCTTCCCTGGGAGACGGAGCTCCGTTGGGCAGAATCTGGGTGTGGTTCGCCTCTCCCCTGCAGCTGGCAGACCGTGGCCCGAGGGAGGGGCAGGGATCTGCACCGCTAGGCTTGGTGGCACTGATCTGCCCTGGTCGCTGTCACTCCCGTTGCTGAGCTGTGGATGAGAGAAGGAGCCACCCAAAAGAATAAAGGGCCTGGGGTCTGCTGACGAGACTTGGTTGGCACCAGCTCTGCTGGAGCCAGAGGGCAAATTGGGTGGAGTGGCAGACTGCAGCGGAGGGCTGCAGGGGCCTCTGGCGCTCCCCGCTCCCCGGCGCTCCCCCCTCGTGCTCCCCCTTCCCCCGTGCTCCGGTCCTGCACTGCCCCGAGCTCACTGGCCCCTCTGCACCTCACGCCTCCTGCCTTAGACCTGGCGCCCTGTCTCTGCTTCTCTGCTCAAGGGGCTCACAGGGCACAGGACGAACTCAAGGTGTAATTGCTGCTGCTTCGGAGGTGTGACTGCCGCAAGCAGACAGATGGGCTGGTCTCCAGGGAGATGTGGGTGGCAGTAGCGTTTTATAAGTGTCCGGAGCCACTGAGCTTGGGCTCGCTCCCATGAACAGCATGTGCTTCCAGACCCGCCTTCAGAGGGGCTGAGGCTGCCTCCTGGCTCGCTCTGATGGCCGGCCCTGGGGACAGGCACGGGTCCTCGTGAGTGGCCCAAGCAGCCCTATGGCGGGTATGCAGGAGGAGCTGAGGCCTCCGGCAGAGGCACCACGGTCCACACGACAGCAACAAAGCATCGCAATAGAGTGAGTCGCACCGATTGCTTGGCCGCCGGTGCATTTAAGTGGCGTTTGCACCGCGCTGCAGGCTCGTCAGTGCAGCAGGGTCGTGTCTAAAGAACAATGCACAAACCTTCACTAAAAGCCTGGAGTGCTGACTGTCATCTGAGCCGTCAGCGCGTCCATGTTTTGTGTCTCCAGGCTGCAGTAAAGTGAGGCCACCTGCGATTCTGGGAGAACTTGTTCGCAACAATGTCACCAACACAGTGTCATCAGGGAAGGTGACAGGATGCAGGTGGCATTTGGGTTGTTCAGGCAGAGAGAGGAGCGGACGTGGGCCGAGCCCTTTGGGGCCAGACAGGCAAGGACCCGTGTGACCAGGGAAGCCAGTG
>NW_011889020.1:1224706-1230353 GCF_000151845.1 Pteropus vampyrus
TCCAAATCATGGCTCTGCAGCAGGGAAGGGGGGGGCGGGGGCGGGGGGTGGAGAGACATTGTTCCGACCTCACTGGCCGGCCTGCTGGGCCTCATCGTCTAGGGGGAGAGTCTGGCTTCCTGGGGCCGCAGCCACCGTTTTTGGTGCCTGGGGAGGTGATAGCTGGGAGTGTCGGTCTAGAGCCAGCACTGCCCTGGCCTCGTGACCCGGGAGACGCGCCCAGTCTCTCGGAGCCTCCACGAGGAGAAGACGCAAGCCGAGGGCCTTGCCCTGCTGGGCACCTGCATGTGCCGGGCCCAGTGCCGAGAGGGGCTGCGCCCCCGCCCAGGCCGTGCGCTCCTGGCCCCGGGTTCAGCCCTGGGCTCTTGGGCTTAACCCTGAGCGCACATAGGCTGTGAGCGGGACGGGAGGCAGTGAGCTGCTGGCTGCAGGGAGAGAGGGCTTCCTGGAGGTGGTGTGTGGGGATCATCAGCCTGTGCAGGCAGGTGGGAGACCAGGTGGCCACCCACTGGCCTGAGGTGTGGGACCCTGTTGTAGAGGTCAAGCATCTTGAAGCCCCGCTCTTCCAGTGAGCCCTCCTTGGTTAGCCCTGCCGACCGTGGAGGGGCAGCCATTTCCCCAGGCCTGGGGCAGGTAGGCAGAGCGCCCGCATCCCCAGGCTGGGCCAGTCTGCACAGCGCAGCCCAACTCTGACCCCCAGCGGCCAGCTCTGAGCACTGCTGCAGGGGGTGCCTGGCTGTCCCGTGGCAGCTGCGGCAGCAGCCCAGACCCCTGTGCTCCCTTCCTAGAGACCAACCTGGACACACCCAGAGGAGGCCCCAGTGTAGAACCCAGCTCGGTGACAGGACTGCACGTGTTTCAGTCAACACGTTGTGAACTCTGAGGGTTCAGGGACAAGCGGGTCCCTCCCCCAGGGACTCCATCCTGGAGTTGATGCTCATGCTAGAGGCTTGTCTCTGATGGGCCAGCCTTGTGGGGGTCAGGGCAGGCCATCTGGAGAGGGGGCCCCTGAGCTGTGTTTCTAAGGGTGTAGAGGTGCAGGGGACTGAGGGAGTGAGCATGAACGGGAGCGAGTGAGGTGGGTGACAGAGTTGTGTTTCAGGTGGCTGGAGTTAGGGGAGGGGTGAGGCTGAGGGCAGGCAGGGCCACCTTGGGAGGGGACCGTAATGGGACGCTATCCGTGGGCAGAGAGGGCCTCAGGGGGCTTTAGGCAGAGGAGTGACATGGCCACGTTCGTGTTTCAAAACAGTTATTCTGGCTGCTGGACGGCAGGTGGACAGAAGCGTCGAGGCTGGCAGTGGGTGGCCAGCTGACACCCCAGCCCAGCCTCTGACAGGGAGGGCGGTTATGGGAGCCGTACTTCTGGGGCAGAGGAGGGTGCCTGGGCTGGAGCCTCAGCTGCCAGCTGGCTGGGGTCAGAGGAGGCACAGAGGGGTCTGTGGGGAGGAGCCGACAGGCCTCAAGGGCCTCAGACGAACCTGGGCCCCTGGGAGGCCTCAGTTGCCCCCTGCCTGGCAGAGGAGAGCACCTGGTGGTCTTTCAAGGGCAGGGAGGTGTCTGGGTAGTGGGCAGTGGCCTGGAGCCAAGAGGGACAGTGGATGAGGCCTGAGAGGGACACAGCAGCGGGGAGGGCTCCAGGAGATGGTGTCCAGAGGGGCTTCGGGGACCTGCCAGCGGTGTCATTGGTGTGCAGCTGTCAGCCCCGGAGTGGGAGGACCTCGTGTGGGCAGCGTGTGTGCATGTGTGTCGTGCGTGCACGCGTATGCACGTCTGTGTCCTGCTTGCACGCGCATGCACGCGCGTGTGTCCTGTCTGCTCGCCCTTCCGGGTTCTCTGTCCTTCGTTGTTCTGAACCGTTTCGGCGTCGGTCAGCGCTGCCCCGTGCAGAGCAGCCAAGGCTGGCCCTTTCGCGTTGGCTAGTTCCGCCTCTGCTGGCGGATCCCTAGTCGCCCGTGCTGTGGTCTGGCGTCTCCTCTGCACTGGGTTGTCACGCTTTACTGCTTTCTTCATTAATGAGAGCTGTAGGTTGGATTGTGTCTCCCAAGAGACCTGTTGAAGTCCTGACCCCCAGGACCCACGCGGGTGACCTTACTGGAAGGCAGGTCTCTGCACACACATGCAGTTAGTTAGGGGTCAAGTTCTTGTAGATGAAGGGGTTTGGACACGGATGCAGAGGATGTAGGAAGAACACCTGGTAGTGCGGGAGTCGGTGACCAGGGTGACCTATCCATAGGCCAAGGACACCTGGGGCCACCTGGAGCCGGGAGAGGCAGGAAGGACCCTCCTCTGGAGCCCCTGGAGAGAGTGGCCCTGCCCACCCTGGGTTTGGAGTTCCGCCGTCCAGGCTGTCAGAGAACACATCGCTGCTCTTTAAAGACATCAGGCCTCAGGACACACGTGCACTTTGCATGGGAGGGGCGTCCCAATAGGGGAGTCGCGTCCCAACAGGGGAGTCGCGTGTACATGGCCTGCGGGGGGTGGCGAGGGAGGGGGTGGGTCACAGAGAAGAGTTTGCAGATTTCCCTGAAGGCTCCACCTGAGCCCCAGACTGTGCTTCAGAATCTCTTGGGGGGCCCATCCCAGGCCCCAGGGCCCAAACCTCTGGGATTGGCAACGGAAGTGGGAATTCAAACACGGAGATTGAAATATTTTAATATATCTTACTTTTCTTTTTGGAGAGAGAAGGTCTAGGTCACATGAAAGGCCCAGGGAGGGACATGGTGAAAAGGAAGCGTCTGTCACTGGCTCCGCAGCCATGAGAGCCACCAGTCCTGCCATCTGTCACCACACACGTGCCTCTCCGGCCACCCTGCAGCCAGCGCACGTGGTCGTTGGCCCTACCAAGGGACGGGTCGGTTGTCTCTAATCTTTTTCACGGGCAGCGGTGGCGGTGCGTGTCCCAGCGATGAGCGGGCTTAGGGTGGGCCCCTGGCAGCACTGGCGAAAGTGTGTGCCTTTTAAACTGGGCAGATTTGTCGTCCGCGTGGCCTCGGCAGAGCCCACCAGACACGCGCCCATGGCAGCCGGCGAGTGTGCCGTCCCAACACCGGCCAGCGTACCAAGTTGGGAGCCTTCGCATCTCTGCTGACCTGGGTTTAAAAGGGACGCTCTGTGGCTCGAAGCTGCATTTCTCCTACCAGGAGTGAGGTTTTTATTTGTTTAGAAGTTTTTTTCTTTCGTCCTGCAGATTATTTATATCCTGCACCCATTTTTTAAAATTGGGTTGTCGGACTTTGTCTTATCGAGTGGTACAGGCTCTTTACAGAGTAAGCCTTTGTTCCTAAACATTTGCAAATATTTATCCTTGTTGGTTCTTTGACTCTTGTCTTTGTTTAAAGTAGTTTTGCCATGTAGAAACTTTTTATTATGTGACGTAATTAATCTTTTATGATTTGGGCTTTGTGAGCACGTGATATTTTCCCCACACCTTCTTTTAGTATTTCTACAATGATTCCTAAACGTTTGTATCTTTGACTCATTTAGGATTTATTCTGGTATCAGATCCAAGTTAGGGATCTGTGTGAGTTAGGGTCCTCAAACTGGGAAATTTGAGGAGAGCTGAGCAGAGGAATTCATGTGTGGTCAGGGTGTGGAGAAGCCACTGGGGATAAGTCTGGGGCTACCTGAGACCCTGAGGGGACCCACAGAAGGCTGCCCAGCAGGAGCTGAGACCTGGGGGGAGGACCTGCAGGGAGGGACTGGGGGATAATGTCCCCAACTGCTGTGGGGCCAACCCCACCCACAGCCAGGGAAGAGGCGGCCCACAGGCCTGCCTGTAGGTCACCCCTGCCCTGGCAGGGAGGCTGAGGCTGGGTGCTGGGCTCATCCAGCTCAGGATGGCGAACCGCTTACTCAGTCAACACACTGACTCGGGACCGGCCCTTTGGAGCTACGCAGGGGACTCAGACGAACCCCCGCCCCCATGTATTGGCTCAGAGGGCCCCCCGGCGGGCAGAGGGCCTGAGTGGAGTGAGCTGACCATGACTGGTCTGGAAGGTATGGAGCTGCACGGAGTGGGGGTGGGGTGTACGAGCGAGGGAGCCATGCTGCACCCCTATTCACTCATTCATTCATTCACTCATTCACTCATTCATTCGTTCGGCACCTGTGTGTCGAGCCCTTGACAAAAGATACCATCCTTCTTGATGTAAAATTGAACAAAATCCAACATTTAGCCATAAATCGGTGTAGCAAAGTCCAAAACAATGATTTCCCCCAGGTGAGTGTTTGGACCCTTAAAAAGAAAACCCAGTTCTCAAAGCCGCTGTTTTTGCTGCCCCGACAGTAGCTCTGACTGTGGGCGGGGCCCGGACGGCGCTGGGGGGGGAGGCGGGGCTTGGGCCGCGCGCGCCTGGGAGGGGGGGCACGGTCTGCTGCCCCGCACGGGAGGAGGGGGCCCGGGGCGCTGGTGGGCACGCTCCTCTGGGGGCACCTGGTGGGACGGGTCCAGCACCACAGAAGGGGGTGGGGCACGGTCTGCTGCCCCGCAAGGGAGGAGGGGGCCCGGGGCGCTGGTGGGCACGCTCCTCTGGGGGCACCTGGTGGGACGGGTCCAGCACCACAGAAGGCCCTGCCCCGCAAGGCCTTGGGGGCAGAGACTGGTCCTGCTTGTGACCGTTGAATTTGGGGAACCTGTGGGGGCTCCCCCGGGCTGGAACACGGCGAGGGGCGGGGCCAAGGGCTGCGCAGAAAGCTCCGTGTGGGGTGGCCTGCGGGGCTGACCCTGGGGCCCGGCACCCTGGTCGGCCTCGATGAGGGTTCCACCGGCTCTCAGTTTTAAAACCAGGACATCAGCTCACCAGACCTTGGTGAGCTGGCCGCCCGGCCGTGTCTTTGATCCTGACTGTGGCCCAGGGGATCACAGCTGCCCCCTGTGTCTGAGGGCCAGGGCCCCCACAGGAGAGCAGGAAAGAAGCTAGGTCAAAGTTCAAGCTGCTTCCCCTTCCCCAAACCAAGGGAGCCATGGACACCGAGGGCAGCCACGGCTCACAGGCAAGGCGTCTCTCCCCGTCCTGCAGGGACTTGGGCTACCCGGGACCCCCTGTGCCCCTGTTCAAATCCTGACCACCCCAGGTCTCGGGGATCCTTTGATTCCTCTGTGTCAGTGGCCCCAGCGTCTGAGTGGGGGGGTCACCAGAACCCTGTTTATGGGAGTGAGCCTCATTTCTCCCTGTGCGTGCAGGGCTGGACTGCTCTGTATTTTCATGGCAAATTTGTTTTCCCAGCCATTGTTGAAATTCTGGGAGCAGAGAAAACGCATCCGCTCCATCACCTTTCCGGATGTGACAAGTCCTATAAAATCTATTAAAGCCTTTAATGAAATGCCTGCTCCGAGCTGCTCCGTGAATGAATGTAGAATCTGAATTTAAATTAAAGTGTCGTTTCAGGAGTCTGGAGGCTTTGCCTGGGAGGAAATTAAAGGGACAGCTCACCTTTTTGTCATCGTTCTCAGGCTTGGTGGGTGTGGAGCCTGGTGGCCCTTCTTCCAGCCCTGTGCTGGGCGAGGCATGGGCTGGCATGGAGGCAGCAGGTGTCCCCAGCTCGGGCCCCAGAGAGGATGCCATGCAGAGGGGAAGGCAGGTTGGCACCAGGGATGGGATGAGCAGGTGCGGTCCCCTCTCACAGAGCCCACGGTCAGGGACAGCCA
>NW_011889020.1:1231043-1244326 GCF_000151845.1 Pteropus vampyrus
ACACGGGGGAGATGCTTGCAAACCAACAGGGACGTCGCAGTCAGCAGGGAGAGGGCCACGGCAGAGCAGCAGAGACGAGCCTTCCAGAGACATGGGGCGGAGGGTGGATTTTGGGGAGCCCTGCATGCTGCCTCCATCTCTCCCCAGACAGACAGGTAGTCCTACGGATGCCTGGCTGCCTGCAAGAGGCAAGAGACCCCAAAACCTGCAACCAGGGGGTGGGAGCCTCAACGGTGTGAGTCTCCTCAGAGCACCACGTGCCTGTGTGACACGGAGGACATTCTGGGCCCAGAGGCCCTCAGGGAGCAAGACCCATGAGAAGTGTCCCTGCCCATGACTGTCCTGAGGCTCTGGTTCGTCGAGTGCGTGGTACCCCCTCCTCTCCATGCGGCTGCTCCACATCCCCAAATCCGACCTCAGAGTCACCCCAAAAACACGAGAGGTTGGCAAACTGAAGACTCGGAGGCCACGAGTGTGGGCGAGTGGATGCGTGAGATGGTGAATTTCGTGTGTAGCGAGGGGGGGCGACCGCCACGCAGCCTGGAGCCGCCGCCGGGCACCCGGGGTCGTCCACACGCCCAGCAGCGAGAAGACAAGGTCATGGAAAATGTACTTATTGTGACAGAAGAAGTGGACCTGGGAGTCCTTCGGCAAGAAAATGGATTTTATTAATTCCGTATGACGCCATTCGGGGTTAAAACCAGGCAGACCAACTCTGACACACCTCGGAAACAGTGACAGAAGCCGAGGGTTTCACTCTGCGTGGTCGCGTTAGTGCCATCTGCACAGGACGCCAAGCGCTGTTCTTGGATGTACGTGGAAAACTGAAACCGTGCAGAGCTGATACGAGCAAGTTTCAGAGACACTCCCTCTGGGGAGGGTGGTGAATTCCGAGTTTATCGTCATCCATGTGTTTGAACATTTTCATGCTTAAAACGTAAAAGAAGAAAGACTGAGGCTGACAGCCGGGTGGAGGAGGCAGCGTGCTGAGGGAGGTCCCCCGGGCGGGGGGCAGGGCAGCCCACGGCAGGAGGAAGCGCGGAGGGGGCTTTCTGGCTTCCCCATAGGCTGGTGGACCAGGTCACATCGGATCAGAGGGACCTTTCCGGGAACCCGGAGCGCAGTGGGGTGGGGGTATGCACCTGCGAGGTCTGGGCAGGGCACGTGCCATGGCCCAGGGGGCGTCAGTTCCTCTCGGGGTGGGGTGCACTGCACGAGGATGCTGCACCGGCAAACAGCGCACTAACGGCGGGCTCACTCACCGAGCGCTGTCTCCCGTGGCTCAACAAGTTTATAATAAACATAGTTAAACTTTTATTTATGGCACAGCCGCTAACTGCACCATAAACATTTTTCCTTCAAGCGATTAGTTTGTTCATCTGCCAATCAGCTCATTATCCACTACCTCTCTTCCTGCTCCCATGTCCCCACTTCCCAGGTCCCTCTGTTGTTCCTGCCACCCCTGCAGCTGCCCTTCAGGCCAGCCTGCCGGATCCCCGAGTCCTGCTGTCCCTGCTCCAGAAGGGTCCGTGCTCCTGTGACCCACCCAGACGATGACCTGCGAACCTGCCCTGACTGCTCCCCTTCTTGGGGTTCCTTGCAGGCCTCGCCTTGCCTCTCTCCCCGCCCTTGTCACAGCCCCTCAGCTCGCAGGGGGCCTCCCCACACGTCCCCTGCATAGGACGCATCCCTAACAGCCCCTGCTGCTTGCTCCTTGGTCCCAGTGTGGCCCCGTGTCCTGGGAGGCGCCTTATAGTGTTGAAGTAGGTCTCCCGTCTGTTCATTCATTCATTCATTCATTCAGTCTTGCCCCCGCCTTCTCCCGGGGGCTCTTGTCCCCTCCTCCCTTGTCCCCTGTGCCTCAGTGGGGCTGAAGCAAAGTGGAGCTCGAGGTGGTCAACCCGGTGGGTGGAGCAGACGATGGCCTGAGCTAGGTCTGGGTGGCATTTCTGGAGTCCTGTCCAGGCCCCTCAGCACAGAGAACTTGGCTGAACACTTCCTCCCAGCATATTCCCCTGAGGGTGGTCCCTCCGTGCCCGGAGTCCAGCTGGGTTGCAAGGCCTAGCCCAGCAGGACATGTCTGCACTGGAGCCTCTTGGAAGAAAAGGGACAGACCACTCCCATCCCACTGACCCTGCATTTCTTAGGCCAAACATCATTAGAGCTGCCCAGATGGGCTGGTGGTGTCCAGACCGGAGCTGGCTGGAGGAAGGACAGATGCCAGGGCCCTGTCCCCAAAGGGAAGACCGGGATGAACAGGAGGGCTGGGGACTTGGTGGGGTTCATGTGGGGTGATGCTAAGGGCCCTGGCTTTGGATCTATGCCATGCTCAGACTGAGCAGTCGTGACCCCTGGCCCTACGGTGGCCTGTGGTGATGGGGACAGCAGACAGGCCACAGAACCTGGGGCAAGTCAGCGGGCAGTGCAGGACCCGCGTCTCCTGTGGCCACAACAGGGGACTTGCTTCTGTCTGCCTGCATGGGGCTGGCGGGTGCCTGGGGGGGTTCAAGCGAGTCCCCAGAGGTTTGGAGGAGGAGGCTTAAGAAGCAAATCTTGACCTGGTGCTGATCAAGGCTTTGGAGCTTGTGCACTGGCTGGAGAAGCAAAAACCACTGCCCACATCTGTAGCTGGAGCTGCTGCAGGGTCCCTGGAACCCACTCCCCACCGCATGCTTGCCGGCCCCTTCCCTCGGGATCCGGGGGGTGGGGGGTGGGGGGATCCGGCCCAGGCCTGGTTTCTGGGTCTTGGGTTGAGTAGGGGAACAGATCTGTCCTAAGCACAGGAGGGCGCTGGCTGGCTGCTGCTCAGACCCCGGATGCTCAGCCGGCTGGTGTGTGGGGTGGATTCCGTCTGTGGAAAGGTCTTTGTTGTAAGGATGGCTGCCGCTGGGTCCCACCCTCGGGCTGGATACTCCAGGGTCTGAGTCTGGCCCCTTCTCCCCTGGCCTACCAGCCCCAAGTGCAGATCCCCGGGCTCAGGCCCGGGGTGGAGACAAAGCCGCCCTGCTGAGATCCCAGCAGCTGAGGGCCAGTCAGGCTGGGGGCTGGGCTGACCCCCTCCCCCGCCCCGCTTCCTTCGCCCCCACCCCAGACTCTGCCTCCAATCAGTTCAATTAGTACAACTTTAAAGCAATTAGGGAGAATTAGCAGCCAGGCTGCTGCAGGCTGAATGCGCTCGTCCCCACCTGCCCCTCGGCCCCTAGCCTCGCAGCTGCTGCTTGTCCTACAGACCCAGCCTAGGCCTCGCCTGCTCCGCCGGGTCTGCGAGGAGGTGAGGGTCTGAGGAGGGGAGGGGTGCGCCCAGGGGAGAGACCCAGAGACACCGACCTGGGCTGGCTTGTGCAGGTGACAGAGTGACAAAGATGGTTAGAGGCTCAGCCCCTGAGCTAGGGTGCTGGGTGCAAATGCAGAGCCTGACCCTGCTGTGGGCCCCCTCCCGCCTCCCTCTGTGCCCACGCAGACCTCCCAGGCCTCTGCTTGGAGGAGGAGGACATCCCTGTCCTCAGGGTGGTGAGGGCACAGGGTGAGTTTGTGACATTCCTGCTCACGACAGCTGCTCCCACTTCTGCGGGGAGGGGCGACGTGCCAGCCTCTGCCCCCCTGGACCCCCAGCCTCGGTTTGGGCTCCGGCCTCAGCACTCCACACACCAGGGTGAGGGGTGCCCCGCCCTGTGCCCTGCAGACAGCCTTCTGAGCCGCCCTGAGGTGAGGCCCTTGGCGGTGGGCCCCGTGGGGGGGCGCAGATGTTGGGGGGCGAGGGCAGGTGCAGGGCCCACTCTGCAGACAGAACCCTTTGTGCCCAGACCCACCGAGCCTTCCGGCCCTGCCCCTCCCCACTCCCCCGGCCTCTCAAAGGAGGCCTGTTCTCAGGTCTCCCCTGGGGCACCCCCACCCGCGCGGCCTCCTTCAGGCGTGTGTGGGGCGTCAGCCGTCCTTCCACCCCCTTCCTTCCTTCACCCGCCCTCCTCTATCTGAGACTGAGCCAGCGCTGCGCTGGGCGCTGGGCAAGATGCTCGTGCTGTCCGTCACCCTCTCCCTGAGCGGTTGGACGCTGGACAAACGGTGACACAATTCCTGTGCGATTCTGTCTGCGGGGAGGAGGGGCCAGGGGCCCGGAGAGCTCCGAAGACGCCCTGACCGTACCGGAGCTTCCCAGAAAGGCTATAGGAGAGGAGCCCCCGGAAGGGGTTGGGCGGGGCAAAGCCTGGGAGTGGGCGGGGCGAACCTGCCCGGGAGTGGGCGGGGCAAAGCTGTCTTGGGCTGCGCTGGGGTTGCGGGGTGGCTGTGGCCTGACGGGGCTCCTGCAGGCAGCTGGAGGCCTGGGCCTTTATCTGGAAGGATGGGGCCTGACAGGGGCACACGAAGCTGCTGGCAGGTGGGTGCAGGGAGGTGCTGGGCAGGGGCAGGGGCAGGGGCAGGGGTGGGATGGGCCCCACCTGCTCTCCAGGCAAGGAAGGTGCATGCTTGACTCGGTGGAGACACCCGCATGCCCTCACATGTCACAGGGGCTCAGCTGGGCGGGCAGCTGAGACGGTCTGGGGTGGGCTCTGGGAGTGTTTGACCCTGGATGTCAGGAGGTGAGTGGACGGGCCTGCCCCCACTTGTTAAATGCTCCCCCCGCCGACCCGTGTCCAGCCACCCCGTCCTGCTGTGCTGTCCAGCACGCAGGTGCCTGTGCTGGGCCCGAGCACATGCGAGTGTCCATGCCCTGCTGAGCAGGCGAGTGCGCCCCGGAGGGTCCTCTAAGGAAGGGATGCCGACCGGTACAAGGCCGTGGGCTCCAGACATGGGGACCTCACGCCCCAGCGGGACTGTGTTGGAAACGGTGGCGCCACCCACAGAGCTGCTGGGGACAGTGCTCTTGTCCCTGTTGGTTCAGATCACAGTGCGCTGGACGCTCCTGCCTGGGAGGACGCCGCCTCTGTGGCTGGCTTCACACCCGAGACTTCACTTCCGGCGCCCCCTCTGGCCCTGTGCGCTGGTGTGGGCGGCGAGCCTCTGCTTCCCAGTCCCCACAAACCCCAGCTCCACCGGCAGGACGGCAGGACGGCAGGACAGCAGGACGAGACCAGAGGGAGGTGGAGGCATCCTGGGGGCCAGGACCTCCTCTCCCTGGGGCTCACTGCTCCCCTCACACAGTCCCACCTCCCAGTTTCCCGTGTAATGGCCCCGCGCTGCAGGACAGATGTGAACAGCCCCCAAAGAGGCAAGGAGGTAAAGACTTTGGATCGGCATCTGCAGGGGGCGGATGGCTGCGGCAGCTTGTGGCTGTGGCCTGTGGGTGCCCTCATAGGTCAGGGTGGAGGGAGAGACCCAGAAGGTGCCGACAGGCATGCCAGGCTGCACTGGGCGCCCAGATGCCTGCCTCGCAGCCCAGTGGGAGAGGCACACGCAGACGGGGCACAGTCGGAGACCACACCCCAGGGGAAGTGTGCACAGAGGGCTCCACTGACCGGCTGAGGGACCCGGCCAGGCCTCCAGAGGGCCGCTTGAGCTGAGATCCTCAGATGCAGCCTCTTCCCTCAGTGGTGGGCAGTTGGAGAGTGTCTCTGCTGTGGCCAGCGCGTGCAAGTGTCTGTGGGAGCAGGAGGCCCAAGAGGCCTTAGTCCGGGGCGCACACAGCCCACCTGGCCTTGGAGTCTGAGTGGGGTGGTGCAGGGCAGTGTGATGGGCCTGGGCGGACATAGATGTAGACACCAGTGGGCGGGGCGGGGGGGAGGCCAGACCTCGGCCCATGTCCAGACGCACGCCCACTGCATGGGGGCTGATGGGGGCGGGTGCACATGTGGTCCTCTTGTGGGCGAGGGGCTAGACCTGCAGCTCTGCGCTTTCTCCAGCCGAGGGCCCACCATGGGGGCAGAAACCATGTGTGTACACAGATGCGCATGTGCATGCACAGACATGCATGCGCATGCAGAGACGTGCACACATGAGCGCACACATTGATGCACATGTGTGTAAACACACGATGTGCGTACACACATGCACAGATAAGCACACATGCAGAGGTGCACACACCAATGTAGACACACAGACCCACACAACAGAGAGGCACATACACGCACACATAAATGTTCATATACGCTGTACAGAATTCACATGTACATAGATGTATACAAACATACAGACACACACACATGAACACGTAAATGTGCCTGGACACTTGTACAGGATGTGCACACACAGACATGTAGTGTGCACACAGATGTATGCACACAGGTACACACAGATGTGCGCACACACACCGAGCTCTGCCAGGGCTCGGCGTGGGATCTTACTGGTGTGGGGGCCGGGAGGGAGGACACCGGATCAGCACCCTATTTCTGACCACAGGGACGTGGTTTTGGTTTTTCTGCCTCTCGGGGAACGCACGTGTCTCCTGAGACATGGGTGACTCAGCGCGTGGGGCTCCGCAGACCTCCAGGGCAGCTGGGGACAGGTTGTGAGGGGTCTTGGGCTACAGAATTTCTTGTTTCTGTTTGTGGCTTCCTCACCCCTTCTCCTGGCTCCACGAGGGACACAGGGACCCAGAGGGCTCCCAGCAGGTGTGAGGCGAAGCCTGCTCAGTGGGCGAGCTGCACCCTCCCAGGCTCTTCGCCGTCATTCATTCAGTAAGCCCGCGGTGGCCGGTGTTGCCCGCGGTGGCCGGTGTTGCCAGCGTGGGGACTGGGTGAGCACTGTCCGAGACATGAGGTGCCCTCCCTGAGGGGTGCTGGGGGAGATGGGCCCTGCTTTCTGGAGGGTGGCATGCCATGGAAAACGACCCTAGGTCATGGGGACTGGGGTGAGTATGCGGACCCAGGAGGGGGCATCTGGGTGGCTGGACAGGTGTCAGGAGGCCTCTGGGGGTGGGGAGGAAAGCTGGCCAGGGGTGGGGGGAGCGTCAGCACAGGGGACAGCAGGGCCTGGCCGTGGAGCTGCGTGAGGGAAGGGTCTCTGCGGGCAGCCACTGGGGCGCCTGGGCGGCCGTGCATGACCTGGAAGGACTCACTGCACCGGCGTTGGAGGAGCTGCTCTGGGAGGTCCAGTGTCCGAGCACTCAACCCCTCAGTGGACAGGAGACCCCTGACCCATCCAGGTACATTCTTTGTTCAGGGTGCTGAGTGCTGGGGGCAGCAGGGTCCAGGCGTCCAAGGGGCTGGGAAGAACCAGCCTTGTTGGGGAGTCAGAACCCAGACCAGGCTTGGCATCCAGCCAAGCAGAGGGCATGGCAGCCCCTCCCCTGGTGAGGTGTGGGTCTCAGCTGGCTGCAGCACTGCCCCAGCCTGTTGCCCTGTGCATGCGCTGGTGGCTGCTAGGAGCCCCCGGCCTTGCAAGATGGAGTCGGGACCCTGGCTCTCCACTCGCAATCGCCTCCCATGGCCCTGGAGAGTCCGCCTCTGCAGTTGTCAGCGACGCGCGTCCCGCTGCACAGAGAGACGTGCGGGACTGTGTGGGCGGCCTGGTCAGCTTGGAGCCTAACCAGGGTCTGGGGTCCGGATTTAGAAGTGAGTGCCAGGATGAGCCCCAGGTGGCCGCAGGGCGGGGCGCGTGGACCCTTTTGAGCACCCTGGACACCGGCTGAGTCTGCCGCCTCTCTGGCCCCCGTCCCCGTGTGCGTGCTGCAGGGCCGTGTGTCTGTCCGGCCCCACTCCTGACCCAGCGTGGACGGTGTGCCCACGAGTGCCTGTCCTGTGCTCTGCGTGTGCCTTGTGGGACACGGAAACATCAGTGTGGTTTTCAAGTTTCCGAGCCGTCTTGGTGGCTGCAGGATGGGGAACCCGTGCCTCGGCCCCACTGTGGCCCGACTCCGCGGACCTCCCAGAAGCCCGTTAGCCTTTCCGGGCCCACACAGCAGGTGGACTCAGCGTCCCCTGACACGCAGGGACGGCGAACAGCGACCACGGCGTGAGTGGGCGCTGCCGTGCCTGCCACTGCCCCCCCTCCCGCCCCTCTGCCTGTCGTCATCGCCGTTGCTCGGGACTCAGACCGTCCACTATGGTGTCGCCAAGGAGGCTTCACGGCTGCGTGAACAGCTTCGAGTTCACGCTGTGACGCTGTGCCAAGGTCCAGGGCACGCCCACGCTCCAAGTGCCCTGCCCATCAGCCCAGGGCTCTCTCGCTCAGAGCGAGGGCTCACAGCCCCTCCCCATGGTCCTGCTTATTCCCGCAGAGTGTGGGCTTGTCACCCCCGGATCCCTGGGGCTCCCCTGAGGCCACCCCACCCTCCCTTGCACCCTGGTCCTCTCGGCCTGCTCCCCCCACCCCGCCCTCTGCGGGATTTGCATACAGGTGTCCCTGTTTGGTGCAGCTGAAGAGTGGGTGGGGCCAGCAGCACAGGAGCACAGGTGGTGGGACAATGGCCCCTTCAGAAAGCTGTTTCGTCCCACTGCCACCTCCGCGGAGCTGTGGCCTCGCTCCCATGCTGGTGGGGGATGTGGGGTCGGGGGCTCGGGGTCTCTGAGGAGGCCCTGTTCTGCCATCAGCTCCCCCTGGACCCTCGTCCGTAACTGGGGTGATGGGGCTGAGGGACGGGATGTGTGAGGGGGACTGCGCCCCATGCCTGGTGGAGGTGGCCAGGCAGAGTCACCCTTAGGCCCCGGCTGTGCTTTCACACAGGCCTCTGGGAGGCTTTCGGGGCTTTCTTTGAACAGGGTCGTGCTCCGCCAGGCGGGACGGTGAGGCTTGGCAGGCCCGTCACCAGGCCCTGCGTTGCTGTGTGTCTCGGTGTTATTAACCCAGCAGTCATGCACGAACCGCTCAACTGTGTAAAGGGCCCCACTTCCAGATGTAATTGTCGGACACGCACCCCTATTTCTAGAATGCTGCTTGGCAGTCTGCCTTCCAACAGCCTGGGAGCCAGTGGGTCGGGGGCTCCCACTCTCCTCACGGCCTCAGGTTCTGCTCACCACCTTGGCGAAGGTTGGGGAGTTCTGGGCTCACCTGGTCCACATCCGCTCCCCATCTGCCATCGGCCTCTCTCCTCGTCCAGACCCAGGATGCCCAGCATGTCGGCTTGGAGTTGCCGTGCCTGGATGTGCTCAGGCTTCCAGGTGTGAATGTGTGTGATTGCATGTGAATATATGTGAGAGTGAGTGTGTGCAAATGTGAGTGTGTGAATGTGTGAGTGTGTGGATGAGTATGTGAGCATTGCACGTGTGTGCGCATTGGCGAGTTGGTGAGTGTCCGTGTGTGCGAGTGTGTATGTGAGTCAGCAAGTGTGTGTATGTGCATGTGTGAATGTGTGAGAGTGAGTGTAGGTGAGTGCACACACACGTGCGTATGTGAGTGAATGCATGCGTGCATGTACATGTGTGAGTGTGCATGCGCATGTGCGTACATGCCTGCATGTACACACATGTGCATGTGTGCAGGTGTGAGTGCATGTGCGTGTGTGAGTGCATGTATGTGTGTGCATGTGTGTGAGTGCATGTGAGTGTGTACGTGTGCGTGCACATGTGCATGTGAGTGTGCACGTGCACGTGTGAGTGCGTGTATGTGTGCGTGAGTGAATACATGTGTGCGAGTGTGTGCGTGTGCGGCTGCATGTGAGTGTGTACGTGCGTGTATACATGTGCATGTGCATGTGAGTGTACATGCATGTGCGAGTGCGTGTGCATGTGTGTGCGTGCGTGTGCGTGCGTGCGTGAGTGTGTGTGGTGGGAGGGTCGCACAGGGGTTACACGGTCCCAGGCTGCTGTCACCTGTGGAGACGGGACGCCTCGATCTCCAGCGCTGGCCGTGGCTGGAACGGCCCAGGGTCGCGTGTTCTGAGTTCCGCCGGCGTCTGGGGACGGAGTCTTGAAGGGAGTGTCCTCCTGATGTGGCCAGGCTGTTCTCGCACCTCAGCCGGTGGCCTGCCGGTGCCCACGGGCTCCAGCACGCTCCACGGCAGGGCCGAGGTGCCGGTGTTGAGGCAGGAGAGCTCCCCTCCTGGGCTCTGCTGGGGGGCTCCCCTCCACACGAGCTCTCTTGACATTTGTGGGCGGCACTCTCATGGCCGATAGTGAGCAGACGCCAGGAGCCTGGCCTGCCATGGCAACCGCCTGTGGCCTCGCTCTGTCCAGGCTCCAGGCGGCTTTATCTCTGAGGCCATCTGTTCTGGGAGCAGAATCCCAAAGCCATTTAACCAGACCCTGGCGCAGGGCAAGGCGCGAGCCCTCCTCCCACGCGTGCACGCACGCACGCACGCACGCTCACACGCAGATGAGGTGTGGCGCTTGCAGGGTACAAGGCCGCAATAGGGCAAAACCGGAGGATTTCCACTCAGGGGTCACCGTTTCCAGGGGCCCTGGTGGCCATCCGTCTGTCCCTTTTCTCTGCCTTCCTCACTTCTCTGTCCACCTGTCTGTCCCTCCCGGCTGATTTCTGCCTCACCTCTGCCTCCACGTCCTGCTGCTCATGTCCATCTCTGTGTCCCCTCCCTCGACCTCGGCCCCCAGCCCCTCCCCGGCACCACCTCGCCTTCTCTCCGTCTCTTCCCCACGGGGTCAGCTGCTGTCCCTCTCCTCTCTGTCCTGGCAGACTGGGCCCTGGGGAAGCTTCTGGTCCCTGCTCCCTGTCCTGGATGCACCGAGGACCGTCGGAGTGGGCGGCTGTTTGCCCCCTCCTCATGTCTGGATCTGTCTGCCTTCTCCCAGCCCACGATGGCCTGGTCAGGGGCGGGGGCCATCCGACACTGCACCCAGCTTCCGGGGCCCCCACAGCTGGGGGTGGCTGCCCTCAGCTTGCACTGCGACCCCTCACTCACTGCAACCCCCTCTGTGGGCAGGCAGCACCCGACCCCAGCCTGCACGGAGGCTGCCGGGATGCCGTGTCCCTGTGGGATGCTGTAACCCTTCAGCTCCTGGCTCGGTCACCACTTCTGGAAACCCCTGGGGCCTTGGGGTGGGGAGGGGAGGCAGGGGGGTGTCCCGGGCCTCTATGCCCCAGACCATGTTCTGACAGGCTTCAGGTAGGCCCTGGTGTTGGCAGAGCCGGCACGGGAGCCAAAGAGGCCAATCCGAGGGGCTTCTTAGGGGCACATGCTGGGGCTTCACTCAAGCGCCTCTGGGCACTGGTGCCAGCCTGAGTTGCCGACGGCCACGATGCTGGGGTGCCCTCCCCGCAGGCAGACCTGCTCAGCTGTGACCTCCACCCGCCCTGCAGTGCTGCGTGCTGCTGCCTGCTGGAGTCTCTGCGGGGTTACAGCTGTGGCAGGTGAGGCGCCAAGGGCCGTCCTGGCTTCTGGTCAAGGGGGACAGAGGCACCCCGTGGGAGAGGCTGGGCGGATCCCCACCCCCGAAGCCCGCAGGCGGGGAGCTCTCCCAGGGTACTGTGGCTCCTCAGACGTAGGTGCTGTTGGCCACCTGGTGGTCTCGCCAGGTCGTGGGTTCTGACCATGGACCTGAGCCCTGGCCTGCTGGTCCCTGACCTCACGCTGAGTGGGGGACGGAGGGGCCTTGAGGACCCCGTCCCCTGCAGCCCCTCAGGCCTTCAGGGAACCGCTGCTTTGTCTCATCTGACTCTGAACTTGTCCAAGTGGCTTTGCCATTTGATGGATTAGGAGGCCGTTTGGTTTTATTAAAAGAAACAGCATAGGCGTGCACAGGTCCCCCACTGTTTCTTTAAATAATCAGTCTTAATTAACTCCGTCCGAAGAACGCGTTTTCCCGAAGGTCAGGGAATCCGGATGAGGTAGAGCAGCTAGAACCGCTAACTGCAGGCACCTGGTGTCTGTGCTGCCCGGAGGGAGGCTTTGGGGCATCCTGGGGTGTCCAGTGTGGGAGGCCACCAGCCATGGTTTGGCACCAGCCGATCAGGCCACCCTGTTTGGGGACCCACAGGGAAGCTGTCCCTTTTGTCCTCACTTTTCAGATGAGGAAACTGAGTCTCAGAAGAGCTGGGTAACTCGCCCAAGGTCAGTTCTTTGTAAGCACACCTGTCACTGCAGACAAGGGACAGCGACAGGCCAGAGGGGATCTCCCCATCCCCCTGCTCTGCCCCTTCCTCCCTGCACCCCGGCCCACCTCCCAGCAACGCGCCCAGTCACGTGCTGCCCTCTGACCAGACGACTCACCTTTACTTCCAGCCTGATCTTGGCCCTGAGCCTGAGGCTGGAACCCACATCCTGGGGACAACTTGGGGACAGCAGATTTGTTGAGTCCCACAAAGCTGCTCCCTTCCCCTCAGGAAGTGGCGCTGCCCCCACCCAATGACTCAGGCCAAACCCAGAGTCCCACTGGGCCCTTGTTTTGTCCCCACCCCATATGCAGACTCCCAGGAGCCTGGCTCTTCCCCTAGCCTGTACCCCGACTTGGGCTTGCTTCCCCTGGGACCAGCCGCCTGTCCACCTGTCCGTCTTCTGCCCAGAGGCCTTACTGCAGACACGGAGACGTTCAACTGCTTGCTGTCAGTCGTGGGGCTGGGAGGGGTCAAGGGACAACTGACCAGCTCTGTTTAGATTCCCCTCCTCCTGGCTCCAGGACAGTGATGCCTGACTGCCAGCACCCGTCCCTTCAGCTTATGAGGTGGCCCAGGCTCATGCTGGCCTGAGGGGCTGGTCTGAGTCACTCACAGCTTCACCGAAGAGTGGGCCCGCAGCCCTTTTTACTGATGCCACCACCCCAGGGGCCAGTTCTGATGACTGCACCCCTGATGCCACTGCCCCAGGGGCCAGCTCTGAGGTCTTCTGCTCCAGAGGATCATCCAGGGAGCCTTGGGCCTCATCTGCCTTCTGCCGCCTCTGGAATCCGTTCTCAGGCTATGGAACCCGGGAAGCTATGGTTCCAGGCTCTGGCCGTGGGCCTTGCACCCAGGCCCCCACCTGCCAGGGGCAGGCTCCCGCACACAGGCAGGTGAGCGCCCGAAATAGAGGATGGGACGGGTTACCCCCCAGGAGATGACACCTGAGGTCTTTCAGGGGTGAGTAGACCCAGGCTTGAAGCTGGGAGTGTCCAGCAGGGTCTGGGGATGGCCACGCTAGTAGTCAAAGGGCTGCTGTGGGCAGCAAGGGGTCACAGGCAGGGGCGAGGCAGGAGGACTCATCCCAGAAAGGCTTCCTGCACCCCCTCCTGACCCCAGTCTGGACAGACACCGGAGTGCCCAAGTGCCTCCCCCCAACCCTCAGGCTTTGGCTCCTGGTCCTCCCTTCGCCCCACCAGGGCTCCCGACCTGGGAGGCGTGGAGTCCACCGGCCAGGGCTGCAGGGGCCTGCCCCCCAGGCAGCCCGTGACAGTGCTGGGGGCAGGCCGGGGCTCCCAGACCTGGTCCCACCTTGTTCCATCCCGGCTTCTGGCCTGACTGGGGATGAAGCAGGGAGAGAG